>NC_090938.1:462399117-462715188 GCF_040938575.1 Ambystoma mexicanum | reverse complement strand
TATTCTTTCTCTTGTACTTGTCTTCTTTCAATCTCTTCTCTCGTTCCTTGTCTTTTCTATCCTTTTCATCTTGATCCTCCTTTTGCCTAACTTACTTAATATTTTTCCCATCGAGCTTGAGCAATCCATCCATCCATTACCTCGTCAGCTTTATCCTTTTCTCCTTTCCATCTCTTAATCTCTTAATGTCTTGTTCTATATCTGCTGATATATTTTGTTGCTCACATTTCTCCTCCTTTCATTTAGTCTTTTCTGGACTATCATCACTGCTGTAAGCAGGAGGTTCATATATCGGATTGGTATATCCTCTTGCCGTCTTTCACTCCCTCAATGAATACAATCCTGCATCTTTTGCACTATCGCCATTTACTTCGATCGAGGTAAGAAGAGCAGAAGGCTCAGCACCTTCCTCCCTACACTGGTTGAGCATCCAATTTTCAGGAGGCAGCTCTTCCCACTCCTCCTGGTACATTTTCCAAAGTTCTAAACTAGCTAGCCTTTTTTCCACGTTCTTCCCTGTGTACTCAGCGTGCAAGTATGTGATCATTTGTTGCAAAACTGCTTTTGACAGCGATCCCCCTTGTGGCCATGGCATGAACATCTTGCTGGCTGCCTTTACCCACTCCGCACTATTCTGTTTAGGCCCATGCTTTGGCAGAGTCTTGTATAGAGGCATCAGTGGAGTAACATTCCCCATTGTGACGAGTCTCACTTGACTGTCAATACTTACTGTTTAGTTACACAAATACGTTTCAGAAAAACAACAAAAAGGAGCCTCTACTTCTCAATTATCTCAACCTATCTGTTTCAGTCAGCGCGACAATGACTAAAAAGATAGATACAAACTTTTATCTCTTCTTTAACCTCACAGTTTTACTATCATTACTGTTTGCCACGTTTTCCTCTTCAAATACAAAATACACAAACAGACAAACTAGTCGACTCTTTACAAAAATACCATGGTACTCCTTTTCACCCAGCCCCTAAAATACCCTGATTGGAGTTTGAGTCATTCCCTATCATAAAACCTTTTTTATGTGCCGTTGTATTACCCCCTTGGGATTTCGAAATTACTCCTAGACCTGCCTTGAGTTAGGAAAACTGGGCTTCTACAGAACACTTCCTCGTTCACACACTTCTCATCATATACTAAACAAATCCCCCGTTACGTTTCTTTATCACTACAATCTGCATTCCCTTTATTTTTGCCACTCCCCTCAATCTACTCACCATTCAATCTTCAGCTCAAGGCCCTCGGTATCAACGCCTCCTCCAATCGCCCACCGTTGCCTTCAGTCCGCTTAGTGCCTGTGGAAACCAGGAGGGATTTTATGAAAAAGGGACCCGTCCCACCTGTATCATTTTTCATGCAAGAGTTCAACATTGGCTGCTCTCCACAGGAAACCTTGCCATCCTCCGGCTAGATGGCGCAGGATGTCTGACTATCCGAAGGCACTAAAGTTCTACTGATCAATGGGTTCAGAACCATCCTCCTTCTGCTATCAAGTGAACCTGGAGGCCCTTTAAACAAGGTAGTGCTATCTGGGATGGATGGGCATGCAGATCTTACTCTTGCATCAAAAATCAGACCGACTCAGGAATTTGGCAAAGCTGTAGCTGCTTTATTAACAATTATCTAAAACAGGGAGTACAACGGATGCCGCACAAGCATTTTCAATGTGTTACATGAAAAAACACACCTTTATACTAAAGATTCGTCATCATTGATGTCATACTACGTGGAAAAATAATCAAAGCCTACAGGTTTTATGATAGGCTTAAAGGGAACATCTAAGTATACTTTCTATGGGGGCTGGACTGTGATTGGATCTCTAATGTCAGGTGGACAGCTATGCCCACCCCTAGTGAAATTCATCTTCTGTGTCATAAAAATGCGCATTGTTTCATAGGCTTTAAAACTATAGGGTTCTTAGCTACGCGGCCCTCTATATAATTGGTTGGCACACTTGTACCCTTCTGGAATATTCCACTAACTGGCAGCACACACACTGGTACCCCAGGTACTGGAGGGGTTGGCCTGGCCAAGCCTCCCCTCCAAATTAACACAACATCAATCATCACTCCTGCTATCTGCCATTCAATTCGTTTTTTTAACTCAGCCTTGCAAAGGTTCACTGTGCCTGAGAATAAAAGGGAGTGCGAGCACGGCCTTATCTTCTGGTCTCGTGTAGCTTGCCTAAAGTCTATTTTCATCTGACCATTTGACAGGAGACTGTGTTTTGAGCTCCTTCTTCGCATTTAACACTATTTAATGAATAAAACCTTGCACTTCTAGTGTTTTTCCATTACACCTCAACAGAAGCTCGTCTCGCTTCTCACGTTCATTGTATCTTCTCAAGTAGATAACCCGGTTCTTGACGGCCCCAACTCTTGACACTGGGCCAGGCAGGCCTTCTCAAATCTTCCTTCAGCCTCAGCTGTTTTCTTGTACTGAGCCACACTTCCAGGCCTTCTATTCATGGGGTCTTACTTTTCTAAAATGTGTCGTGGAACATCCTGTTTCTATACATGCTTATATATATTAGACTGCCTGCAGTCTATTCACTAGGTATAGCCATCCTCATGATTACTTGGTCTACTTGCGTTACAACATCTGTACAATAAAAAATGGCTTGCATTTTCTTCAGTGCTCTCCGCACGTGCAATCTTCATTTTGCTCCCGAAATGTTACTTGATTCTTTACTGTCATCAGAATCTGTAAGGTTTATATACTCTCTTCATTGTCATCTCTTCTGGGTGTGTCATTTCTGCTTCATTGAGATGTCAACAGTCTTCTCTTTCATTCATCTTCACACTTCTTCTGTAACTTCCTTCAGAATACCGTAATTTCTCTGTGGATACATCATATAGGGTTTTCTCAATGGATACCTTGTATCAAGGACTCTTCACAGTATAGGTACCATTATTGACGTTGCACATGTCGCAATTTCTGGTTTCCAACATATAGACAGAATGGGGCAGGACTTTCAGTAGAGGCACTTGGCTCCTCCTCTACAGACCCAACAGAGTTCACCTCAGCATGAGCCGGGGGTTTGGGAGGCAGAGGGGTCAAGCAAGAGAATCGAGGGTTGGAAATCCAACTGTTTTAAATAATATGTAAAAGAGTAACTCTTATATTAAAGCATCATGTTCCCCCTCCCTCCACAGATGACAGCCCATACAGATCGGCATGGATAGTGGGGCATTCGTTCATGACCGGTGCAGGGTGATAGACGGATAGAGGACACAAAACAAAATCTGCACTTCCCAAAAACAATCACATCCTGGTGGGGGATACCCTAGATGCATTGGGAGGACATACATGAAAAACTGTCAGATATAATTGGTTTCAAAAACCCCACAGCATATTTGGTAATACACCTGGGTGGCAACGACCTGGCATGGATGGAGAAGGGTCAATTACAGAGGGACATTTGCAAATCTTTACACAACATAGCACACTTTCGGAGTGGGATAGAAATGTCCATGTCAGAAATAGAACCCAGGAGGTTATGGCATGGTGCAGTTTGCAGAAAGGCAATAGAAACCTCTAGGAGGAAGCTGAACAAAGCCTTGGAGAAGTTCTGAAGGGACACAGGTCTGCACTGTATCAGCACGGCCTGTCCCAGAACAACCTGAATGTGTTACACCACTATGGGGTGCCCCTGCCACAAAAAGGGATGGGGTGTTCACGGATAGCATATTTCGGGCTCTGGAAAATACAGGGTACAGATGAGGGTACTTTTGGGGGAACCTGAGTGGCCGGGGCTTCCATTCAGGTATGGCGGCACGTCTAAAGAGAGGATACCAATTGGGCTGAGAGAAGGAAACCAGCCAGGAAGAGAGGCAAAATTCTGGCTTGCATGTACGCAAAGAAAAGGACTTGAGGGCAGAGCTCTAAAAAGTTGAAAAGACCACTAACACAGAGCATGAACGAGCTCTGAAGAACAATCTGCTGGTGCAAGGCATCACTCACCTTGGACAGAGGGTGTCCAAAAGCACACCTGTGTTTTATCTAGTGGTTATTATTGCTGTACATAATAATAAAAGACTATGGACAAATTTGTATTCCACACAGAATGGTATGTAGTTTTTGTTACCAGTTAGGGGTATGAAAGAGAGCTTGGATGCCTACACTAATTAGCCTATGCCAAAGGCCCCTGACCATCCCATAGGGGTGGGAAGATAGAGGGCCAGGGATTTAGGCATAGGGTGTAGGCAGAGGGGCTCTCACAAGGGGAGGGTGGCCGTGAGGCGCCACATCAGTAAATTGGCATGGCAACAAACAGGTGGCTGGGAAAAAAGAGAAAAGAAAGGGGCAAAAAAGACAGCCGGGGGCGCATAACAAAGGCAGGAGGAGGAATAAAAGGGGCTACAAGGAAGGTATCAAGTACAACAGAAAGCAAATGCACCCAGTTCGGGTAAAGCTTGCTGGAAGAAGTGAAAGAGAGCTTTCCCATTTTACCACCCAACCCACCCTGGATAAGGATGTAGTGAATAACACGGCAGGTAGTAGGTTCAGTACCCGGCCGAGTCGTAGGCGGCACATGTCTGAGGAAAGGATGCCAATAGGGCTGAGAGAAAGGAACCAGCCAAGAATAGAGGCAAAAGTCTGGCTTGCATGTAGAAGGACTTGCCGGCTGAGCTCGAAGAACGCTGGGAAGATCACAAACAAAGAGCATGATATGATATGATTGGTTATTTACAATGCGCTTAATACCCACAGGTTTCTAAGCATGGACCTGGGGATCGAACCTGTGTTGCTCCATGTCGTTTTGCTTCTAAGGCAAGCACATTGCTGCTGAGCTATCCTCCCATGAACAAGCTCTGAGGAACAATCGGCTGGTGCAAGGCATCACTCATCTTGGACACACGGTGGGTGTCCAAAAGCACACCCGTTTTTTATCTTCTGGTTATTATTGCTGTAAATAATAATAAAAGCCTACGGCCAAATTTTATTCCACACAGAATGGTATGCAGTTTTTTTTACTAGTTAGGGGTATGAAAGAGAGCATGCGTACCTACACTACTTACCCTAAGAATGGGCCCAAGCAACGTGGCAGCGCCATTTGACCTGCAACAAAATACAGGGATTGTACAGTAATGGCGCAGCTAAATGGGGTAGACTTAAGCAGCACGGGCCAGCAACAGAGCACCAAAGACGGTGAAAATATGGAGGGCAGACCAGAGAAAGAATGTAGAATGAATGGCTGTGTTCCCATCAGCAAAGAAAAGAAAAGGGCCAAAGCCAACCAAAAAAGGAGGGGTAGTGCCTAGCATAGGGCAGTTACCAGCTGAAGGGCATACAAGAATGAGTTGCTCTACTGAAGGAGGGACTGTGGCGAGTAACATAGGGCCAAGGGTATCACAAGAGGTAACAATCATCCAGGTTACACTACTTTGGGGCCTCGCTTACTACCTGGGAAACTTACCTGGAAAGGTCCAGGGATATACAGGGGAGCCACAAAGGGCAGAATTGAGCACATGTGTCCGGGCCCATTACACAGGGCAAACAGCGATTTGGTAAATCTGAATATGCTGAGAGGGCAAGGGGCCTGGGCCACAGGGAATATGGGGTCCATGGCAGGACAATGGGCATCAGGGCCTGGGAGCATTGGTCATGGTGGAGAACAGTAGACCAGCCAGCAGGAGGATGGGAGGACTGCAGGGGTAACCATGGTCCCCGGACAGGGTTTGAAAGGGCAAGGGGCACTAGGAGCAGGGCTGTAAAATGTAGCGGGTCCTGGAACCCTACTATATGAAACAAAACAGGCACTGCACAGGGCCATCAATGACCATAACAAGACAGACAATATACAAGGGTTAGTAGGTATGCATCAGCAAGATATGCATTGTGAGGTGCGAGGGCCCTAGAGGCCCCAACAGTAATCCTTCAGGTATGCCCACTAAGCACATATCATTTGAAATAAGGCAACACATTTGGAAAGTGTGGGATATATTGACCACTAAACGCAGTACCCCACATCACTGAGCTGCATTGGCGCAAGAAACAGCAACCAGACTGCGCTGGATCCTGTGCGCACCAGGACCTCAAAAAATCGTTTTGGCAGCCACAGAAAAATGGCTGCACCATTTTGCCTCACACACTTCAGGCAAAATGGAACAAAGGGACACACTGAAAAAGTATGGCAGTGTGTTCTGGGACATATATATGGAATCAAGGGAACCTGCAGCACTGCATTGCTACAAAAGCCAAAAATTCCCCTTCAGAAAAACATTTTCACCCTTTCAAAATGCTGCTTTGGTGCCAATTCCACCTGTAATTCTGAAACCACTGTGAGTAAAAAAGCGCAGTCAAACCAACTCTCAGAGAGATCAAAAGCAACTTCATTTTTCCTTCGCACGGGAACACGCTTTTATTTCTTGACAAAATGTATCCAGGCACAGCAGTTCAAAGAGACTTTTGACTCTCTGAGCCAGGTCAAGGAAAAATGTATCTATACCTTAGATAAGAGCCCTGCTGCAAGGAAAATGACTACAGCTGCCAAGACAGTGGCAATCTGAGGAGCTGCAAACCAAATTAAAGAAAGAAATGATAGCAGTTTTTTAAAACATGTGGAAAAATGGGCTGTACTGACTGAAGAGAAAACAATTACCTGTTTAAAACTCAATTGTTAATGGAAGCCTGCTTACATAGCAATGTAAAAGAATTGTGTTAGTGGTGACAATACACACACACAGGATATCCTCTGTCATAGGTTGGTTTAATTCAAGACCCAAAGTAAGAAATTAGACAGTTTAAAACACATAGGGCCTGATTCATGGAAGTCTTTTATAATGGCGCAATTCCATAGGAAAACATTCCATGAATCAGGCCTATAGGCTGGAGTTGCAAGCTCTCAGAAAAAACTATTATTCCAGTTGCCAGCTATGAAACCCCTCCAAGGAAGGGATATACACCCTAAATCCAGGACACGTAGGTGCGAAGTGCCAGCTTGAAAAACTTTGATGGGATAGGACAATGAATGTTTACATGCTCATCACACATTCGTCTGTGCTCCAGGCTGGGACAATAGCAGTCCTGGGACACTCACCTGTCAAGTGTGAAGGGACCATAAAACCTTCAATTAAGACTGGAAACCCCCTTTCCTGGGACAAATGACAGCTGCTTGCAGTTGAAGGAAGAAAAAAAAAAACAAGATCAAGTAACAAAGGGACTGCCTTTTGGTTGCAGAGACTATGGTACAAAGACACTTTAAAGACTTTTATTTCTGTAGCAAGAATTAGCAAAAACTTTAAAAGGTTGCAGTTTTAAACCTTATTCTGTGAGCTATCTGTTAAAACTTGGTAGAACTCATTGCCGCATGGGGAACGGATGTTACAAAATATGACCAAGGGAAGTAATAATGTGGCAAACATAAGATTTTGTACATACATCCCTGGGGACAATTCGCTTTTGTGTATAGAATTGTGGAATTTTAGGGCAAATCTTTAATGTGTAAAACTACCAAAATGTATCAGAAACGCGAAACAAGGTTGTACAGTCTGAAGGATGGGACTAATCTGTGCTGCACATCATATGTAACCTGTGGGTAGAATTTTCAAATAGATTGCAAGTGTATAAATGTATGTTTTTGGCAAAATCGGATTTTAAGTAAAGTAAATGTGGGAGTGTTGGGACATTGTAAACCTCACCTCATAAACCTGACATCATGCCCTTAAAAATCCAACCAACTGAGAGCGAGGTGGAGACTAGCTCCCCTACCCAATCCAAGTAGTTTAGGGGTGGGCGTAGTTAACCCTGCCCAGCCTCTACCTTGATGATGTCATTTTGCATGATAAATAAGGGTCCCTGAGAAGACACAGGAGACACGGATTCCTGATTTCCTATGTGGGTGTCCTGTTCCTGTCTGCTCCTGTCTTTGCCTGTCTTCATCTTGCATTTATCCATCTAAACTCCAGATCCCAACCACAACGCCAAGCATTGCTGATTCTGCTTCAGTGAGGCCTCCATTCTAAAATAATCCCAATAACCAAGGGAAACGATGTGGTGTTTTGGGAAGCATCCTGAATGGACCTGGCTTGCTGCCACTCACTGCATGCTGCTGCCATCCTGCTCTCCCGATGCCCTATTTTATCCAGTAACCAGAATTGTCAGTCCAGAAGAACTATCCTTTGGTATCCAGTCCTTGCCCAACTGACCCTGTCCCTCTGATTTGGTCCGGCTGTCCTGTGTTAGACCAGATCAGTGGGGCGACCAGAACCGCTGACTGTCCAAAATCCAAACTAAAAGTGGACTGTGACTATCAATAGGAACCATAGAAAACCATAGTCTAACTTGCCTTGTCTTGTTCTTAGTTCCACTCTCTAAGTCCTCCTATACTTATCCTGATCATTTTAATACTGTCAAAATCATTCTTGAAACTCTGCCTTTGTTTCCTTGTGGTAACACCAACATCTTTAATAATTTTGTCTTGTGAAATCCTGAGCTATTAATCCTGTTTGGAGTGATCGGACTGGGTCCGCCAGGGCGGGCGCAGAGGTGCTAGGGTTGAACTCGCGAGTCAACCCCGGGGCTTACTGTGTCTCAATCTGGTAGCGTAGCCTGAATGCCCTAGTGTAGAGTAAAACTGTCTGTGTCAAAATTGATTTCTTTTCCATTTTTGCACCTTCATTTTCTCAAAAACGCACCTCAGTAGATCTTGCATAACTCACACAATTTAACAGCTAGAGACCTCATTTCACTTTCATATTGTACCTAGGATCCATAGCTACATCCAAACACAAAAACCGTATTCACCCGTTTTTTGATAAAAAAACGTTTTGGTAAATTCAGGCTGGAGTTGAAAAAGTTTGATCATTCTACAATGTGTCATTTTGATTATAAACTGTTTTCAACCTTCCATTCCAAATTGTATGCTTTTGCTCAATCCATTGCTTATGATTGCTAGTATCTTTCTAGTGTTGCTCCAGTAAATAATTGTTTTTGTTCCAAGAGTTATACACATTCATTAAATTATTCATCCATTTCCGAGTGTCATTTTATCATCGCCATGGTTTAAAATCTGTTTTTCTCTCTTGTTTGGGGAGGGAAAGTCGGATTTTAATTCTGTTTCCAGTTGTCATTCCTGATTACCTGCTGACTCGGTTTATCCACTTAGAATTGATTATTTGTGGGTTGAGGGAACCTTTCAGGGGGAAATTCTAACTCAAGTGCTAGCTTACCTAAAATCCAAAAGTGCTCCTATTCCCTGGCGTTTTGTAGTTGTGTCAATAGAAAGTTAAACAAAGTGCCTTGCTTACATTCATATTGTTCTTATCACCCCATTGGTGATTGCTGCCCCATATTAAAAATGTTATGATTTCTTTTGAATTTTAAAATAAATAAATACATATTATATTTTATCAACCAGCCTGATTCATGGTCCATTGTGACCCAGGGTATTTGAAAAGGGGGTGTGATATGAGTGGTGTATCATCTCAATTTTGAATCTAATCTAACATAAGCATTTAAATCGCATGCTGCTTACTGGGACGAGACTAAGGTGTGTGTCGCCTGATTGAAATCCTTAACAAAAGATACATTTGTGAATATGTTTATGCTACTGAATTATACTGTATCAGAGGAAGTGAGGGAGACCAGAGGGGAAGGAAAGGAGAAAAAGGTGCACATGGAAAAGGTCAATTGTTAATTGAACAATATTTGCACCAATAATGGTAGAAAAGTACCCTGAATTGCACCAACAGCTTTTGTCATATCTGCACTTAATTATGTCCATGCATAGCAGAGCACCTCCATAGACTTCGAAGCAGAGAGAGCCCGATGAGTGTGTGATTTAAGAAGAACCCACTAAGCAGCGTCAGGGGGGCACGGGCGTGCTGGGAAATGGGGTGACAAACTGAGCTAGTGCTACTGCAAAGTAACTAAGTGGGGTTGGGAGTCTACCACTGCTGACACTGGTCTAACTACAGGAAATCAACACGCAATAACGCAGCTGACTCAATGGCGTACTATAGCCTGAGCATGGACTAGTAGTATGCAGAGCAGGAGACATAAGGGGATACGATAAGGCAGCTCACAGCCAGAGGGGCGGCAAGGGGGTGCGCCCATCACAGAGCAAGAAGCATTGGCTGACTTATACATCCTGAGGGCATGCAACGACCCTGGCAAGAAGAATAGATACGCAGCCATTCAGCACTAGGGGGCAAGCACTGCCCGGAAGAGTGGTGGCAGGGATGCACAGAGCATGATGCGGAAACAAAACCTGCAAAACCGCTCTGTTAGTGGAGCTCTCATATGGCGTACAATGAACAAGGGGTGCTCAACGTAATATGACGGGCAAACTGCCTGTATGAGCGGGGGTCAGGGCACACTGGGGGAGTTTTGGTGGGTGGTGGTACGCCTGTGCACCTGGGATCAGGTACAGCCCATCAATATCTTACCTGCACAATGAAGATAACCACACAATTGCAGAAGGAATAAACATCAGACTACGGCTAGAAGCCTACCTCTGCACAAGCAAAGAAGGGTATGTCTCCATCAAAAGGGAAGAGAAAGCCTACAATCATGGACTCCTTTAATGCATCTAGACCCTGTGAACCATCGCAGAGTAGCACTGTGACACAGAACGAACAGAGGGCATCGGAAGCTGCCAATAAAGATGGTCAAGTGCTAGAGGCAATCGCAGCACTGCAATTAGTCATAGACACAAAAATCAAAGAGGTCAAGGTGGACATGCAGCTGATGAGACAATATATAAGCAACCTGTCGGAAAGAGTAACGGCTATGGAGACCAGATTGAAGGAAATCACGGGGACTACAAAGGATCTAGAAACAAAGCTGAGGGAACTAGAGAAGAGAATTCAGCGCTGGAAACACACTCGGAAGACGCTGAGGGACGAACCTGGTGAAATAATGTGTGTTTGCTGGGAATTCCAGAGGGGATGGAGGGCCCCAACCCCACAGGATTTGTGGAAACCTTATTACTACAGGAGGTCGGTACTGGCAAACTCTTGCAGGGATTTGTGGTGGTAAGGGCCCACAGATCCTTACAAAAACGGCCTCTGCCAGGATTGCAACCCCATCTGATGATCGCAAGAATTTTGAATTTTCAAGACAGGGAAGTCATACTAAAATACTCAAGGGAAGGGGAGAGATATGGCGGGACAACTCTAAAATAGCCATGTAACCGGATTACAGGCATACAATACAAAGGGCAAGCAACTCTTTTTTGCCAATCAAAGACAGACTCAGCCAGTTGAACCTCAAATATATGCTTATGTATCTGTCCAGGCTCAAGGTGATCTGCAATGGTTTTGCTGTTTACCTTGAAACTCAGCTATTGGCTACTATGTGACTGGAACATAATAACCTAGATGGAAGAGAAGAAGCTGTCACTTGAGCGGACCTTTGTCCAGAGCAGGTGGTGGGAGCGGGTTAAAAATGGCAGTTCACTAAAATGGTTATCATGGTTTAGCTGAATGGTGATAGGTACTTACTGAAACCATGTTTAAGAAACTCAAGTTCAACGGGGGATGCCAGGCCACTTGACCTGGGCTCACAGGTCTATCCCACGAAACGATTGGTGTTGGCCAGTTGCTGACACGATACAGCTCGCACACAATGACTCAGATGGGTCAAGGCATTGCGGGGCACCTGAGCACTACAAGGGAGGAGCAGCAGTTGGGCGTAGTTGTCTATTTCTGTTTGATGTTCAGGATGTTTTAAAGGCATGGTCTAGTAAAAATGTTTATTGTCCCTACGGGTCGGCCTTGTTTTTTTAAGCTTAAGTTGCTCGATTTTAGAAAACTTTCCTATGGACCTTACCCGAGTTTTCGTCCATTAAACGCATGCGAAAACAGGCACCAGGGAGCCGCCCTTTTGTGATAATCCTATCACTTGCCGCATCGCCCTGGCTGACCTGCTTCTGCGGCACTAAATCAATTCCCCCGCCCCTGAGCCTGACATTATCCAAACATTCATATTCCCCGCCTCTCTCCGTGACGTTACTGTGCTGCGTAGGCAAACGCGCCCAGTCGTCTTCTACGCGACTCCACACAGAACCTGGAAACCAACACAGACCATCTCACAACACAGCTCGCCACAATTCGGAATATGAAACTGTACTTTAAAATAAAACAGCAACATGGTACATTTGGTAAAGTACATTTATTTGACATTAAATGTTTAGAGAATATTCAGCAATTGCCATATGAACTCCGAAAGCCATTTATTTTCTTTTATCTGTATCCGCCATGGTACACAGGGTGTTGCTTTTCGTTAAAAGAAGCACTTTGGAAGCACGGTGAACCGCAAGGCTGTTCCATCAACTAGGCACTAGTCCATCGTAAAGGTTGATATGTTGCTTCTAGCCACTAGTACAGCGTAAGGGCATGTGGGCCCTTGGCGATCGTCCTATAAAATTGTCAGTGTGCTCCAGTTGTTCACACGAAGCTGCAGGTGTCTACTGTAAAAGCCATCTGCTGGTGTCTCAAACTGATGGCAGAGGCAGAAGGGGAGCAAATACCTGTTGTGAAAACAAAAAAATTATGATTAGTCTTGCCAGCCGATCTTCATTAATATTACTCATTTTATTTATTACAGCCGATCAGAAACTATTTGCTTGCAAGGATAGTTCAATGGAGTATGTTTTGCTCTAAAATCAATGCGAAAAGTAACTAAATAAATCGAGGCCAACACACAATGATAAACGACAGTTAGTCTGCATGCGTGAGGAATGATATGATATATGATATGGCATTTGTAACGTGCCTATACTCAAGTGTTTCAAGGCGCGACGAGGCAGGTGGGGAACAAGGGCAGACAGACAACGATCCTACTAGGCCAGGTGTCTTTCTGATCGCGCATGGGGAAGGGGGGAGGCGGGGTAAAAGTGCTGTACATGGTTAGTTGAATACAAATTAAATAATAGGGCTAGCTGGTGGCAAGTGCAAGGTAAATGCCGGGAGAAGGGGCTGAAGGATACAGAGACAGTCCCGTAGTGCAGGTAGGCAGTGCAGGGAAAGTGGCTGGGCCAAGGACCGAGATCGGTGAGACCAGTGGACCTGCATGCCCATGTGCCCACTACGAACACGTTTTCCTTGCTTTTCCTAGCTCTTCATTCATTCATTCATGCATCCATTCATTAAATCTTCATTCCGGTATAAAAGCGTGTAAAGATTTACTTACATTATATTTGAAATTTCCATTGTGTCTCTTCGTAATGCAGTCTGTAAAACGGACCGTGCTCTTGACAACGATTTTTCGTATACTGAACTAAAATGAAACTCGGTCTAGTTTCTGAATTTTCTGCCTTATCGTCTCTTACGTTATTGTGCACCCCCTTCAAATGTAGTTCTTTCGGCATGGTTCCTGTCTCAAGGTCAAAAAACAATAGACCCTTATACTTCCAGTGCAACTTGTGGGCCTCATCTGTGCACGAGCTGAAAATCAAAGCCGCTGTCCTTCGCATTCTTTATTTGCATTCTTTATTCTTTAAGTTCTCACAGATGCCACGTAGTATAGGCATCTGTGAGAACTTGAAGTTTAGAATCCCTCTATGTAGAGCGCCTCAATGTGCAAATGCGAACTTGCTTCTCTCCCAAATGCCACGGCCCGCTTGGCGCGTTCTAAGTGCCCCAATTTTGTCCCCGTTGTCTGCGAGCTTTGCAGCCCAAATTGAGACATTTAATTTTTGGAGGAAGGTCAGGGAAAGTATAAAGTACCACAGGAATTGAGTTAAAAGTGAGATTTATTGTTTGTTTGTTTGTTTTATTATTTGCAATACGCAAGCCTCCCCTCCGTTAACAGTGCGCAACAGTGCGCAGCATTTACATTTACATGAGATGAGACATGAGAAAAATATATACATACACATATATTAGGTGAATATAGAGAATTCAAATATGACACCCAGCTTGTTCGCCACCCATGATGGTGAAGGTATGGATTAGGGTTACAGGTACACTGTACAATAACATTTATTTACAAAAAGACAATCGTATTGCAATTATTTAAACCGGGATTTGTACTTCACAACCAGCTGTGCTTCGGCTGGGCATGGCACAGTTGCAATGTTCGGTGGCAATGGATCACTGCTCTGCACAGAAACGTCCAAAATTCCATATCTGTGCTTCTCTAACACAGCAACAATAAGGCCTTTCACAAAGTCGAACTGCATTTCATCATAGACTGGTTTGATCACCCATTGCTTACTTCGTTTTGAAAACACCTTAGTGTAGCGAGGCATCCTTACTTTACCCCTAGTCCTAGATTGTTCATGTCAGACATTGCTGTTATGGGCCAAGACCGCTAGTAGAGTGAGATGTTTCATGCCCCGAAAGCTAAAATGCAAGCGCTTTGGCCTGTACTTTAGGCACATATTGTGGAACACCTCCAAATCTCCTGTGTGACAGAATTCTGTCAGTCCTCTCAAATCTCTTGATAGAGTTTTGTCGAAAACAATCTTCTCAATGGCTTTGTGTGTCGGTGAAGATGGAATCAACCACTTCTTCTTCCGTGCCTCCTCTGGGGACAAAGGGCCATGTTCACATTGGTGGAAATGTTGATTTGCTGTCCAGCGGTGAACATTGGTACAGTGGTGCATCAGTGACTGCCATTTTTCAAGTAGTATTTCCACTGACCCGTCACAAGTTTTTGAGCTCCACCAAAGATGGTTGGTGATAGAATGGGACCACTGCAAAATACTTTCAAAACCTTTTTTTTCCCTGCAGCAGAGATTTCTTACTGATTGATTTAGCAAGATGCCATATGTCAAATTGATGATTAATATGTGGGAACTGCTCTCTCATTGTCTTGGCAATTGAAACGTGTCTGTCCGTGGCTATGAGGTTGATGTGCATTCCCCTTGATTGTAGTTATTCCACTGATTTTATAAATCCTAGTTTCTCCATGGCCACTGACGATGTACATTGTGTTACCTGCACGACCACCGAAATCACAATTTTCTTACTATCCATGTCCTGAAAGTGGTAGGTGCAGTACTTGGCAGAAAATCCAGGGCTGTCGCACTGTCCATCGCCAGCTAGCCTGAATCGTTTGCCTTTGAATGTACTTGCTAGGGACAATTGTTCAATTTTCCAAGCATCACTAATGGCCGGAAACAGATAATCACGTTGGTATATGTAGTACAGCGCTTTAGAAATGAAATGGGGTCCCACAAACTGAAAGAAAGCCTCAAACTTTCTAAAACTGGAGCCACTAAAAAGTGATGCAGCTGCACACAGTAGATTGCCTGCTGGCAGTTTCCCCAGCATCGGTTGTGCAGACCATGAGAACCTATGATTTAATCTACAGGCGGCATTTATTTTGACGTTACTGCCTTTTATTTGACGAGTCACATTAATCAATGGCTTCCCACATACTTTCCCTCTAATGGAATGCACACATTTCAGCATACTTATAATTTCCATCAAACAACTGTCGAATACAATGTATTTGCTCTCTTTCATTAGACTGTCTTCCTGCGTCAACGTTGTTTCGGCCTGTGACATTGTGGAGATTTCAACACATTGGAAAGTAATATCGCTGATATCAAGTTCTGATGCGTCTATGGATGCTGCGGCTGGTTCATTCTCTGTCATTTCAACATCTATTACTTCAACATTGATGGGAGAACACAACAATGTCGACAGGTTTTTGGGTGGCAAATTTTTGGCGGGTGTAGATTGTGTGAATTGATCTGCAACTACTTCAGAGCTATCTTCAATATATTCAATAACACCTTCTTGTGGTGGTGCGGTCGCACTGTAGCTATGATCCAATGCAACTTTGCTGTAGTCTCCAAACACAGTTAATTCATGTTCTGGCCATTGGACATGAGCATCTCGAGCCTGAACACGCCTGGCCTCAATTAATAGATCCTCCATAGTGTACATGGTCTGGCAAGAAACATCTCTCATTCGCTTCAGTGTCTGTGTATGTATAGTTCTGACACCCACGGGTAACTGGAGGAGCGATTGGAAAAGGGATGTTCAGTTTAAACACAAGATAAAGTGTAGTCCAATTGACTGGAAAAAAACATAAAATAGTCCCCAGCAGTCCCCAGCACAAACAGTTTTTTAAAGTTATGAACTGTTTATAACTAACCTTTTTTTGTTTTTTTTTCTTTGCAACTTTTTTGACTCGACCTTCAACATCTGCACGCTGTAGCTCCGATTCATTTCCGCATGTCCTCCCTTCCTCTTGCGCTGCAACGACTATATTTTCTGTATCTGCATAGACAGCACAGAATGAGGCTCCATCGTTTCCCTGAAACATAGTACTTTCATTACAATGTATCAAAATATTGTTAGCATAAAACACACGTGAGGACGAACACACAGGTACATCTCAATAGCCAAACACGATTTAAACATTGTGTGCAACAATCAAACGACAAGTATTCGACCAGTGATGATCTATTTCGATGGAGCTGTCAGTATCCATACCTCTGGCTCTGCATGGACTGCCATGAATGGTTGTATTGGAGAGGAGGCATCCGCATCTCCCTGAAACACAGTACTTGCATTAGTATGCTTTTCAATATTGGAAACATATAACACACTTGGGGTCGACGGCACAGGTACATATAAAGAGATAACCACAAATGATGCATTGTCTAAAACAATCAAGGAAAATTTAAGTATGCAGATTTCATCAACTTATTTCTCCGATTCCTTTACATCTGCATCATCTAAATGGGATGTTGTGATTGTAGTGGAAGCTCCGTCGTCTCCCTGAAACACAGTACTTGCATTAGTATGGTTTTCAATATTGGAAACATAACACACACTTGGGGTCGAACGCACAGGTACATATAAAGAGATAACCACAAATGATGCATTGTCTAAAAGAATCAAGGAAAATCTAAATATGATCACATTTCATCGACTTATTTCTCCGATTTATTTACATCTGCATCATCTAAATTGGATGCTGTGATTGTAGTGGAAGCTTCGTCGTCCCCCTGAAACACAGCACTTGCGTTAATAGGGAAGAAAGTATAGCCTGATGGAGCTGTCAGAATCCCTACCTCGTGCTGCTGAAGAATATCTATGGATGTTGCAAATGTAGTGCGCACTTCCGAAAGCTGTTGCGCCGATTCGTATACGCATGGTCCCGCTTCCACTTCCCCTGGAATTACTTGAATGTCAGGCTCTGCATCAAGTGCAGGGGTTGACGCTCCATCAACTGCCTGAAACATAGTACTTGCATTAGTGAGGATTACAATAGTGAAAACATAACACACACCTGGGGTCGACAGCACAGGTACATATCAACGGCTAACCACGAATGAAACATTGTGTAGAACAATCAAACGACAAGAATTCCAGCTCTGATGATGACGCTCGATGGAGCTGTCAGTATCCATACCTCCTGCTGGTGAAGAACATCTAGAAATGTTGTAGATGTGGCGGACGCTTCAGCATCTTCCTGAAAGACAGTACTTGCATTAGTATGGATAACACTAATTATAACTGAAAACAAACACCAGTGGACGATAACTAAGGTGTATATCAATTGGAAAGCACTAACTAAACATTCGGTAAAATAATTACACGATAGAATAAAACTATTACTTGACATGCATAAAACAAGTCTGTAGCGGATTAGCCAAGTATGATTACCTGATACGCGCTAGAAGTGGTTGATAACTGCGACCACGTCCAGGATGTAGAATGTTCTTGCATCAGATTCAAGGGATAGTCAAGAAGTTGTAAAGGTAAATTAATGATTGATAATGAAATGCCAATATTAAAAATAGCCATGTAAGGCGACGGAATACTTGAAAAATGCTCAATACAGCACAGTTCCCTGTTCCCATATATATATATTGCGTTTGTGGGTTATGAAATCGAAAAAGAATATATTGATAAATGTCATTATTCAAAAACTATACACTCATATCAATATCGAAATTATTACAAGGGATAGAACACCTACAATATCAATTAATCCATTCGGCTACCTACACACTACCGCAAGGCCTAAAGCTAAATCCGGACACTTGACCCACCGGTGGCGGAATGCGGATGAATAGAGTGGGAATAGCGTTTTCGAGCAATTTCCGTGTCGTTCGCCATTTATTCTTCTTTGTTACCCAAGATGTTGTGTACATGTCCAAGGAAAAGTGCCGGCTGCAGATGCGGTATCAATCACCCCTCTTGTCCTGTAAGACTTGTTGGACTCTACTTTCCAGCTCATCCAGTGGATATCCGCAATGTCTGACCCATTCTCTTATTCGATCAACAGTTTTCGGGAATACATGCATTGTAGTGCCTTCAGATTTTGCATGGGTCTTCGAAGGGCAACCGCTAATCGAACAGGCAGGCATTGTTGATAAATCTGAAAAGTAAATATCAACATTATTATACAATCTTCAAGAATAAAGATTTGATACAAAAGTAAATTAATCATACAATGATCAATGTAAGGTTTGTTTTGGTCGCAGGAACTATACCAGTTCATTATGTGCGGCTTAGTATTTGCATAAGTTGCAGAAATGATGTGACTAAAATCTGAACATGTGACTCGTCCCTTGGATGTTCTGTCTTGCACGAGAAGGAAACATGCTTACATTATAGACTGGACCCCCGAAGGATGCAATTCGATGACAATAGACACAGATGAAAATAAATAGATCTATTCATAGCATAGCAATGGAAACTCAAGTCAATAGCAATGAGACCAATGAACATAGCACTATTGTGTACTCTACTCGCAAATAGATAGAAATTTAAAAATCTGCGAAATATGACTAGAATACATGGCCTTACCTTGACCAACAAACAGTTGGATTCAGCAAGCAGAGCAGTATGTTGCAGGAGAATAGGTGGGTGGCCACAGGTAGCACACTGATGGGTTTGCTCTAAGCGGTCACAGAAGTTCACGGATAGCAGGACGACGAGCAGATTACCGTAGATCTCAGTGGTTGCCAGGTAACACGTTCAGGAGTTGACTTGCAAACCACAAAGATGTTCTCATGAGACATATCAAGTGGTTTATAAAGTATTAGAAACAGGGGCGTGTTTGTGAATGAATGACGTATGTATGTCGTGGTCTTAGGGGGGCGGCCTGCTTGAAGGGGAGGCCTGGCTGGAGACATGGGGTCTGAGGAGGCCATGTGAGCGATGGGCCCTGGGCGTGGGATACCTTTTGAAGTGTACATGCTGTTTGGCACCTTGGCCGTTTGCGCCCGTCACAGCCCCCCATGCCAGCGCTCATCCCTGGGTGCGAACCGCCTTTGATAGAGGGGGGTGGGATGGATGGGCCTGGGGCATGCAGATAAGGCACAGGAAGACTGCTGAATGGAGACACACTTATGTGGATTGCAGGGGGCGGCCTGCTTCAAGGGGAGGCCTGGCTGGAGACACGGGGTCTGAGGAGGTCATGTGACCGATGGCCCCTTGGCGTGGGATACCTTTTGAAGTGCACATGCAGTTTGGTACCTTGGCCTTTCGCGCCCCTGACAGCGCGCATCCCTGGGTGCAAACCGCCTTTGATAGAGGTGGTGGGATGGATGGGCCTGGGGCGTGCAGATAAGGCACAGGAAGACAGCTGAATGGAGACACACTTATGTGGATTGCAGGGGGGCGACCTGCTTCAAGGGGAGGCCTGGCTGGAGACACGGGGTCTGAGGAGGCCATGTGACTGATGGCCCCTTGGCGCGGGATATCTTTTGAAGTGTACATGCAGTTTGGCACCTTGGCCTTTCGCGCCCCTGACAGCCCCCCATGCCAGCGCTCATCCACTGGCGCGAACCGCCTTTGATAGTATATCGTTGCTTATCATTAACAAATGCCACATACCGGAGATTCTTGTGAGCACAGACCCACACTTCAACCTTTGTATTATAGTGGTCAAGACCCTAAGGCCTGTATAATCCAATGGTAATTGTTAGTATAGATATATGTGTGACTTTTATAGAGACATAACCTACTGAAAGACTTTGAACAAGTGTTATTTAGTGCATGCATTATCGAGAATATGTTATGTTAGCTTAGATAGATAGTGAAGACCCTGCTTCACAGTGACCAGACCTTCACCTATTCGGAGCACAGATGTCTGACGTCCATCCTTGAATGGAGACACACTTGATTCATTAAAAAAATCGAAACAACCATTGTTAAAATATATGTGGTGTTTTATTTTGTATCTTTTTTCATGACACAAAAATACAAGACTTTAAAGATTATACAGGTCAGGTTGCAGCACAGCGAGAGAAAATCCCCTGTACTGACCGCTGTCACTCGGGAACGTTTCTCTAATGGCACGAACGGCACAGGCGGGTATCACTCTTCGAACGCGGTGTCCAAGCCTCCCGTGGAGCCACCATGTAAAGGAACGATAGGCCACCAGCCCACCTGTGAAAAAGAATGAAACAAACTGTTTTTAAATGACCAAGATAAGTTTAATAAACGTTTGTTGTCAATGACAATTCTTGTAACTAATGACATTCTGCACGGACAAATGCTATCTAGACAATGCACACTATTGAACGACTTACATGCGTTACAACGATATGTAGATGTAATTTTGGATATAGTAGAAGAACATGAAATAGGAGTGGCATGACAAGCAGAATATACTTACTCGTTACTCGGATTACGAGGACGAACAGTTGCACGAAGTTCGTGCATAAGCACCATCATTATTCTCAACACGGCCCGTGTGAGGCAGGCTGCCCTGAAGTCTGGCAGCTCGGTGATGCATTGCGGTCGTGGATCGCCTTCCGAAATGTAGGCCAGGCATCCCGAGTTTTCTTGGCAGCAGCAGTTCTCCTCCTCGGTTGGCATTAGCTCGCACCGATTGCATGTGCACCAAGTGGAGACGCCGTCCATGCGACTAGGCCCAGGCTCTTCATCTGTTGATACGTCCTGCCAACTGCTGTCCGAATCCCCATCGTTTTCGCGTGCTTCCCTTTCCAGTAGTTCCTCCTCGGTATACTCGGGCTCGTACATGTAGGGCATTATTGTAGCCATTGTGTGGTAAACAAAGTAAAATAATTTACCGAGATGGTACAGGTGTTCACACGGGCTACAAGCGGCGAAGGTAGCTAACCAGAGCACAGAAACAAGTCACAAAATACTCTAAGTAACACAGAGAGAGGAATGGAATCGAAAATCTGCTGCTGTGTGTTGTGAAACGGTCTGTTTATACTTATTGAGGAAAGAGGCGTCCTGCCATTTCCATGGCGACACGTCATTAGCTGAAGCGCTAGGATTATCACAAAATGGCAGCTCCCTGGTGCCTGTTTTCGCGTGCGTTTAATGGACGAAAACTCGGGTAAGGTCCATAGGAAAGTTTTCTAAAATCGAGCCACTTAGGCTTAAAAAAACATGGCCGACCCGTAGGGACAATAAAAAATGTTACTAGACCATGCCTTTAAGTTCTTCACGTGTAACGGCACAAGCAGACAAATCATTATTTGAGATGGAGGGGGAACAAAAGGGGGCTGAGGACACCAAACTGGAGGGAAGAGGTGACTGTGTGCACATTGTGGGGGGAGTGGGGAGATGGGGGGATGCAAAAGGGGACAACCTTGCACAGCCATGACAGCTAATGTTAAGGTACTAACATGGAACGTACGGGGAATGGGTACATACTTGCGTGGGAACTGAGTGAAATCCTTCCTTAAAGGAAAAAGTGTCTATTACACTATTGCAAGAAACCCATCTGACAGAGAGTTGTATGGCTAAAGTGAAGGAACACTGGGGAGGGCAGGGATACGGAGTGGCATACTCCAAGTATGCTCATGGTGTCTTTACATGGATAACTGCTACTGTGCCCTTCCCGCTACTGAGGATGGAGGACGATGCAGATGGGAGGTATCCGATATTTAGGGGCTACATAGAGTTAACAGAAGTATGTATAGTTAACTCTCATTTCCCTAACCACGGGATCCCAGGACACCTCAATACGTTATGTGCTAAAATAACCCCGTACCGGGAATGCTTTTTCATCTGGGGGGGGTGATTTTAATTGTGTGAGGGATCTAGACCTGGATAGGTCTAGCCCACCAGTGAACTGGGCAGTGATGGCTTCTGTAGCACTGAACACTAGGGAGCCTAGATCTGGTGGATGTATGGAGGAAATTACACCCAGATGACAGAGGCTACTCCTACTTCTCTCCGACCCATGGCCTGTACACCAGGATAGATTACCTATTTATAGGGAAGACCCATATGGTGCAAGTAGAATTGGTGCAATAGCTAAGCAGGTTGATCTCAGACCACTCACCATTAATGCTGGAGTGGAGGATGCTGGGTCCAAGGCCCCCCCCATACCATTGTGGCGCATGCCCACAGAAGCGCTGACAGACCAAGCTTTCAGAGATGACCTAAAGAATAAACTAGAGGAATATATGGAAAGAAATGTGGGTAGTGTAAAAGATTGGAGCACAGTGTGGGAGGTAACGAAGGTAATGGTGAAGGGGGGAAGTTATTGCTGATGCAGGTGGTATCAGGAAAACGCTGAGGGTGGAACTGGAAAAGTGGTAAGAGGCTATTAAGCAAATTGAGACTCTCACACTAGTAAACCGAGGGGTGGAAATCAAACTAGCGGAGGCCAGGCATAACTGCCAAGATGCCTGTGGGAGACTATCAAAATGTAATCACACTGTAAAAACTACTAGAGCACACGCGGAAGGAGACAGGCCAGGAAGGCTGTTGTCGTGGCTGTGCAAAAGGGAACACCCGAGACACTTAACCACAGAACTTAAAGATGATGCAGGCAATGTACACAAGTCGCAACAAACAATCAATGACACCTTTGTGGAATTCTATACCCACCTATACATCCATGAAACTGTTGTACCCCAAGAGGATATGCTGGACACACTGGAAGAAATAGGATTGCCTAGATTGGGTAAAACACAATGTGAGGTGCTAGTGCAAGATATTTCAGCCGAAGACATAGGTGAAGCGATTAGATCACTAGCCACAAGCAAGACTCCTGGGACTGATGGACTCCCCCGAAGTTCTATAAGGCATATGCATCAGCTCTGACCCCGGTGTTGCTTGAAGTGTCTAAGGAGGCATACGAAAAAGGGCTGTTACCGGAGAGTCTGAGAGAAACACTAGTGAACCTGATACCCAAACCACGAAAAGCCACTGATGAATTCTATTCATATCGGCCGCTGGCAATGTTAAATTATGTCATCAAGATATTGCCGACTATATTAGCTAAGCGGCTCTCCAGGGTTATTGGAGAACTGGTACATGGGGATCAAAATGGTTTCATCCCAAGTCGTAATGTGGCTATGAATCTGCACCAATTACAACATGTTATAGCACACACAGCAGACTCACAGGCGCAATATGCAATAATCTCCCTAGACGCAATAAAAGCGTTCGATTTGATATACTGGGAGTGGTTGCTTGCAGTACTGAAGGAATTTGGGTTCAGCAAACAGTTTATTAAGTGGATAAAGATATTATATACTGCACCAGTGGCAAGGGTCAAATCTGGGAGAGTGGTGTCATCGGTCTGGGGTATACAAAGCGACACCAGACAGGGATGCCCATCATCACCCATGTTATACATGCTGGGGCTAGAGCTGATAGCAATTTATCTTAGAAAGCTGTTTCTGGAAACAGCCTTTTGGGTGGGAGCCGTTGGCCACTTGGAATCACTTTACGCAATCGATGTGTTACTGTACCTAAGAGACCAACACCACAATGTTCCAGTGATACTAGAGGTGCTAGATAATTATGCAAAGGTATCTGGAATTTGCTTCAGCAAAGAAAAATCTTGTATATTCCCGCTGGCGGGCCTGAGGGGGAGGGGTGTAGAAGAACTGCCAAATGTGGGGCTCCATTGGCAGCTGTAATCATTTAAATATTTGGGAGTAAACATAAGACACACACCAGATAAAATGCATGAGAGCAACATGGCAGCAGTGGCAAAGGGCTTAAGGAAATCCATGATATTCTAGTCCAGGTTTCGGATATCGCTGATGGGCAGGGTGGCCATTACCAAAATGATAATTCTGCCAAGATTCTTATATCACTTCAATAACATCCACTATTATATCAAAGCCTCCTTCTTCCGCTTATTAGAAGTATCGGTACGAGAAATCTTGTGGGGTGCGGGCCAGCACAAACTGTAACTTGCCACACTATGTCTGCCTTATAGGGAGGACAGGCTCCAACTGCCAGATCTGGAAAAATACTACGTTGCAGCACAACTCAGTTTTGTAACGAGATGACTGTCGTAAGAAGCTACATCAGAAACAGAATTGCTGCAGCAACTGGTAGCCCCTGCATGACTGAATGAAATATTATGGGTACCACTGGGATACTTGGGGAACACCCCCATGATTGTAGCACTCGGGACAATGGTGTGGCATAGAGCCATGACACTACTGAAACTTGATCTCCCTTACTCACCCTTACTCACCTGAGACTCCGATCGCTGCTAATGTCTGCAAAGATAGAACAGCTCTATCAGTTGTGAGGCGCTTGGAAAGGTGGGGTATCTACACTTGGGGCGATGTATATAAGGAGGGTGTTTTTAGATAGTTTGAATCCCTACGGGAGAAAGATGGGTTTCCTACAGAGCAGTTCTTGTGCTACCAAAGGGCTCGGAAGGTGGCAAAAGGAAAATGGGAAAAATGGCCCTGAGGAGCATATATGATGCCACACAGAATAGCTAAATTCAACAGCAGCACAAAGCCACTGTGCCCCTGGTGTGGAATGGGGGAAGCAGGGCTGATTCACATGTTCTGGGGATGTGTGCATGTACAGTGGTTTTGGGCACAAACAGAACAGGCTGCTATGAAAGCTGGACTCCGTTATAATGCTTGCTAGGTGCATTCCCCAGAGTTAGCAAATACAAACATGTGTTTAAGTTCATGGACATGGTGTGCATACTGGCCAAAAGATCCATTGTGATTGCTTGGAGATCAGCAGGGGGCCCACAGTATGTACGCTAGCATAAAGAATTTGAACGCTGGGTAGAGTAGAAACCAGAGTATGGAGTGAAGATGTAGCCAGGTCAGAAGTGAATGTGAGTGATACATATGAAACATGGAAAACACTGATTTGGGACATGTTCCATTCATCTGACGATAAACCGCCATGAACGCGCACAGGATTTTTTTGGGACATATAACATGGCATCATTGATGCTGCATATAGATGACGCTAACCCGGGTGCCACTCACAATATTCGTCTCAAGTAAAGCCCCCACTTGCCTGCACAGAACAATTATGCTTAAGACAGTGTGTTGCCTGACAAGTGAAGAAGGTTGTTTGTTATCGTGTTATTTTGTTGTTAATTACGAGTCATTATCTATACATGGAAATATGCGGCAAAACATGAAACACTTGAAACATATGTAACTGTTATCATATAAATGCTAATAAAAACATTTTAAAATAAAATAAATTGATAATGTCCATGTATTTGGAATGTGCATTTGATGCCTGGTTAAACAATGATGAGAGGTTCAGATCCTCTAAAGCAGGAAGTGTTCAGCTGGACTGGGGGACCAGTACTATGGATTTATGGGCCAGTTGCACAATGATTCACCAACAGGGGGGTAAGTCACAGGGGACTTGGTCACAAGGAGCTTGGGCACCAAAGTAGGGAGAGCCCTTTCAGACCACTACCCCCACAAGGGGGATATAAAAAAAGGAATATGCTGGGCGTTCAAAACTAAAACTTGCACCAGGGCAATGTGCAGAACACATGCTCATGCTGCGGCTTGTCAGGTCACCCAGAACAGAGAAGCAATAAGAAAGCAAAGGACAGAGAGTACAAAAAGAGTGAGTAAGAACCCTTGTTGCCCACTCCAATCAAAGTGGACATACTTATCTTATGGGAAAACAGTTACCCCAGAAAGGTGGAGGTACAATTACTAGTGGAGGGCTTTTCTGAGGGATTTCACATCCCGGTAGAGGGAATCGTACCACCAAAGGTGCGCAAGAATCAGTAATCAGTGGCAAGCAACAATGTGGGACTGATGCAAAAAATATCCAAAGAAAAGAAGTTAGGGAGAGTAGAGGGACCATTTCTGCACCCCTCTTCCCTTTGATTGTTTGCTCTGCGGTAGGCATTGTGCCCAAACAAGAAGAAGGGAAGTTCAGGATGATTTATGATCTGTATTTTCCAAAGGGGGGCTCTGTAAATGATGCAATCAATGAGAAAAAATGTGCTGTAAAATATGCATCCTTTGATGACGCTCAGCTGATTGAACTGGGAAAAGGGGCACTGTTAGCAAAGGCAGATATTGAGTCCGCATTTAGACTGCTGCCGATTACCGGGCTTTCAGGCAGAAGGACAATTCTACTTTGACAGATGCATGGCAATGGAGTGCTCTATTTCATGCAGCTACTTCGAGGCATTCAGTTCATTCTTGGAATGGGTCATAAAAAAAGGGAAGGAAGGGGGCGAGAGTGGTGCACTACCTAGACGATGATGTCTTCTTAGGTCCTCCACGATCAGAGCAGTGTGCCGAAAATTTTGGGGTTTTTCAAAAAATAACAAAGGAGTTGGGGGTGCCATTGGGTTGTGACAAAACAGAGGGGCCAGTGGCCATCATCACGTTTTTGGGTATCGAACTTGACTCAAGATAGGTAACATGCTACCTCCCGGCTAGGAAGGTAGCAGAATTCCGTGAAATGAGTAAACATTTACTTACAATCCAGCTGCAGCGTCTATTGGGACAACTCAATTTTGCGCTAAGAATTTTCCTGATGGGGTGCCCATTTTCACACACCATAGCTGGGGCAATGCCCGGTCTCATAGAGAAGCATCACCCCACTAGGCTGTCTGCTTCAATAAAAGGGGACCTCAGGGTTTGGGAAAGCTTCTTGTCTGATTTCAGTGGGCTCCAAGCATGGCCAGAAAAGGCATGACCAAACCAGGAAATGGGGCTATACACAGATGCTGCAGGAAGTGTGGGGTTTGGGGCAATTTGGGGGAACAAATGGAGTGGGGAAGATGACCGAAGGAATGGGCCAGCGGGGGGGCTGACTAGGAATGTTAAGTTTTTTTAACTGTTCCCCATTGTGGTAGCCCTGCCAGTGTGGAATGAGGGCCGTCGGGGAAACATGTGGTATTTTGGTCAGACAACATGTCGGTGGTGATGGCCATTAACAACCAGAGGGCATCATGCCCCATGGTGCTCAGACTTTTGAAACATATGTTGTTGATTTGTATAAGGAAGGGAGTGCATTTTCAATCTAAGCACGTCCCGAGGATTCTCAATAACGCTGCTGATGCATTCTCTCATTTTAAGATGCAGCAATTCCACAGATGTTTGCCAAAGGCAGAATTGCAGTGGCACCGTTCCCCGACACACTATGGAGTTTTGGTGCCTCGGGTTAGCATACACTAGATCGGCAAAGGGGGCATGCAAATAGGCCAGATGTCCCGCATCATGGCAGAATTCAAGGTGAAACATCACTTGCATACAGGGGGAAATTACCTGGATGCTGATGGGGCGGGAGGAATTTCGACTGGCATTGGTATCCTTGTTCAGTTGGGTGGAATCTCTGACCAGGAAGACCAAGACAGCATATGAAAAAGTATTCCAGGAATATTGGGAATTCTGTGGGGAGGAAGAGCGACATGAGCTATTCCACGGGGACATATTAATTGTCTTCCTGTGGCATCTGTATGACAGGGGTGTCTGCAGGGATGGAAAAGGGGAAGGTGGACGGTGGTGGCCATCATGGCAGGTTGCACAGGGTGGTAAGTCGCACCTAAAACTTTGCAGTAAAAAAGGTTGGGAGCCAGACAAATGGACTCAAGCCGTCCACTGGACCCTCCGAAGCTGGAAAAAAGGTGCTAGCAATAGAGGGGTTTTGCAGCGATAGATAGGGCTGCATTTGTCACAGCATTCTTTGGGGCATTCAGACTGGGAGAAATGGCAGGTGCTCCCAAGACAGACACTTCAGGAGGGCTGGCTTTCTCTGACATCGTTAATAGGGGACCTCTTGGGGTACAGATATATGTGAGAAATTCCAAAACATATCAAGAAGGAAAAGGAGCAGTAGTAGACCTAGCCTGGAAGGGGATCAGGTTAATATGTCCTGTAGCAGCTGTGGGGGATTTCATTGCGCTCAGAGAGAATTATGGAGGGCCAATATTCAGGCACCAGGATTGGTCCTGTGCTTCAAGATTTCAATCCAGAGTGATTTTTTCAGAGGTGCATTTCGGCTGCTGGGTTGGGAGGGCTAGGGTTTGCCCCACCCTCCTTCCCTATAGGAGTAGTCACTGCTGCGGCTGGGCATGGAATACTGGAAGCAGATATCATGAAGCTGGGGCGATGGAAGTCTGGGACCTACAAGGGGAACATATAACATTGCTTGGCCTGTTATGGCCAGGGGTTGAGCAATAGCTAGGAGAAGTACAGGAGTAATAGAGGTACCAGGGGGGTATCGGGCAGCTGCATTACCTATGGAAAAAACAAGAACTGATGTTTACCGTGCGTAATCTGTCTTTCTCTTCTGTGATCCATAGAGGATGACACTGACACAGGTGGTGTGGGTAATCAGGCACTCCATCATAAGGCTTGGAGGGGGCACCGACATGCAAAGGCAGTGATACACTGGATCGGCAAAGGGGAAATGCGACTAGCCCAGGTGTGCCACTTCATGGCAGAATACAAGGTGAAATATCACTTGATCGAGACAGATTTGGTGATCCTGCATACAAGGGGAGACGAGCTGATGGGGCGGAAAGAATTTCAACTAGCATAGATCTCCTTGTTCAGTTGGGTGGGCAACTTTTGCCCACGGGCAGTGATCGCCTGGTCTCAAATCATCCCAAGGGCAAGGCATGGAGTTCCGGGGTCAGTAAGGGCTGTGAACATCTCTGCAAGGAAATTCAACAATGAACCAGCCCGTCTCACAGGAGGTCGACTACGAATAGTAGTGAACGGCTTGGTTAGAGTGACGGACATTCTACAACATGATGGGGAGCCTTTGTCAGACCAAAGAACAGACTTACTTTTTTTGTGATAATTGGTTAGAGTGACGGACATTCTACACCATGATGGGGAGCCTTTGTCAGACCAAAGAACAGACTTACTTTTTTTTGTTTTAAGCACAGCACAAGCATGGGGGAGTACCCATGACCAGTTGGTCGAAGGTCCTGTGACAGACAGGGGAGGACTATATGGTCAGTGATTTGCTCCTCCCTGGGGGGACCCTCAGGCGGTGAGGTGCAGTGGCAAGAGCAGGGTCTGCCTCTCACTTTGATTGCTTCAGCCCAGCAGGGGTGTCTGATGGGAGGGTGAACAGGTAATGGGGGGGCAGGAGGTGGAAGCTGTCAGAGAAGAGAACGGTGCCACCTGGGATCACCCCAAACACAGGGTATAGCGTGGAGGTAGTGATAGAGTAGGGGCGACCTCATGGATGCACAAATGCCAAAAGAAGGAGGACTTAACTGTTCCACTTGGAACTGCCTGCCACAAAGAAGAACCACTGTAAATATGTGTTTGATGATTTTGTGTCGAAATATACCGCTTACGGTTATACTTATGGTTACGTTTATGATTGGATGTGTTGATTATGCTTAGTAATGTTAAAGGAGTAAACGTGGCCCTACACTTTCCAATAAAGGAAGGTGTCAGTATTTTTTTTTTCCTGGGCAGGCAGGCATTTCCTCCCTGCCGAGTCCATGAGAGCGGGAACCCTCCCCCAGTAAAGTGGCCACAGGGTGGGCGAGGTGGGATTCACCAGGAAGACTGGGGGAAAGGGAAACTGGCTGAGGGTGTGGTAACATGCCCCAGCTAGGACAATAGTAGAGGCCACATGGGCTCTGGCAACAGCGCCAAATAGTGTAGTTAAAAAGGGTGACTGACGCGAGGAGGGAAGGAGCAGCAGCTCTTCCACTACGCCATCATGACCCTGCCGGACGCCTTGTGGACCTCTCGCCTGGACCCTCTGGTGTGCCTGCCTGCCAGCCTTGTTGAAAACCTCTGCTGTGCTCCTGCAAGTTTCCATCCCACAATCCATTGTTGATGTGGGGTGGCAGGGACTTGGTGACCATGTGGTCAGTGATTTTCCCCTCCCGAGAGGACGGTGAGGCCAGGTAGGTGCAGTGACGAGGGCACGGTCTGTGTCTCACTGAGATGGCTTTGGCCTGGCAGGGGTGTCCGATGGAAAGGTGGACGGATAAGGGGGGGAGGGGGGGACGGAGACAGAAAATGTAAGACAAGAGAAGTATGCCTCCTGGAATCACCCCACAGCATGGGGTAGGGCGGGGAGGTCCGCGGCAGCGTAGGAGGGAATGAACTGTTGTAAAAACTCCTAAATTGGGCAGAGTTAACTGCTCCACATGGAACTGCCTGGCACAAGGAGGAACCACTGTAAATATGAGTTTGATGTTTTTGTTTTGAAATATACCGCTTATGGTCATGCTTGGGGTTACGTTTATGATTGAATGTTTTGATTATGCTTAGTAACGTTTAAGGATTAAACTTGGCCCTATACTTTCTAAAAAAGAAAGGTGTCGGTATGTATTTTTCTTGGGCAGACAGGCACTGCCTCCCTGCTGAGGCCACAATCCTATCATGGGTTTCCTTCGCTGTATTTCCTTTAGTCATGAAAGTACAGCTGGAAAAGCCAGAAACGGCCAAGTAATACCCCATGGCTTTGCTTGCTGGGAATTGTAGTCTTGCATGTAGAATATGGACAGTAAAGCTACAATCATACTCTTTAGGCTCAACTTGCTACAATAACGGTTTATATATTGCTTCAAGTCATCTCTATGAAATAAATATTATTGTACACCTTTTTTTTTACAGTTTTGATAAATGCTATGACTTCCCTGAATGCCTGCCATGACTTCACTGCTAGCCCCTACCCCAGGCAATTACCTGCAACCTTCCTTCAGTAGGGGGCTGTAACCTGTCCCAGCTTTTTTGCCAGATGCACATTGCATGCTTGGAGGTGTAGGCCTCTATTTGCAAACAAATATTTCAAACTACAAGCACCGACATGATGGTGGCTAAAACAGCAAAAGACTCGTGATATTGGGCCAGTCCTCAACTCTCCACCCCCATTACATTATCATTCCTCTGCTATTGTGCCCGTACTCTCTGTTCTGGAATTCTCAGTAAAGCTCTCCAGTAATCCAGCGATCATCTAGCCGGGACATTGGAATATGTGATCTGCTGGCTACTCGCGATCTCGGCAGCAGCATTAACAACTGAGCTGTATCATTACTGGTTGGACACAGAATTTGATATCATGTCCATTACCCCATAAGCACTCATTGAGATTGGTACTTGTGACCTGCAGGCTACACACAGTGCGCTGCAGCGGCATCGACCCACTGAGCTACTGCGCAGGTTTATCTCGAATGCCGTGGCGGAATCTCAGCTGTGACGCTCTGGGGTCTCAAATCTCTGAATTAGCTGTAACTCAATCGGCTGTGTGGCGGCTCCGATGAAGTGCAGCCCACGCCTAAACATTGCAAGTGTTGTGGTGCTCTGGAATCGCAGCGGTCGTTTCCCAGGGCCGTAACGCAAATAATCATTACTGAGCAATCAGAGCGGAGCACTCGGCGTGCACAGAAAACACGTGCGGTGCGGACACGTTGCAAAATGAAGCTGCCCGCTGTGAGCCGGCATTGAGCCGCTTCAGCCCGTTATTTTTCATATTAACAATGAGATTTTGAACCTATTTATTCAGCTCACAATGACGTCATGGTGTATGTGTTTAGGTTATCATTCCGGTTAGCGCATTACACAAGTGAGAGGGGGGGGGGGGGTTGGGAGTCTGTCGCATGTCTGCCCTATCGTTAGGAATCAGGCTGTTTCCGGGTGTCCCAAAATGCAGCTATACAAATGGCCACCCGGTAGAGAGTGCAACATAATACTGCCTCAATTGATCAATCTACCCATGTATCCGGGCAGCACACCCGCACACCTCATACTGTTCTTCGTGCAGCATCACGTGCTCAACACGCGCCATTTGAATTGTGATCTGCAGCTCCTCGAAGCCATGTCGGCGCTATAAAGCAATGGTATTCCGAACATTGTTTGGCTGGTTCCCCCATGTTGGCACGGAAAATTGCAGCGTGGAGAGGCCATCGCAGGGCACGTCATTGCCCAGTCGCCCGTGGGAAGCTGCTGCTCTATGGAGAAGGGCTTTCGTGCAATTAATGCCCTGTTTTAACTCACTGAGGAATCTTGAACGTTTAAGAGATCAGTTGTGTTTGTCTAACGGTGAAATAGGTCCCTTTACCCGAACCAGTAACGTGTAGAGCTGTCATCCTAAATGGACTGCATGCTTGGCATTGTTGTGAACTCCAGACTGGCGACTGTTTTGAGAGGATCACGAGGGGTCTGTGTTTTCCAGCTAATTGCCAACGTGGTGTCCCAATGCGCTTTCAAAGTAGCTGCTGCCGTAGATTAATACAGATGCACGGATGTCTGCAGCCTGCTTGATAGTGGTTTGAATACCTTGGATTAATTCAGCCTTAAACCATAGTAATCATTACTGTATACTTGTTTATAAACTGCTAAAAACCCTAGCTGGCCAGTGCTATAAGAAACAGATGTTTAAAGTGTGAGGTTCACCAGTTAGCAGCACGTCTCATTCTTTAACTGTTGCCATGTTGTCATTTATCTGGCTGAAATTAGAGCGCCTGAAAAAACGGGTGTGAGGAGCATAGGAAGATGGTGTGCCATAATTTCCTGTGGTGGCATTCGGGGTGGCATCACTTTACACCACTTCCTGTGATGTCATCAGAGGTCAAGGGTCATGTGACGTCACTTCCGCGACCCCTGGCCTTTTTGGGAAATTACATACCTGTCTAATGCACTTTCCCATGCCCCCTCTTCCACAGCGCCTTCCAGTAGTGGGGAAGACAATATAATATCATCCTCACAGGGGGCAATACATGCCCCTCATTGGTCCCAGATAAACACGTGCAAGGGGCCCCCAGTCACATCGCCCTATCAGTCAGCCCAAGCACCTCAGCCAACCCTGCACACTTTTCATGTGGCACCACCCATCAGCAGGCAGAGACATGTTGCCATTGCCAGCTCCTCCCTCAACCCCCCCCCCCGCTCCCCAAGCACATTGTTGAGGTAGCTTTTGGACAGACACAAGGGACCAAATGCTGTATCATGGCGGCATGTGCTGCTGTATTTCCAGATGACGATCAGCTGAGGAGAACTAAATCACATAGTATTGGAGAATGCTGTGGAGGTGGAGGGTTACATGATCATTATTCTGCACTTATGCTTTGGAGAAACTCTATCTCGGTCACTAAAACCCCTACATTGATTTGTATTGCCTGGCGTAGCCTGAAGCAACTAATCTTTCCTGCCTGGAGTGCTTAAAAGCACTGGCGCAGCGCATGAGCGCATGCGTAGTTCAAGTGTGGTGGCAAGTGCGAGAACAGTTTGACAGTGGCGTTACCTTGCTCTTATTTCGCTTTGGAGAAATTCAATCTAGGTGACTAAAGCTCCAACATTACATTTTTCTGTCTGGCGGGCCTGAAGCAACTCATCTTGCCTGTGCGGCATGTGAAGGGACTCATCTTGCCTGCCTGGAGAGTTTAAAATCACTGATGCAGCCTTCCTGTGGGCGCATGCGTCGTTCAAGTGCAATGGGAAGTGTAAGAACAGTTTGGCAGTGGGGTTACCTTGTTCTTATTATGCTTTGGAAAAACTCTATCTGGGTGTCTAAACCTCCAACATAGAATTGTTCTGCCTGGCAGGGCCTGAAGCAACGCATCTTGCCTTCCTGGATTGTTTAAAATAACTGGTACAGCACGTGAGCGTGCACATGGTTCAAGTGTGGTGGCAAGTGCGAGAACAGTTAGGAAGTGTGGATGTTTTATGGATAAGTGCTTCTTTTACACTATTGGGTGTATGATATGCCAGTAACATGCCAAAGATATCAGTTAAGAAGCACTACCCGTGCCGCTCATAGCCGAGTTCTGGCTACCAACGGTAACTTGAAGAAAAGGGGGAAAGGTAAATCACAAACGCGCTTTGAAGATACTGTAACCAATCCATGGACTATCGGAAAGGGGGTGCCTGAAAACATAAGTAATGTATAAGGGAAATCAAAGCCTTCCTTAAACCCCTGTCACCTAAAACACCAGCTCATAAAGAAATTAGAGTAATGGTTGAAGTAAAGACACCTCTCTGTATATAATAGCAGAGACATAGTGTCTGGCCCTGATTGACAATAATGCCTTGCTCAATCTATGTCTTGGTTTACAAAGAGACTCTATGGGAGCACCAAATTTAAATCTATCACAGCAATCGATTGACCCCACAGCTAACATTATTGGGGCAATTAGAGCATCTTCATCCGATTTATGAAAGTCTCCTGATTTACCGCAGATTGCTGAATGTGTATATGCTACCTCACTTGATATTTGAGTCTCTAAACTCCTTTGTTTCACCAGAGGAGGAACATTTGGAACCCGAATCACTAATTTTGTTGTTTGGGACTACAAGTCCCATAATCCCAGATGTTCTGGGACTAATAAGAGGGCTGAAGACAAAGGTTGCAGCAGTAGTCAGACAATAAAACCTCCTAGCCCAAACCTGAATGAAGCTGGGAGGCTCAAAAAGCCTCCTCAGGTTCAGACCATTAGTTGTAGTTGTAGATGGAGATGAAACTGTGAGATGAAACTGTGGCTGGAGTGATTATAGCAGAAGCAGAACGAAGAGGGCCCAGTGTTGGCAATCCAGGCATGAGTGGGTAAACCAAAAGGATGCCAGGACTTTGAACCAACAGATTTCAACTGCCTGTCGGGCAGGGTCTTTTTTCTCCAGACACTGAAGTGCAGAGGTCATGCAGCAGAGGGCAAAAAGGGAAGCTGCTTTTCCCCTTGTAAACCTAGTTACAGAGATTGTGCATGAGGAAGCATGCTGGAGACCATGGCCAGGAGGTGCTGTGAAGCAGTGGGTCTCAGAAGTGAGAACAACTCCTTAATTATGTGGTCGGACTGGAGACACCTTCAACAAGGAAGGCTGTGGGTTCAAACAGAAGCTCAAAGTCACAGAAGTCCTGCAGCACATGAAGAAGGAATACAGAAGCCAGTGAGTCTGACCTAGCATTCTGATCCCTTCGCTGAACACTGCCGGCAACAGTATCCAAATGCAATCACTCGCGTATGTGAAAAGCAATGTGAAACTAACGGTTGATTGCCAAACAATTGAGCACTTTAAATGTAGCACTCGAATATAAGTTAAGAGCATTTCTTTCACTCGTGTAAAAAAGAAATACAGTAAAACTTCTTTATTGAACTTTATGTTGAAAACACAAAGGAATGGTTGTGTGTGCTTAATAATGATAATAAGACGAAGGGTGACCTCTGAATCTATACTAAAGCAGTTAAACCAATCTAAAAATAAGAGCTACGTGTCTGAATGTTACCATTACAAGTTGTAAAGAACAAACATCGCCCAAGTCAAGAGTGAACAAAGTGTTTCTTCAATCAGGATTGAAACCAGCATTATCGAAGCCAACAATAGTGCATTCATTTCCATAAGCATAAAGAACACCAGCATTGCCCAATCCAAGAGTGTGCAAGCATTACCTGAAGCCAAGAGAGGCTGACAACAAAGCTTCTGGGTAAATTATCATGACTGGCAAGATACAAAGAGGTAAAGGCAATGTTGGGGAAGGGAAGCTTGCTTCTTGTAATTTTTTTTAGTAGATGACATAACCTATATTGCCAAATCTAATAGGAAAAAGAGACAAGTGTATCCTAAGGGCAATTGTGGGTTGTCATTGTTGCAGACAGACAAGAGAGGCAAAGACGCTGTCCCTCTGCTAAAGGGAATATTCAGAGGAAGAGTACCTTGCTTACGTGAAGGTGTTGAGGTGCACTAAAGTAAATCTTGTCTTATCTCTTTGAAGTCACAAAGAAATACATTGTTGAAACTGTGGTATTACTTTTGATTCTCAGTGGATTTAAAACAGTACAGGCAAGAAAACCCGCATAGTGAAGTCTCATAAAAGTTAACCTGATAAGAGAGTTGTTCAGGTGAAGTATAAGTGCTGTGACGTAGCTGTCATGTCATCCTGATAAATATATAAACTGTGTTTCAGTAACCTAATTTGAAGCTGTGTTTCATTAACCTATCTGGAAGGAGTGTTTTCCAAAACCTAACAAGGGACTGTGTTTCTTCTTTGAAATTCATAAGTGGCAACAAAACATCTCGTCCTGAAATGACATTGATGCTATTTGATGAAGTGGACGTTTATTGTTCTTGAAAGAAGAGGAACCTTTCTGTTGGTTGAACTTTGGTTAACACATCTTTCTTATGACATTTCAAAGGAGCCAAGAACTGAATTGAGACTTTGTTTAAAACCCGGATTTCCTTGTTTCCTTTTGTTGAACATTGGATCTAAAACTAACGTGAAACCTGGGGAAGAGGAGTTCACCCAGGTTACCAAGAGAGACTGTGTATATATCAAAAGTTCACTTGTTGATATTGTGAATTTCCATATATTTCTTGTGTATTTTATGTTTAAGTGTGGGGGCCAGATATCCTGTATTAGAGGGTTTTCCTTTAGTTTTGATAGGCATGGAAATCCTTTTCATCGTAGGCATGGTGAGGCATTTGATGAAACATATGAATAAATAAAATTGCACAATTTGAGAAATCATGCAAAAGTTGTCTGCCTCACATTTCTGACCCTTAACAACTGGAAGACTCAAACCGGAAAATCAGGAACCAAAATATATTGAGATTCCATAGTCTGAGGAAGTTCTGCTCTTTTATGTCGACACACAGACCTGGTGTATTAATGGGCAGTGACATGCCAAATCACGTGAACACCCCAATATTGATGAATAGCATGACCTCAGAGGCAAGTGCAATGATGAAAAAAATTGCTTTAACAATAAAAGGGGACAGCAGCCTAGGCGAAGAAGACCTGGCAAAACAAAAAAAAAAAAAAACAGAATCCATATGGGTCTTCTATTAGAGAGCACAAATAGATCATGGGTCCAAACCAATTATTATCAATTACTGCTCCTTTAGCTCTTGAGTGTGTAGAAACATCCAATAGTTTCCATTTCTTATCTAGTCTACCTTCTGAATTTCACCAAGAACAAGTGCCCTCAAATCAAAACTGGGATCATTGGATGCCTGGGTGACACACAGCAGCAAAACACTACATACATTTGAGTGCAGTACAGGTCACACCGTGACTGGTCAAAAGTTGTATGCCCTGGAGCCCGGTTGTGACGTGAACCAGAGAGCGCAAATTCTCCCAGAGTTTCCTAAGCAACTCCAAAATCGAAAGCTGTCATTGGCTACAGATATCCCTAGGGAATATAATCATCAGTGTAAAAGAATTAAAATTATAGAACCTTTTGGTGATTCAGCCAGTCCTTAAGTTTACCGCAATAATGTTCTCCAATTGTTACACTATGTGTCACATCAAGACATAATAACTAATGATATTTCTTTAGTTGAAATTCCAGCCACTGCTAACAAAGCACATTGGGCAGTTGTAAATTTTATTCCACCAGTTATTGTGGACTTAAAAATGTCTCATACTGAAGCCTTTTATTGCATGGTTTTTGAATTCATAGAATGCTGTGAAAATGCCTCAAAATAATCTATACCATTGCAAAGACACCAGTCGAGAAGCTAATGTCTTAAACCTGTTATGGAGATGGATTTGTTTGCACACAAAAATTCCACCAGCTTTGTCCGACTTTGCAGAAGCTACTTTAAAATCTAAGACCTCCTACTATAATGAGGATGACTTTTATGGAGTAGCTTGACCTATTTTTAAAGTTGCAAAGACCCTGACGGCAACAGTGTGGAACAGGAGGGTTTGAAACTGCAATGCCAATCTTTTTATTTTATTGGAGTCAGAACTTTTATTTTGCAAGAGACTTAGTGAACATGCCATTATCAGTTAGATGGGTATCATGATGTGCAGGGTTTGGACCAGCATAGTACCTTGGGGAGACCTTTTAGTGGGCTGAATATTGGCACTGAAAATGAATATCGCTTAACTTGATATATGCCTTTTGGCAAGAATAATAATGTTTAACAACAGTTTTATCCATACCAGCTGTTCCTCTGCAGCAGATTTTGATTGTCAATGTGTATGACCCTCTGGGAGGTAGGGAGACCCAAATAAAAGTTATGATTGCAAATGGAATCATTCCAGTCTTCATGCTCACTTCATGATTGTGGGTGATTTAAATTTACAACACCATTTGCAGAAGGATCACCACTTTAATTTTGGGAAGGATATTTATGGTATTTCAGCAATTGAAGGGGATTGGTCCGACCAAAATGATATGGGGCAGCAGGAGGCTTGGCCCTTTTTCATGCAGACATTACACCTACTTTATTTATATATGAGTGGACCCCTCCCCGCTCCCTCATTGGTCAAATGGAAACTATTTTTCCTGGATTTATTATTTTATTTAATTCCGTCTTAGACTACAAGCTTCTTCACAATTGCCTAAGTGATCATGTGGTAGCGAAGCTCACACTTAAATGGCAAAACAATAAGCCAGATAAAACTATTCCTGGATTTTGTTAAAATGGCCAGTAATAGGCTTGTCTAATGTAAAGATCTTTAATACAATTATTTTGTATGATCTCTTTGACAGCTACAAAGTATGTTTCACCGATTTGAACAATTCTATTAAAGAACTGAAAAGTCTATTGAGATTATTGCAAATAGACTAAGAAAGACTAATTGTGGTAAGAGTCTGTCTGCAAAAATATTTCATATGACTATTGCCACAGAAAAGAAAAAACTTAGGTAAAGTATCAAGGATGCAAAGTAATCTGCTTTATCCGTGTTGGAAATTCATGGTGATGTTAGCAGATTAAAAACCATGTATAAAAATGGATGACATGTTATATTGCTGCAGCTCAGTGGCAAATCATGTTTCATGCCATTATAGTCTGATAAAGGAGAATTGAATCCCATCTCAGAAAATTCATGGTGTAATCATGTATAGGATCTGTACTATAAGTGCCATGCTTCCCCTGCAAACAGTAATGATAAACACATGTATTATGATAGAAACGGTCTCACTTTTTCAGTGGAGGATATTACTATCATTATTCAAAAATTGAAACCTCACCGAGCCCAGATGGGGTTGCTAACTTAATTTTAAAAAGACCCAAGAAAAGTGGCCAGTTATTATTTATAATATCTTTAGGCAAATTGTGGACATGATTGTTCTCCCTAGTAGTTGGAGGAAATCCATACTTGTCCCATATTTAAAAATAACTCTCGATATATCCCTATCAACTATCGCTTATTGCTAATGGTTGATTGCCTTTCCAAGATCTTTTGCTCCCTCATGTCCGAGAAAGTGAATCTATGGGTTCAACAGTATATTCTGAATAATCAACAGTCAGGTTTTGGGAAGGGTGTAAATACCTTGCCCAACCTGTGGATTTTACTTTATCTGATTCGATCTGCATTTACAATCCAGGGGAGTTCTCTCTGTATTTATTTGTATTGATTATTCAGCAGCCTTCGACTCTGTGAACCGTCAGATATTATGGCATACCTTGCCGTGCTGGTGACTGGAATGTTCTACCTTGCACCTAATCAAACCATTATATGACGGTCACAAAATAGTCCATAGGCACCCCGCTGCGAGAACGAACAAGGCCTATCGACCTGTTCGTTTGGGAGGTACCCAATCGAGAGTCTGGAGCCACACTTTAGTTCACTGTACCTTTCACAGATGGGAAATATCCATTTGCATGTATGTCTTTTTCCTGCCTTCATGAGCAGTCCAGCACCAAAATGCTATGGCAATTCCCTTCTGAACAAGAGAACTGCAGACTGTTGAGTGGGTACCTTCCCAAATAACGGGTAATTCTGCCATGTACGTTCTCGCAGAGGGGCACCTATGGACTATTTTATGAGCATTATATGACAGTACTTCCTGTACCTTGAGGATAAATCAACAAGGCTTACAAACAGATTGATACTAATTGTGAGTTAAAACATGGCTGTGGCCTGACCCCTTTTTAGTTTTGGCTATTTGGTGGCACTGATAGCACTAGCCTTAAGTTAAAACTATTGTCATTAACATAAGAGCTTCAAAGTGGAGCTAAGAATGAGGGTCTGTAATGTTTTCCAACAGAGATGACATATGAGGATGGATACAGTGTTTGGTGATGTGTGCACCCATTTAACGCCCATTAGTAAGGGAAATCTATGGGGGTCATTATGACCCGTGCGCAAAGGGATACCAGGCACCGGTAATGACACCGGTGCCGGTAATCCCTTTGCGCCCTATTCCAAGGTCCCTTTGCAGGTCCTTCCCTTAATGCCTGGTTTTAGCAGGCGTTAAGGACGGGACCCGCAAAGGGATACTGGGGTCAATAATGGTACCGCAATTTGCGGTACCCTTATTGCCGCCTTCCCAAATGGGAATGGGGAATGGCATTTTAAATGGGGACTTGCTGGTCCCGCAAAGGGCAGAATGGACCGGTAAGTCCCCATACCGCCACATTGGTGGCGGTACCGGTATTGGTGCTAGTCATGGCGCTAATAGCACCAACCTCGGAATGAGGGCCTATGTGTTTTTTTCACCCATTCCCATCTAGTCCCACCCAAAACCACTCCCTTTGTCCACTCTTTGCTTGCATTTGTATTGTGGGTTGAATTTTCCAGCCATCTTTACTTTAAAAATGGGAGCTGCTATATGTTAATGTTCTCGAACCGTTATTTTACTTGTTTTATGCTTGCAATATATATATATTAGTGCTTGTAAGTCATGCAATAAATATTTATTTATTTCAGAATAAAAATGAACAACTTAATATTAAAAAGCAGTATAGATATTTTTTGTTTCAAAATGTCTGTGTACTTAAGGTGTTAGTCCAGTGTTTTTTGTGATGTAAGCAGTATTTGCATGTGCTGTGTGCTGTGTGGTAGTGATGTCAGTGTGATTAAATTGGCTCTGGCGTTTGTTTGTGTTTCCCAAGCTAGACATTTTGTTTGGCGATCACAACGGAGAGCTAAGGCTGTTTGTTTTCATTGTTGTTACTGATTTTTTCCTACTTGTTTAAATCCGTGGTGCCCATTTTTACAAACCAAGTATTTTTTACAAAATGGTGCTACATCAGCTTTCCCCTCTCTGTGCATGTATAGTTAAAGTGCTCAGTTGCACGTGAGTGCTTTAAACGCTTTGTGGTGCCACAGAGACTTTCAGGTATGTGTGCTTGTAATCACACTTTTTTCCTCTTGTTTGGATTATTTTTTAACTATTTAAAACACAAGAAATGTGTTCCATGGCTCTGTGATGATTCGGTGGCTTTGTAGAAAAATGCACCTACATGCAGCATGCTGACGTAAGGTGCACACTGTCTGATTCATTGGGGGTCATTACGAGGTTTGTGGTAGGGGTTTACCGGGGCCGGTAGAGCTGCCGGCCTGTTAAACCCCTACCGCCACATTTCGAGATTTGCTCACGGGACTTGCAAAGAGCGCCTGGTAAAACCAGGTGCCCTTAGCGGGTCCCGCTAGCAGACCAGGGAGCTAAATTGAATTTATGCCACCAGATGTGGTCTCTGCTTCATTTATCCCTATGGTGCAAGGTGAATGCTCTAAAAATGAATGCTGCTCCGAGAGCTAATTACATCCTAGGTTTGCTAGTCAATTTTATTGGAAGAAAATTGATGGTTTGTTACAGTCCTTTCTCTGGGGCAACAGGCTGCCACGGTTGAAGTTGTGGAAACTTCAGTTGCCTGTAGAAAAAGGGGGACTGGGTGTCCCGAATTTCAAAGCGTATCATTTGGCTTTCTCTAGTCATTTTATTGTACCCTTTTTGAAGGAATCACCAGATAAATGGGATATCACTGAGGCAAGTTTATTGGGCCCACTGCCTCCTAGGGCGATTCTCATATCCACAAACAGGTTATGTAGGAAAATGCAATTGACAGTTTTTTTGAGAGAGACTTGGAAAAATATATATGAATTGGTGGGGTTGGATGCTTTGAAAACCACTCGTGCTTCGATTTGGGTGAATCCGTCGATTACTGTTGGGGGAAAGACTCTATTCTGGCCAGAGTGGTTTCTGAGTGGTATATACTGGATTGGCAATGTCATTAAGGATGGTAGTGGATTGGAGAAAGAGAGTTATGTGAGAAATCTAACATTGAAAATCTCCAAGCTGATGATTTCAGAAAATTCAAAAGATGTTTAAGTGATGTGGAAGATCAAGGGGGTAGAAGGATATATCTCTTTCTTAAGGAGAGGAAGCCAGGATGTGGTTCAATTGCTAGCAGGATATACAATCAAATTGTGTCTGCTTATATAGAGAATTCTGAATTGAGAGCTGATTGGGGCAGGAGATTGGGGTGTGAGATTATGCCCGAGATGTGGTTGGAGATGTGTGCTAATGTTAAGCTATGTTCTGTAAATTTGGGGGAACACTCGAGACAAATAAAGATACTCAACAGAGTGTTTTGGAGTCCAGAACGTCTGTTTAAGAGAGGTATGGTGGAGACGGATGAATGCTGGTGTTGTGGGAATGGATTGGGTAGTTTAGAACATTTGCTGTGGGATTGTGTGAGAGTATGGGGATTTTGGCAGGACATATGTTGCATCTGTTTACGTGTTCTGAATTTGGATGTTGCATTGGATTTCAAAACAATGATCTTGGGAGGTGGTGAGTTGATTGAGGACCTTTCTGTCTCTCAAAAAAAATATTGCTTTGTGGAGCAGGAGTGACCAAAAAGATGGTGTTAAGGGGCTGGAAATCCCAGGTTGCACCTACTGTCAATGATTGGATTGATGGGATGACTAGTCTTGCAAATATGGAAAGAGTGATTTATAAGAGACCAGTGAAACTCATTACATGCAAAGATTTGGGATGACTTTTTGAATATGTACTAGTTTTCTTTTTTTTTCTGTAAATGTGTGTATTGTGTTTCTGCATGTTGTTAGATTGTTTTGATTCTTGTAAATTTGCTTTGATGGACTGTTCATTGTTATTATATCATTTGTATAAATAAATAATAATAAGAAAAGACCAGGGAGCTAACAACGGGCCTGTTATTAATGGGCCCGTTATTAGCTCCCTCCCCATTCGCATTGAGCCCTGTGGGGGCTCGATTGGGAATGGGGATGTAACGGGTCCAGGTTCCTCGAATGAGGAATTACCGGGTCCTCCAAAGTTGGACTGGCCCGGTATTTCCTCATTTAAGGAACCTGGACCCGGTACCCGGTAAGGGGGTAACCATGCCGCAAATTGCAGCCTGGTTACCTCCAAGATCGTAATGACCCCCATTGTCTGTAGCTTGCAATCCCCTAACTTGTGGTGTTTTCTACTTTTGATAAAGGAAGTGGTTATGTCCACAGATGCAGACTGGATAATATCATACAAATGCAACAAATTGTACTAATAATACACAGGAACCATGGTGTAGAAGTCAATCTTCTTTATTCTCTAATCTCCAACTGTCGTTAAGTGGTAACTCTCCCTCTCTCACCCTATGGTGGGTGCAACCCACAACCACCGTAGAAAGGGAACAGGTGAATGTCTGTCCTTACATGCTGAGATAGGCTCTGCATAGAAATGGGACATTACAGAAGTGCTTTCTCTTTTCTACTTTGAAATAATATCCTCCCTGCGCATCTAGATCGTGCTTAAATTTATGCCACTGACTGTGGGTTTGTTTTATTCTGGGACTGAACTATGTGGCCAGAAGTGGCAATGAAGCGTGCCGCTGTCTCTCCCACGAGGATCGTGGCTCTGTTCAAAGTATCATTAATGCAGACAATCCACAATGGAATCGTTTCTCTATGCTGTCTGTGCGTAAACATCGGTTTAGTTTTGGTTCATTTTCAGCATTTGTTCTGTATGTTTTGCCCAGAGCATAACATGGTCAATATGGAACACTATGGGCCTAATTCACAGAAGCGTTTCATAATGGCAAAACCCCATTGGAAAACTCTGTGAATAAGGGCCTATGCCTCTTGGAATATATCACACAATTTCGAGTGGTGCAAAACATATTATAAGTGTGTTTGTAGCCCAAGCTTGCTTTTACTTATTCTCTTGTCGCTAAATATGTCTATTTCGTGAGTTTTTTTAATAAATGCTGCAAATCTGTTCATATTTCAGCAATTCTAGAAGGCCTGCAATTGCTTGCTCGCTTGAAACAGCATTGAGTTCCGAATGGGGACAGATTCTTTTTTGTTCGACACACAAATTGTATTCATTTATTTATTGTATGTTTTTCAGCTATTTATACAATAAGAACATACTGTTACAAAGCACCCACAGGACAAGGGAGGAAGCAGGAGCAAGAAATACATTAACATACATTAAAAATACAATATTTAAAAAAGAGCATGGGGGAAGAGGAAAACAGGACAAACCTACTATGCATTGTGAGTATTCAAAACCTCCAAGTGCAGCAGGGCAGAAGGCAGGGGTCAGTGCTGTGGGGTCTGAGCTCATGGGTGAGTCACAGAAGAAGTGAAGGAAATGTTGAGTACTACACAGCCTGGAGCCACGAGGGGTGAGTGCGAGCCACTTGGGCGGAGGGTGTTAGTGAAAATGCAGATAGACAGGAGCTGGGCTGATTGGGGTGAGGGAGGTCAGGGCCCAGACGATGCATAAGGGCCCAGAACATCAACAAGGGATGAGTTTTTTGATGCTGTTCAAACTATGATGCTCTTTACGGTGACACCAGCACATTACTTTTCCATTTCTGGTTACATTGGGGGATTCTGAAGCAGCAAATAAATTGAATACTAAGCGCATGTGGTGATTAGATGCAACTGAATGATATGCATGCATGAATGACTGATTTAATAAACAGGCGTAAGAAAGGGTGAGTCCCAATTTTTTGTTAAAGGGGGATTGAGCTTAAATAGGGACTAATTTGTGAAGTAACAAACAGAAAGCAAAACTCAATTACCCCTCTTTTAGTCCACCTAACATGTGGGTCAGGGACAAGGAGAGCAAAATGATAGATTATCTATTTTTTCTATCTAAAGGTCACATAAAACACATGTACTCACAGAGGGGGAGAAAAAAGTACTGAGCCGCGGATTAAGGTTCGTTCCTGTAAAAAAAGCAGAACATTTCCAAACAGAAATTGAATTACAAAAATTCTTCCATACAATTCGGCTAAAATATTTCTTCCGAAACCCGACCTTGAGCAACTAAGACAAAGAAAAAAGTACAACGGGTCTGAAACCACCCTCGACCTTTTGTCCCACAAACACCATGATAAGTCCAGCAATTGCTGCCTTTGAAAATAAAATAATAGAAGAAACAAGGAAACTTCTGTCAGCGAAAAATTTCTCCAAAGATAATCTCTGCCCGATGGAAAGACAGGCACTAAAAGACCTACAAACAAACAATCTTTTTGTAATAAAACCTGCGGATAAAGGCGGGGAATAGTCTTATGGAACAAAAATGCATACAATGAGGAAATCAAACTACACTTATTGGATCAGAAATTCTATAAACCATTACAGGGAGACCCAACACCGCGTTTAAAAGAGGATATAACTAGCCTGATGTCACACGCACAAGAAGAAGGATGGATAGATCACGACGAGAAGTGCTTCTTGATCAAAACCAATCCGACTATTCCGGCATTCTATTTGCTACCCAAAGTGCATAAAAACAGTACAACACCACCGGGTAGACCTATAGTCTCGGCTATAGATTCGATCCTAGAACCCCTGTCAATTTATGTAGACTGGTTCCTAAGACCTTTTGTAGCACAAATGAAATCATATGTAAAAAAGGACACCACTAGCATGATAAAAATCATAGAAAACATCATTGAGCAAGGAGATATCTTAGCAACACTAGATGTTGTCGCTTTATACACCAGTATTCCACACCTTGAATGTTTGCAAGTATTGGAACAATACTTAAACCAACGCAACATGAACAACAAAACTGTTCCTACAGCCTTTATTCTTGAATGCGTAAGACTTGAACTTATGGAAAAATATTTTCTATGTGAAGATGCTTTCTACAATCAAAGACACGGGTCTAGCATGGGGCAACATTCGCCCCAGATATCGCTAACCTATATATGGATTCAATGGAGACCAAGTCGATTTATCATACGGACAACCCATTCAAAACAAACATCATCGCGTGGCATAGGTACATTGACGACTGCTTCCTAGTATGGAGGGGGCCACCCTCACTTCTGCTGGAAGTTCAGGTATGGCTAAACCAGTGTAACACAACATCAAGTTTACCATCCCTTTCTTAGATCTGGAAATCAGAAAAGAGGCAGATGGTTTCCTGACCACAAATCTCTATAGGAAAAAGACAGATAAAAACACACTGCTGGAATACAAAAGCTACCACCCAGCGGAGCTAAAGGCTAACCTTCCGATCGGCCAATTCTTAAGAGTACGTCGCAACTGTACTAACCTAGACGACTACAAAAACCATGGGAAACAACTCAAAACATGTAAATAACAAAGAAGTTACCCAAAAAAAACAAATAAATATGGCATATAAAAGGGCTAAAAACAGAAATCGAGAACAATGCCTAAATCCCCAAAACAAAAACACTCTGGAAAAGATGACATGCGTCACGACCTTCAGCCCGATTAGCCATAATCTACGAAAATGAGTTCTAAAAAATTGGCACATCATAAAAACTGAAGACTTTAACCCAGCACCACCGAGATTCGCCTTAAAAAGACAAAGAAACCTAAGAGATAACCTGGTCCACACGTACCCCCAGACAATAAAAAAGGCGGAAACACAGAAAACCTCCTGTATCAGGACACTATAAGTGTGGTAATTGCTCTTTATGTTCCTTAACGAAAAACATGAAGAATGTCAACCTGAAAGGAAGAATTTGGCAACTAAAATCATTTACAAACTGTAGCTCCCAATGGATAGTATATGTGATCCAGTGCCCTTGCCAACTCCTCTACATCGGAAAAACAAAAAGACATATAAAAACACGTATAGGAGAACACCGTACTAACATTAGAAACCAAACACCAAACAAATCCCTGGTTGCCCATTATCTCAATTTGAAGCATAAACCATGCAAAATATTTTGGTTCATTATCCAAACAGTCCAAATCTCAAAAAGGGGAGGAGACCGTGATCTAGCATTCCGAAAGTGTGAACAAAAATGGTTCTTTGATTTGGACACAGTGAAAAATTGCCTAAATTCAGCAGTGGAGTGGGGTATTTTCTTTTAAGTATTAATATCCCAAATATCAAATATATCGACTGGGTATAGATATTTTCACTTCTGTTCTCCACCAAACAACATACGTCTCACGTTTGGCATCCTAAGCACTTCAACCAGAAAAATTGCTGGCATTTTCCGATAAGATAACCTATATATACCCCAGGTATGGCATTTTTATCAACTAAAAAGGCACCCAAAGAAGGTAACACTCATCAGCTACATCGAGTGCCATCTGGCACCATCATAGAAAAGGATACAACTGCAGACGTATTCAATATATTTGAGGACCAAGTCTGGTTAGACATTCTGAACATCCGAAAAGACGCGGAACTAGTACTGCATTTACACCTGCAAGATGGCCGACCATTCTGGACGTATATAGAATTACAAAGCAAAAGCACGAACCAGACACGCAATAGGTGGTCATGTGACACGTCAACACGAAACACTAAAACTCCTCCGGGACACTGTATCAGACAAACTGGTTCTCCTGCATGCAAACAGAAAGGAGCTGCAGTACTTTGAAAGACGTCCAACCGCCTGGAATTACTCACAAGGTAAATCGAACCTGTCCCTAAACACCCACTTTCCCTCAGAGTGGAAATGTAAGCAAGCAAAAAGACTATTTGGGACATGCTATACTGAAGGTAGTCCTGAGAGGACCCGAAGAAAATGTTTCCCTAATGCCCCTCCCACCTTTTGTCCTTTCAGGCTGGTGGGATAAAGACGGCATCCATTTCGCAAAATTGTGCACCTGCCCAGCGTGAAACTGCTTAGCGACCCAGTGCCGAATTGAACAAAAATTGACTAAAGAAATTGCAGGTCAGTCAAAATACCGCACGATCTATCTTACAAGTAACACTAAAATAAATAATCTTGTTAAAACGTACAATATGACCTTCCCTACAGGTCTAGAGAGAAAAAAAGAGTTTCCCTGCTGAGAACAACAAGACAAATGACATGATGGCAGAGAAAAATTGTGTAAAGTCTGCTAAAATATCACAGAATCAGTCTGTTGTATGACACTATACATGGAAAAGGAAGCGAGTTCCCACTTACTTTGTTACATCAACTTAAACTTGAGTCCAACCACAAGAGCATAAAAAGGTCAATGATAAGCGGAGATCTGGATAACTCAGCAATCCTAGTCACAAACTATTATCAAAATAGCATTTAAATATGTTTTTATCCTAGATCAAGCACTAACACAAATTTCGCATTTCCACCTTTTACAGCATTGGAAAGTGTGAAAAATCTGGGGATTTTGTTGAACCTTTTTGTCACTACTGAAAAAGAAGATTTCGTCCTGAAGAGGGCTAGAACTATAACAACAGAACACCAGGGATGGTGTTCATGCAAATCCTGTGCCGAAACATATGTAGACATCTAGACACGAAAATCTATGGGCCTCATTACACTGAAGGCGGTAATGGTTAATGGCCACCGTTAATGGTAACGGTGACGGTTAACCATTACCGCCTTACTACGAGGTCCCTTAGCGGGTTGGTGCTTTAACGCCTGCTTTTTGCAGGCGTTAAAAACCAACCCGCTAAGGGACCTCGGAGCTAATTACGGCACCGCAAAATTGCGGTGCCGTAATTAGCGCCTTCCCCATTCCCATAGAGCCCTATGAGGCAGAAATGCTAATGGGGAAGGGCAATGGCGGAAGGGGGATTTACCGCCCCTCCAACCTTGGAATGGGGCGGTAAATCCCCTTTCCGCCAAGGCGGTGCCGGTATCTTACCGGCATGAGCCATGGCGCTAATAGCGCCATGGCTCACCGCCTTCCGTGTAATGAGGCCCTATGTGTCTTTATACAGCATTGAAACTCCTGTGCTCTGCATTTCAAGCATGTTCCCCCGAATATAACAAGACAATTAATGCTTTGAAAATTAATTTGTCAAGGTGATTTACTATACTTGTCACTTTACTAACTTTAGACACTGCAAGTAAAATATGTGTTTTTGCTGGACTTTTTCATTTTTGTGTGATTCTAACCTGCTTTAAATATTTGTAGGTGTCTTGTGGAAAGCACCAACTATATACATTTGTATGTTTTTTAATTGAATTCATTATTAAAATATGTGTTTATACTTTGTTTATCCTTAGTACAATAATATGTGTTTTATGTGACCTCTAGATAGAAAAAATAGATAATCTATCATTTTGCTCCCCTTGTCCCTGACCCACATGTTAGGTGGACTAAAAGAGGGGTAATTGAGTTTTGCTTTCCTTTGTTACTGATTTAATAAACAATCACATGACTGCATGAGGGGATGCATAAATGAATGTTCAACCGAATAAAGATGTTGACGCGTGAAAGGACGTATGTATGCATTAGATACATGTATGAAGCAGGAGACTTATATGGTAGTGGCTTAGAATGAATAACATATCTATGTCCTACATGGTGGAGCCTTGGCATGGCATGTGTGCTTTACTATTACGCACTTTAAGACAACAACCAACAAGCCTAAATTATGAATTTGCAGCCATAGTCTACATATGTTGTTCTAACTTTATTCCAATTGTATTTCTGCTATTTTATTTTTATTTGAAAGAGAAAAGAAGAAAAAAAAAACAACCACCACATTGTACCCATTCCCCTAGAACTACGTGATTTATGCAAGCACAGGAAAATAGAACAAAGGAGGGAAAACCGTGCAATACCAAAGCAATATCCAACCTTCTAGAGTATTGGTACTGTGACAAATCAACTTCCTGGGCACCAGTCGTCCAGGGATGAATATCAGTTTCTAAACCATCAACCAACCCCCACACTCCTAGTACACCAGAAGGGATCCAAACAGATTGGAATACACGTGAATTATGAGACCTCCTTGTCCAATTTTGGTAACATGGACAGAACAGCAGGCTTATCTCTGCAAGTTTGTGGATCGTTGGTTAGTTGCAACACAGTGAAAATACAATTATTACCCAATAATAAAAGGGACTGTCCAGTCATGGTATATAAACATATCTACTTTATTATTACTAAACCAGATAGTTCTAGCATACACCAATTACAACCCACTTTGTAAAGGAACACAGAGGACAGACAGTTTCACAAAGGAAAGGGATGCACTCTGGTTACTGACAGGAGGGTAGTTGGTAAAGCAATTTGTCTTACTGTTCAATGTTATTTTGGTCACAGCATCAAAGGGGAAAAGAGTCTTAACTGTCCCTAGGGGTCTTCCGAGAAGGATCACTGAGGTAGAACCACAATGTACCTGATGCTGAAGAAGTACTTGTTGCTCGACAGCATTGAGGCATTTCAAGGGTGCTTTGCAGCCCATGAGACAGCATTAGTGGCGGGAGACAGCTGCAGGTACCAGGTGGCAGGCAGTTCGGCAAGCAAGGCTGGACGGACATCTTCAGGCTGTCCGGCCCGGGTCCAGGAATCATTGTCTCTGTGCTGGTTGGTGGATCCTGAATGCTGGTCGAGGTGTCCCGGACAGCTCTGACGACTGCAGCGTGACAACAGTCAGTGGTGCAGCCGTCAGAGGTGCAGCTGGATGCGGTTTGAGGACTCGACTGTCTCAAAATTGTCCTTAAAAGATGGACGTTGGATGATGCTTGTGTGGCACTCCTCCTAGCTTCTTCGCAGGGCTCATGTCCTTTCAATGCGGACGGCCCAAAACTCAGGATGCGGTTAGCAATGGCCTTGTCCTTTGTCCAGAGACTCTCTGGCACTTCCCACCTAGGAATCTTGCTGTCAGAAACTAGCAGGGCATGCTGTGTGCTGGCTGGGTACCAGTTCTGGAGATGCTGGGCGGGTCCTCTGAGTCCTGTGTCTCCCTCTGTTCCCTGGGAGATGTTTAGGAGCAGGATCTTGCTTCCTTCTTGGAGCTACGGCCTTCCTTCACTAGCAGAAGATGTTAGGTAGACTGTACCTTCAGATCGGGTCCAAATGAGTCCTTCTTCTTACTCCTTTCAACGTCTTCAGATGATCAGTGAGGGGCTCAGCCCACTTTTAAAGCCATATGGGGCCCCAGGGATTGGTGTAGGCCAGGCCTAATTTAAATCATGGGCCTCCAGCAACAGAACCAGGGCACTTGGCTAGAGAGAGGGTAAGGATGACAACATATTCTTCTAAGTCCCACCCATCTTCCTGTCGCTACCAGTTCTTTTCAGCATTTCTTGTGCTTTCATGTGACTTATGCTGATGGGTCATTCGCCCAAAACTGTTGGCATTGCCAATGCTTGTTTGATTTGCCTCTTATCGATACATCTAGAGCAAGAGCCACCATATGTTGGCACTTTACCTAACTTCTGGCGCTTGAGCAAAATTGTACTGCACATGAGTCTCTGATAATACCGTCCATGCACGTACCACAACCCTTCCAAAAATGCCCACTTTCTTCTCACGTTGTTGCCTTCTATCGAAAAAACGTTCAAAGAAAAAACATTAGTGTGCGCTGACATTTGTTAGGGAGCCAGTGGCACCAGCGTTACTCACCGACCCTAGGCCTGGGCATTGATGGTTGGAATCCTGTTAAGCAGAGGCCGGTTTTAATTACCCAACTACAGAATGTTTAAAAAATGCCAATGTACCTGGCATTTCATACACCAATCGAGCGCTCATTTTTTCTCTTTCTCTTTCTCCCTTCTCTTCATTCTCTCTCTCGCTCTCTTTCATTCTCTCCATCTCCCTTTCCCCATCGCGCTCTCTCTCTCTGTCTCTCTCTCTCTCTCTCTCTCTCTCTGTTTGTCTGTCTGTCTCTCTCTCTCTCTCATCGCCCTTTTCTCTGGCTCTCGCTATCTCCGGCTTTCTCTCTTTATCCATTTTTTCGCTCTCTGTTGTCAGATTCTCATTTGTAAGAGCCATGGGTGGCAGCAGCGCAAACAGAGAAAAAACACAGCTGTCTCGAAGGTGAGTCATGTTTTTACTTGTTAAAAGTAGACTGTGAGCAGCAGCGAAAGAGGCATCCCCAGAGGTGGGTACTAGCCTGGTATTTAGATACAGACATTGTCAACGCATGTACATTGATTGGATATTGCCATCATGCTGTGGGCGTATTGCCTGTACGAGGGTCTGTGAGTGTGATGTGGATAGGTTTTGAGGGATAGCTAGGGTTCTGGCAGTCTTTGAAAGGGGCCATAGAAACAGGCAGCAAGGTCAACGACTGTGCATCTCATTTGCAATTTTATGTTGGTAGTATGTGTACATACTGTAAAAGATGTGTGGACTCAACAGGGCCTCCCAGTGGCCAGCACTAAATGAAATATTGCCTTGGTGCTAACAGAAGCAACAGATAATTCGTTTTAATCTGAGTGCAATCATTTTCAAGAGGTATGGACATTTTGTGAAACACATCTGTTTATTTTTAAAGATGGTACAATGTTCAGATCTAATGATCTATCTCACAATACATATTGTGGTCATATTAATCACATTACAATTGCCATGTTGAGCAAAGCACATTATCAAAACCTAAAACAACCATATACGTTATTTTCTTATATAAGATTATCATTCAAAGATGGTAGAGGCACGTTCATTCCTATGATACCCCTTTAAAATACACCTATGAGGGTTCATGGCTCATTTGCATAAATTCAAAGAGCAATTTTGTAACACAATAGCCACAGTTCTTCACAAACATAACTGTGATAAAAGTCTTGTTGGCTTGAATCACCAAGTTTGTAATACACACTGGACATGGTGTTTGTTTATTTTTCACATTACCCAGCCCAATATTTAAGCAATATGCCCCAAGCGGCGGGGCATTACCGACTCAGGTAATGCCCCCGACGCGAGGGTCATATTGCTATTAGTACCCCAGCCCACAATATCTGCATGACCGGGACATTAAAAGCATTTTTTTCTGTCAAAAAACGCTGCAGCGTTTCGGGCCAGAAAAAAAAAGAAACAACCAAGAAAATGCCTACCGCGAAAGGGAAAACTGAGTGCATTTTCCCTTTCCCTGGCGGCCAACGGGAGCGGACGCCCTGGGAACAGAAGTGTTCCCAGTGCGTCCGCTCCTGAAAAAAAGGAGCAGAAGGTAAGTGGGCTTGGCGGGTTGGGGAGGAGGGGAAGAAAAAAAGTAAAATCAATAAATACATTTAAAAAACGTACCTGCGTCCCGGGCAGGGGACGATGGAAACCTCCAGCCGCGTGGGGGCGCGCAGCGAGGATGGCCCGCTCCGAGTCTCCACGCGGCTGGAGGCTGCCATCGTCCCCCACTGGGGACGAAGGAGCAAGAAGGTAAGTGGGGTGGGGAGCGGAGGGAGGAGGGAGGAAAAAAAAAAGCCTCACCCGAGTCTCCGGCGGGGGGCAAAGCTGCCACGGCCCCATCCAAGGACAAGGCAGCTGGAATCCTGGCCGAGAATCGAAGGATTCTCGGCTGGATAATGACCCGGCGAGAGTCAATCAGAATGCGTGTTGCATTCTGTTTGACTCTCACTGGGTACTAATAAAGGGTATTAAACCATCTAACAGCATCAGTGTTTGAGTATGAAGATAAAATGGCTACAACATCTTGAGATGGTGGGATTGAGTCAGAAATTTAGAAGAGCAGTTAAGGAGGGGAAAACCGGTCAGGATGTCTGTGTCCTTGCCCAGTGCCCGATGCACATATATACTTAGAGAATTACATATATACGATAACAATACGTGTTGGCATCCTTTTTTTATGGGTAGGCACCACTTGCTTAGGACATTACACCTTTGCATGTTCTATTTTTGTCTCTTTATTACAATGTGCACCACCGTTTGCGTCTCCTTTGTAGTTTTGGCGACTAGGTGGTGCTAAAGTGCCATCTATAAGCCAACACTATTGCATTGGAGTACAGCTAGGGAGAAATTGCATATGGGCAGGACACACAAAGCTGTATGCGTTGGTTGGTTATTTACATACCCATTGGCCCTCATTACGACCCTGGCGGAAAGTGACTGACCGGACCGCAACAGCGTAAATAGCGTTTCCGCCATTGCACGAAGGAGCAAAGAGCGGTCCATTCCGACCCATCGGGCACGAGCACCACGCCATGGCGGAAGTGCAAAGTCCGCGATGGCGCAAATGGCCCCAAAACGGCCCACACCGCCGCCGTACGTCGCCCTAGGTGCAATACCGCCACCCATCACAGCGGACACCGCAGAGTGCGCCTACCGGAAAGTACGGTGACCGGAAATATACGGAAACGGAAGCAAAAACATGGGCCCGGAACGGGAAACAACCCGCCGTACACCTATAAAACCACTAAAACCACACTACCACTAAAAACACAACCCCGAGACACACCCCAACCCGTCATCCACCCTAGCGAAACCAAGTAAAATGGGAAAAGCAGCGAAGAAAGCGTGCGACCGCAAGCGGCAGGTCCACTTCTCCCGCGAGGAACTCACCGTGCTAACAGAGACCCTCCAGGAGAATGGTGCCGTCGTCCTCTCCACGCAAATGACCAGGACGGCACTTGCGAACAAGAAGGCCATATGGGCTCTGGTAGCACAGCGGGTAAGCGCGGTGGGGACCGCACCCCGCACACCACAACAATGCCGAAAGCGGTGGGACGACCTGCGGATACGCGTCCGCAGCATACTCTCTGCCAACCGCAACATTGCCACAGCCACCGGGGGAGGTCCTGAATCACCCATCAAGTTGACCCCCCGGGAAGAAATCTGTGCCTCCACCATCGGAATGGAGAGCATTGAGGGAGTCGGAGGGATGGAGAAAGGAGTGCAGACATCAGAAGAATCAGGTAGGTGGGCCAGATAAAATAATGCTAAAACCACAATGTCCAATCATGTGAAGTACCATGTGTCCACATAGTGCAACAGGAACACATGTCCAGGAGAACGTCCACACACATCGCCCTCATAGCGCACCTTAAAACCACAATAAATACATAAATAATTAAAAACCCCTAAAACACCCACCACACGTCCAGCAGGCACACCCTAACTGCAGGCTGCCTAACAACTGCACCCTCACCCCACACACAAATGAAAGCACCACTAAGGCCCCGACCCAAATCACCCTCATGTACCACCCCAATGCATGAGATACAATGCCATTCCAATACCCACAGACCCATTAATAACCCTCGCCCTCCTTTACTCCACCACAGGGTCCGATCCAAACGACGAGCATCAGGACACCCCTACCAGCACACCTGCAAAGAGGGCCAAGACCAACGGCCAAAGACCCTCCACCTCAGCTGCACGCATCAAGACACGGCAGCAGCACAAATCAGGTGGCAGCACAGAGGAGGGAACATCAACAGGCACCCCAGCAGCCAGCATGCCCACTACACCACCACCACAGGTCCCCCCAACGGATGCCACAGAAGGCACTGGCTCTGGTGGCAGCAGCACCATAGGTGACACCCCAATGATGGCAGCATGCTCCGACACGGAAGACGGAGATGTCGAAGTCAGATCCATCCATGACCTGTCCCAATCCCCCTGTCTGTCCCATCCCGTACAACATGAGAATACCACGCAGGGGCACCCACAAGACGACGACTGGCCATCCCCCCCAAGCCCTGTGGCAAGGCAACATGAGGTCAACAGCCCCTCTGTGACCCCCCCGCAAATGGCCATGGCCCAGCAGAGGCAACAGTCCCTCGACAAGTTAATCGGGCAACAGCAGCAACTGGCCACGCTTCTCAAGGACCATGCCGATGAATGTGGGGGCACTAAGGCAGACATAGAAACAGCAACTGAGACACTTAGGGCAGAAATGGAGAGAAGTACAGAGACACTAAGGGCACAAATGGAGAGTAGCACCGAGAGCCTGAGAGTACAAATGGAGAGAAGCACCGAGAGCCTGAGGGGGGAACTGCATGCGACGTCCAAAGACGTATGTGCCGAACTTGCCGCAGTGCGCCGTGTGCTCACTGAGCTCTCACAAACCCTTAGGGACATGCATGGACGTGAGCAGGCAGAGACATCATCCGTTGCAAGTTCCGTCCAGGGCAGCCCCCAACGTAGATCTGGGAGGAACCTGCGCTCCACAGGCAGGGGTGCCCCTGATACCCGCAGAGGGGGCTTGCAATAGCGACAGCCCACTGACAATGAGCATCTTTGGACACTGGTGTTCGGGGGGGAGGTAGGAGGGTGGAGGGGGTGTGTTGGGCTCACTTGGGTGGCGGGTCGATAGGGTGTTCACCATGATATCACATATGCCATAAACAAGTGCACGATCAACCAATGAGATGTGTCGACGATGATCATTATGTACTAGGCCATCCTAGGCGTATAGTCCATATTGTGCATGTACCAGACACACACAGTGCCACGAGTCCCGTGTCCATGTATCAGCCACCAGGCGTGAGTGCTAGAAGCATGCATCAATGACATGCTGACGAATGTCACGGCCCTCCGGCGCCTCGCAGACTCCTTGAGGTGCTGCCACATCCCCACCCTCATCCTGACCATCTTCAGGTGCATGCAGTTCTGCGTCAGGGGTCATGGGCACATTTCTACGTACGCACATGTTGTGGAGCATGACACATGCCATCACCATCTTTGCAACCTTCTCATGGCGGTACAGGAGTGCCCCGCCAGACCTGCTGAGGCAGCGGAAACGAGTCTTCAGTAGGCCGAATGCCTGTTCAATGACTACACGGGTACGTGAGTGGGCATGGTTGTAGTCCTCCTCATGCTGGTCCCGTGGGTTCCGGACTGGTGTGAGGAGCCATCTCTTCAGTGGATACCCAGCATCACCTGTATGTGGACGAGAAACGTATGATGTGGGATGCCATTGCTACGTACGCACCCCCCCCCCTTCCTGCCAGGTCATTGCCGCATCACATACCCCACATCATCATGCATGAAAAGAGACTCACCGAGTAGCCAGGATCTGTTCCCTGCGTGTCGCTCCATGTAGCGTGGTATAGTAGAGTTCCTCAAGACCATAGAATCATGGGTTGATCCAGGGAATCTGGCACAACAATGTGTAATGATCCTGTTGGAGTCACACACCATCTGTGCATTCAGGGAATGATATTGTTTTCGGTTGCGGTACTGGGCCTCCATGGCATGTGGGACGACCAATTCCACATGGGTGCAGTCGATGGCACCAATGCAACCCGGTATGCCGGCAAGTGCATGGAATCCCACTTTGGTGTTGGTAATGTCCTGCTCCGAGCGTGGTAGAGAGATGTAGTCGTCTGCGTGCTTCAGGAGGGCATCGAGCACTTGCAATGGTGTCCGTGAGAACAGTGGCTGTGATATGCCATGCAACTGTCCGACTGTGTGCTGGTAGGTGCCTGTGGCCAGGAAGTGGAGTACAGACACCACCTTCAGTAGGGGTGGGATGGCGGTTGGGCTGTCTATCATGCTGACAAGGTCAGCCTGTGTCATGTCCACTATTGCGGCTATGGTGTTCCGGTCCAAACGGTAGAGGGCGTGGATCTGCTCATCAGTGAGGTTGGACGGATGTGCTCGGAGGCGTGGGATTGCGGGCTGCCTGCGTGGTGGTAGTGGCTGTGCTGGCGGCCCTTGCGGGCCCTGCCTTGGCCTCCTCCTCCTCCTGCGTCTCCTCCGTGCGGCCGGTTGTAGTTGGTGTTCGTCTTCTTCTTGGAGTTGGAGCACTTGCAGTGCTATCAGGTCCCCCAGGGCCAACATCGCGAGTCCTGCCGGTAGCATTTCGGAGTGGGTGTGGTTGTGGGAGGAGACTGGGTGTGCACTTTATGTGTTTTCAGGCTGTATGGCCTCCACCTGTGGTGATTCATTCCACCTGTGCAAGCTGCTCTCCCCTTTGGCCGAGCACGTCCCGCACACAACGCTGCTAATCGTGGAACGGCATCTTGCTATTGCAATCATGTATTTGTACCCGATGGCCGTGTAACATTTGTTGATATGTACATTTGGCTATGGTCCCATTGTTTTACATACAATCTTTGCAGTCGCGAACAGACTTGTGATGGGTCAGTGGAACGTAGTACTCGAGTAACGGTGGGCCCTCATGCATCACTGTACAGGGTTGCAACGACGGGCGGGGCGTCCCATTAGTGGGTGATGGCAGTTGACATTTTCACACACAGCTGCACTAGCTGGATTGATTTGTGATTTCAAACGGCCACAGATGCCTTTTCGTACGTGAATGTGGCTCTGTGTACCATGATGGGACAGGGCGTCACACAAGTAGTAGCTGGTCATTCCTTGCGGATGCAGCCCACAATGGTGATATGTGTTTTGGAGTTCATGGACTGATGGCTGTATGGGCTTGGTGATTTAGTTGTGCATTGAATTTCTATTCTGATATGGCCCGTGTAGCGTTCTTCTTTGCGAGTGATGTGGCATATTCCTATTTGGGGAGCGATGTTTTGTGAGGAGATCTGCATTGGGTTCCGGTTTCGGAGTATGGTCGCGTGGTACTGTGCTGGGCGCGTTTGCCTACGGAGCCCAGTGAGGTCAGGGATGGGGGATGCCAATATGACTGTTTGGATGTTGTCATGCTCAGGGGCGGGGGATTGGGTTTTGTGTAACAGACGACGGTCAGCCAGGTGGACTGGTGGAATGTTGTGAGTTTCGTGATATTGCTGGTCACAGGTGCCTGTGTTTGCGTGCGTTTCGGGGGGGGAATGTGGTCATGTCCATTGGAATGGCTTCTGTATTCGTGCCATCTGTGCCCTGCAGCTCCCATTGGCCCCTCTTGTGGATCTTTTGTTCGTTGGCATGCATGGGTGACTTGTACATTTCACTGGTAGCATTGTGACTTCATTGCACCTACGAGGAGTTGTGCTTTGTGGGCAGGGAGCGGTGTACAGGCACTCAGTGGGGCCGTTTACGGTTGATTCGCGATGCCGTACTTCTCACCATGGCGGAATGGTGCTTTCCGCCATGCTTGATGGCGTTAGGTGCATGTCCGCTAGGGTCGGAATTCGCGTACCCTTGCGCCATGGTGGTATTTACGGTTTGGCATGGCGCGCGCGCGCGTACTTGGTGCAGTTAGCGTTGGCGTTCACTACGGTGTCGCTAATGACTTCGTACTTTGCGGTGGCGGGTCATAGTCGCACCGAGCGCTATTCGATGGCGGTATTGCATCTCCGCCATCGTTTTCCGATTTCCGCCAGGGTCGTAATGAGGCCCATTGACTGTCTAGGGTCTTCCCACCCAGTTCCTGCCCCTCCCCACCCAACACACCTCATGGGAACTCTGAGCTCTCTTTACACAAGCCTTACCATCAAACATTGCACGTGAGTTGTCTGGCAGTGTTTTTTTCAAAGCAGTCTTCTGAGAATTAATGAGTAAATTGGAGTTGTACAGGTACTACTGGTGTAATAAAAATGTCTTAACCAAGTCTGCCTTCTAACCACTCTATTTAAAAGCACTACGAGTGTCCTTCAATGAAATCTTGCTAAAACAAGCATTGTCAAAGCTAACAGTGTATAAGCATTAGGCACTGTGCTTACATCCCCAGGTCCTCTCACCATTTTGCAGCTGCTACCATCGATGGCCTGTTAATACCCCCCCAGCAGTATCTGGAAAAAGCCTTTGCCATGCCTATACAAAAGCCAAGACGGCTGGCATTGCCAATAATTGTTTATCTAACCTATACATGTCTCTAGATTAGAAAACACTTTTAAAAAACATCAACATGTTCCATGAAGAATGGGCCAGAAACCGATTGCCTGACTCATGTATGCAGATAGCACTGTCCTACCTGATCACACACCCATCGGCCTGCAGCACAGTTTTCTAGCTCTTTATGAATATTCTACAGAAAATACATTGATCATAAATTTAAAGAAAAACAAAAAACATGGTCATAAAGGCCAAGGGGATCAAGATGCGTGGGTTTACTTGGAAGGTAAACAATATTGTTTTGGATGTGGTTAAGAAATATCTTTACTTAGGGGTCCCAATTTAGGACGCTTTGAGTGTATGTTTACTTGCAAATGACATCATGACTGAAATACAAAGGAAATACATTGCAATCAGAACCTTTGTGATTAATAATGTGTGCTTCTCCGCTGAGGGGCGAGTATAGTTCCTTGCACCCTGTATGGTCTTGAGATTTTTCACAATGGAGAAATACATTGGTTTAAGGTCCTCGAGGCCAAGCCATGGAGAACAGCATTAGGCTTATTGAAATCTACACCCCTCAAAGCGATCTGTAATGAATTAGGCATGACGTCCTTGTTCACACATTACACGATTGCCTGTTGACTATTTAATCTTAAACCAGTAGAGGAAAGTCCAACTTGAACCTTCCGACTTTCCCCTTTTTCTAATTTGATAAGAGAAGAACCCCATGCTGTGATGTTAAGAGAATGGCTCTTGGATGTCAAGGCCTTTCATAATGAGATAGATTTTGCTTTTTCCTTTATATTACATTGAACTGTGTCATCCAAGTTGCAAAAGAAAAAGGCCATTGAATGGGATAAAGTATCAACACTCAATGTCTATCTACTAAGTCAAACTTGAGATATTATGTATTGCAAGGTTTTTCAATTAATATCTCAGAAACGCTAAGTGGGGACAATTGCTCAGATTGTGGACTAAACAGGTTGTGCCTGAGTTAGTATATTAAAACACGACATAATGGCAGGCAAACCGCAGTGCTTGCTGAGGGAGACTATCACACTCAGTAATCTAGTTCTTTAAAAAAAAAAAAAAACTTAAGGAGAGACAGATATCGTTAGTATGAGGAGAAACGTGATCTATCGTGTGTTTTTCAGAAAACTTATGTGCAGTTATATGTCTTAAAACTGCACCATTACAAGAAAAAAAGGGCAGAGAAATGTGCTTACTTGCCCTACCTGTAGTATAGGCTTGCCTTAGTTTGCGCTGAGGAGCCACCTCTATACCAGGGGATAGAATAAGAAGAACATTCAATTTGTTGGTAATGCATATATTTTATGAGCAAGACCACACGTGTGATTCTGTAATGTCTCATGAAACTGATTTTCAATGATGAAAGAAGGCTGTCTGGGTCCCCTTTGATTTACTCAAAAAAGGAAAACGCAGAGGTAGAACACCTAGCGGGGTATTTGTTGGCGAAATACAACTTTAATAACCTATACCGTGGCTGTTTCAACCAGTTAAAAATATAATTCTAAAACACTAACAACTATATTTTGGAGACAAATAGCTAGATGGATTGTGAAGTAACTTTTCGATCCAACTGATATTACATAGACTGTGGCAGGTGTTTCCTAGCCATCACTACATGTGTGTCTACCAATTTCGGCGGTTACTTTGTGGTACCACCTTCTTAGAAACGGTCTTCGGGGAGTGATTAGCTCCCAAATATCTAATTAGCATGGCGTTTTGTTAATTCACCAAACATTTGTAACAAACACTTTTGATGGTATGTGACCAGTGCACCTTCATACCGAATAGTGCAATCTTTGTGGAATAGGGCCGTGGACAAGTAAGGCCAATAGTATAGCTTGGGCATAGAGAATATGAAATATAGTCTATTTGTGACAAATAATGTAAGTCTGCGTGGCACCATTTTTCAAGGTATTTGAGGTCATAGAAAGACTCTGTAAAAAGTTAAATGAAAATGACATGTACGTCTTTTACAAACACTACAATAAAATTAATTAATTCTGCCTAAATCCATAACCCGGGCTCTGCGAAAGCCTTCCCCAGCACTTGCAGCCTGCCTCTAAAATTCATCAGAAGATGTAATCCCATAGTGAGTTAGAGTGGCAATTTTAACATATAGACACCAACAACACAAAAGTGATTTAAAGTGGAATTTATGATGTATAGTTTGGACAGAAGCATCATGAAATATGTTGTAAAATTGTACCATTTCATACCATTATTTTAAAAATCTTATAGAGGGATAACCCTCTCACTCCCACTGTTTGCTTGATTATGGGTTCCTCACTACCCTCGGGCACTTGTGGGATTGCCTCCTAAATTATTCACATTTCCAACAATGGGGCTTGCAAAGGATAATGTAATCTGTTGCCCATGTCAAGATGGCTGGTTTTATCATGTGTTGCTATATATCGCATAGGGTGGTACAAAGTACTGAGAAAGACGCATATTGAAAATAATGGTAGAAACATGGTATGTTTTAGGATGAATCATTTTTAATTTAGAATAATTTACAATAGCCAATATGAACATGTATTACATTCTGTACCAAAACTAACAGTAATACCTATCAATGCACTACTATACAATCATGTCAGCTATTGTTATAATAGTTGGGATTCTGAGTGCCCCTCCAACAAAAAGTATTTAATTGGGGAGTTCAGGGAAGGGTTTCTCTCATGTCAGAGAACTCATTGAAAATGAAGATGATGGAGGACTAACCCTAAATAAAGAAAGTCCTGATAGTATTCAGACACAAATCACAGGCAGAGACTTCAGGTATGAATTGCTGAAAAACACCAGGAGATGTAGAGCCCTTTAACTGAGAAAATTAGCAGACTTTTGGCCTACAAAGTGAGTCATAGTAAATGTTTCCATCCCATTGTTTCAAACATCAAAAGGGTGCTTTAGGCTTCTGGGAGGAAAAGAGTGGGAAACCACATGTTTCCATTCTCCAGAAGTAACTATGTTAGACTCTAGTCAAAAACAGATATGGTGGATTGAAGAAGAGAACAGTAGGAAGCATTACTCGGTAGCTTGACCTCCATACTGAAAACTGAACTTGGAAGCTAACTAGTGTTACTGTACCAATTACAATCGTGTACAACCTTGCTTCCCCTGTACCTGTTACATCGGTATTACATCGGTAATGAACCAGAAGCATCATTCTAAAACATTGATATTATATCTGAAGCAGAAAATGGGAATACTCCAGTCGGCCTCATTACATCACACCTCTCTTGACCGGATAACTTCATGCTGCCTATCAGATCTTGAATTCTGACATACAAACCAGATAGGACATGGATGGAAACGGCATTGTAAATGCACTGTTGAGACAAAGAATACCACTGGCAGCTATTTAGAGGTGCATATCTACTTTAAAGAAACACTTGATGGATATCCTTCCCTAAACTAGGTTTCAAAATTAGGTAGTTTGGTACCTAGTATTAGCTCTTCAGACAAATTCCTAAGGAAGGCCAGGTCTGCTTTCTGTGGTTTGTTCTGCCCAATGAATTGCTTTCAGGGATTACCAATTCACTAGTGCCTCATACAAACGTGGCAGGGAAGAGTCTATGTGTGTTCATGTGTTTCAGAAGTAAATGATCTGCACAGACAGCTGTCTGACAGCACCCATACTCTAAAAGGGCCATAACCTCCTGCCCCTCAAGGTTCATCAGAAGGTAGTAGCGTCTATATACCTATGAATTCTCCAGTATTTCGGCTCCATCTACAAGTTTGAAGTGGTGGTTCTCCGGCTCAAACCATTTGTTCGGCTTGGACTTCACCATTTTGGCTGGTAGACAATATTTAATGGGTCCTGGGTGGGAGGTTCCCAGATATGAACAAAATATATTGCTGGGTTTTTCTACAGGGATCACACACTTGACAACTATTTATTTGGCCATGATGGAGGTGTGTTTCTTTGCTATTACAACTAAGCTTGATTGTTTCCACTCCATCCAAATTTAGGCCCAAACTCCAGGATCATCCATGACCTGGCAGTATTTTCCTCCCTTTCTTCTTACTGGTCATGTGTCCTAGTTTTGCCATTTTGTTTTGTTCTGGGTTCACTAGTCTCCATTGCTGAGCACTATGTACTCCAGCAACCATTTGGACTGCTAGCTTCAGGATGAGTGTATGCAGCTGCAGAACTCACTACTACTACCAGTGGGAGGGTAAGGAGTTGAGGAATTGTTTCAGGATCACTCGTTCTTTCAGTTATTCAACATTTCATGTTCCAAATGCCACATTTAGAAGAGAAACATGATTGGTTTAGGGTGATTACATCGAATATATTTGGTCATAGGAGAATTGGTAATTGGAATTTATTTTTGTTGACAGGTTGACTTTGCTGCATATATTGATTGATTTGTTATTTATTATGTGGCTATACAATAGTGTTTCAAGGAGCAACATAGCAAGGGACGGGGAACAAAGGGAGGACAAGACAATGATCTCAATAGGTCTCGTGTCATTGAGATTGTGCAAGTGCACAACAAAAAGTGCAGGGGGAGGGTACAGGGAGAAGTGCACCCAGAGCAGCAGAGTTCTGAGTTAAGTGCAAGGAAGGCTGGAACTGCAGGGTGCAATCCCAGACCACTAGGGCAAGTTGGGCCAGGTGGCAAGTGCAAGGGGATTGGTCGGTGGGGGGGGGCACTGGTGTCCTGTTAGATTCAGGGGACAAAGAGCAGCCAGTCACAGACGGACCAGGAGCAAGGAAAGGTTAGCAGAGGAGAGGGAGTGAGAAAAAAAAGGAGGAGAAAAAGGAGGTCTTGAGGAGCTTCCATAACTTAAGTAGATCCGGCTCAAGGTGGAGAGAGGCAGGGAGGCCACTCCAGAGGGAGGCACCTGTGGAAAAGAGAGATCTGCCCCACATTCTTAGCTTGGAGAAGAAACTCACCCTGAGAGGTAGAAGTAGACGAGCGAAGGGCTCTATCAGTAAGATATTTGGGAAGAGAGAGCTGAAGCTAGTAAGGGACCACAGCCCGAGAAAGCCTTGTGGATGATGCAGAGGGTCTTAAACATGATTCGTGCAGCCACTGGTAGCCAGTGGAGGGATTTCAGGGCCAGACAGATGCAGTCCCTGGGCTTGAGGCCAAAGATAAGTCTTGTGGTCCTGTTCTAGATGAGTTCAATAGGTCAAAGAGTAGAGATAGGCAAATTCAGAAAGAGGCTGTTGCCGTAGTCCAGCCTAGAGAGAACCATGGCTCTGGAGACATTAAGCTTCTGGGGGAAGGTGAGAAAAGGCAGAATACCTCTGAGGAGGAACAGCTGGAAATGGACCTTCTTGGTAAGGTATGTGATGTGTGGAGAGAAGGAGAGAGTTGAGTCAAAAGTGACCCCAAGGTTTTTTGCCTCACAAGATGGTAAGGGCAGAGGGCCCAGGGAGAGTGGGCAGAAAGAGAGAGGAAAATCAGGAGCAGGGGTCGCAATGAGAAGAATCTCAGTCTTACCGCTGTTAAGGCAGAGATTGTTAGAGGCAGACCATGCCTCAATAGTGGATAGACAGTTAGGGATGAGAAAGGAGGAAGCAGAGGGTAGCCTGAAAGAGAGTTGTGTGTCATCCACATAACACTGAACGTTAGAGGAAAAGGTAGAGATCAGGAGAGCTAAAGGGGCCAGATAGAGATTGAAGAGCCTGGGAGAGAGGATAGAGCCCTGGGGAACACCACATGTTGAGAGAGAGGTGGTAGAGAGAAAGGACCAAAGCTGAACCTGGGAAGGTCAGTCCAGGTAGAAGGAGGTCAGCCACACCAGAGCCTGATCCGTAATGCCAAGGGTCTTGTGGAAACGAGTAGTCAGGATGTTGTGGTTGAACATGTAAAATGCAGAGGAAAGGTCGAGGAGGATGAGGACAGAGGGAGAGCTACAGTCAAGATTAGAGAGCAGATATTCACCAGTGTTCAGAAGTTCAGTTTCCATGCCTCCGGCTGCTCTGATGCCAGACTGATGGTCATGGAGACGACCAACAGATTCACTGTGGAGGGTTGGCTGGGAGATATCCAACTTCTCCAGGAGTTTGCCCAGAAAAAGAGTGATATAGATCAGTGGATAGTTTGCGCAGTGGAGGGGTTGGCAGAAGGCTTTTTTAGTAGGGGGTGCACAAGGGAGTACTTGAGAAGAGAGGGGAAAGATCCAGTGGTGAAAGAGTGATTACAGAAATTGACCAAGGCTGGGGTGAGAGCACCAATGCTGTCCTTAATGGTTCTGGAAGAGCAGGGGGGGTGGCTCTTTGGATGAGCCTTTCATAGACATGACTAGTCTGGGAACATCTTCAGGAGAGAAGGAGAGGGGGGCAGCCAAGGAGGGTCTGCAAGAGGTTGAGGGAGTGAGAAGAGAAGAGGAGGAGAGTGCAGACAGACAAGATGTCCTGAGTTTTAGTGGTGAAATGAGATGCCAGAGCCATGCAGTGGGCCTGGGTAGGTTTAGAAGATGTCAATACTGAAGTATGATTGAAAAGAAATACAACACTATGCACACCTAATAGTAACAATATTTGTGAATAGTTTGAAATAAATCCTCAAATGGTTATGAGAAAAATGTTTACAAATATTTTGAGGTGCGGGGGAGATAATTTCAACCTTGGCATCTGGGTTGGTACAATAACAAAACAAGAAGTGGATGTTCCCAAAGTCGGGAACTCCCGTCCCCTGCACACTGTCTAAGATCTGTCAAAACAGACCAATAATTTTTAACCATATGGTGTCTGATATACATACGTATATTCTTGTTTTTTTACTGAAGTAGGATTGGCCAGCTCCTTGCAGATTTTGAAAATGTCGGCGGAAAAAAACGCAGGATTGAATATGGACCCTCTTCTTAGAGAGGATGGAGTCTGTATTGCTTTTGAAGCAGGTGGCAGGCCATTTTGTCAGAGGGTGCACCTGTAGCTCCCCACTGCTTTTCAGCTACTATGCACTTGCGTTTCAGAGAGGCCAGATCGGAGTCATGCCAAGAATTTCACTTGGTGGAAGGCTTCATGCAGATCCTCATAATAGGGGCAATGTTTTCCAGAGTGTTAGAGATGGAAAGGTGAAGGTTGGAAAGGGGTGGTGTCAGGATGGGAGTCAGCCACAGGAATAGGTGGGGGAGAGAAAGTAGAGGCAAAGGAAGCCACTGACATTCGCTTCATGGGTCGGATGATCATGAAGTGAGGTGGCACTGCTGGGTGAGCCTTTGTCAAGCGAACAGGGAACTTCAAGTGAGAAGAAAAATGAAAGTGGTCAGTCCAGGAGAGGAGTAGTGAGAGGATTAGAGAGGGGGATGTCTGACAAGATGAGAAACTCCAAGGTGTGGCCGGCAGAACGAGTCAGACCAAGGGTATAATGGAGAGGGAAAAAGACTTGCATAGGATGCAAAAAAAGCCCAGAGGAGTCCAGGTGGATATTGAGATCCTCAAGGAGGAAAAGCTGGGAGGTACACGAAAGGAGAGAGGAACTTAGGTCACCCCATTCAGAGAGGAAGAGGGTGATGTGGCCAGGTGCCCTGTAGATGGTGGCCAAGGTCAGAGAGACACACAGAGATAGAGAGCCTGCAGACCAGGCATTCAAAGGAGGAATATGTCTGAGTGGGGATGATGGAAGCAGGGATCCACTCAGGAACTATCAGGGGCACTCCACCTCTGGGTCTATTGGGCCTAGGCTTGGAGAGAATCTTGTAGCCCTCAGGGAGGAGTGTGTCAAAACTCATGACAGAGCTGGCCTTGAACCATGTCTCGATAAGATTGAGAACATCAAGGTCCCAGGAGTTCAAGGAGGTGGCAGATGTCAGAGGAGTATCTGACAGCAGAGCGAGCGTAGAGAGTAGCCACATGGAGCAGGTTGCAGCTTTTGAAAGACTTCTAGACGGTGGGGGTGGGGGGACTACAGGGGAGTGGAGTACTCACTCATTGGAAGTGGCAAAGGAGCCAGAGAGGTAGTGGATGTTAAGGGAGCCAGAGAGGTGGGGGACGGAGGTGGCAGAAGAGTCAGTGTGGTAGTAGATGGCATAGGAGCCAGATTAGTAGAAGAAGGAGGTGGCAGAGGAGCCAGAGAAGTGGTATAAGGAGTAGCAGGAGGAGGAAGGAAATTGATGAGGCAAGGGAGGCACCTAACAAACAGTAGAAGATTGGCTTGAGGGCCCTGGACCCTGAAGGTGCCATTTAGGTATACATTAATGACTCTGGAAGACTAGAAGGAGGCCAAGAGGACCTCCCACCCGGTGCCACCATTAATGGGAGAAGAGGAGAAAGGAGAGACGTGCGACCATATGAAGGGTCCATCGGTCGGTCAAAGGAACGACACAGAGGATGTCTGTTTGAGTCTGGCTGGAGAAAGCACTGACATAGGTGTCAACCATGGGAAGGCCTGGATTGGAGACCACAGTGTCCTTCTTGAGCTCCGTCCTACCAGTCTTGGTGAGAAGAGTAGGATAGGAGATAGAAAAGCAGTTAGAGAAGATGGGGGAAATTTAGAGCACCATAGTGGGTGTGATAGAGGGAAGGGAAAGGGCAGGCAAGAAGAGGAGGAGAAGAGAAGGAAACACTGCACAGGGCTACGCCCCACAGGGTGCACAAGGAGTGGATTTGTGAAAAATGGCGAGGTAAACAGAGGGAGCAACGGACATCAGCAGAAAACAGATGGAGACAGGTAAGTAAGGGCAGCAACATGCAGTAAGTGGAGAATGCAGTGGGAGCCGCCCAGTCTCAGCTCAACCTATAGAGGAAAGAAGGCCTGGAGCGCAACATTAGTTTTCACAGCATAAGAGGGAACCTAGAGAAGAGGAGAAAGGCCTAGTGGACAAAGCAAGCCACATACATATGTGGGGGAGACCCCTGCAGCCCCCTGTTAACTACCCTACAATAATTATTTGCCTAAACCCACCCCCAGCTATACATGCTGCAGAATTCATCAAAACAATTGCAACCTATTCCCCTTCGACTAAACCTGCTGCACAGTAATTTGGTATTCCCACATATAATTTAGGAGGACACATGCTTAAGTGTTTCTTGAGGGAGTAAAAGAACATCTCGCAAGTGCTGCCATTGATATTATTGACCTCTCCCGAGAAGGGCATCTCAACATGTCATAACCTGTGTGTCTAGCAACATTCAAGGTCTGAAAGGAGGTTTGAAGTTCTCTGGTGAAAAGAAGTCCAAAAAAAGGGGGCAGCTGGGTTGTTCCCTCTTTGCCACCTCAGTTACCCTTTCAAACGTTGGAGAAAAAAAATCTCTGGACCATCATCTGAGGAACATGCTGTAGCGTGGACCAGCAGGTGTGCCCCTTAGGGTCCTTCAATTGGGGGAAAAGAAATTACAAACAGACTCACTGTTAATTGAATGATTCAAATACAAAGCGACAATTTCCCATGTTTGTATGTAGATGCTAAACCAATAGCTATCACAAATATGAACGCATTGCCATGTTAACACATCTAATTAAGACACTCGAGATCATCATCCTATAACAAATCACATCAATGCATAATATCAGAAAAGGGACTGAATCGCAATGCAAAGTTGTTCAAGGGAAAAGCGCAGCCGTGATTACTGAATTCACAAACATATAGTGCATGAAAAAAGCAAGGCAGGCGGGGCACAAGTGGTACTAGTGCCCTCGTTTTAGTTTTCATGGCACTGTCAGTTAGCATGTGAATAGGTTGTCAGTAGAGAGGTCAGGGCTTCCTGTGCCACTTCTGCCGCCTGTTCTTACCTGCCCCTCCCACCTCTGGGTTTGAATAAAGTCTGACATATTGGTTTCCTGAAAATAGGAGCTGTTGGTTTCCCTGTTTGCTTGTGCACCAATTTTCCATTCAAAACCATGGGATGGAAAACCTGAGATGGACCCATGTGTCCACTTACTCTCTCTGGTGAAGGGGGTGGTAGCTGCTAGGGGTTTTCAGAGATCTGTTCCCAATCTCTTTTCAGGAGATCAGTGTCTGAATTTCTAGTTGTTTTTTTTCAGGTGTCGTTAGGTCCCCATTTTTGTCATTGGTGGATTGGCTGACATCGGACAAACCCTCCACACGCATGTTGGAAGCACAGAACATCTTTCTAGGATGGTTTTGGATAGGATCAATTGTGTTTGCTGCCTGGGATCCGTGCATGTTCTGATGGATCATTCCTCTGGGAGGACAGACACTGGGTTGGCCCACTCTGCCTAAACCTGTTGATTCTACTTTTGACTCTATATGTTATATGGAAAACATGGATCATATGACAAGTACAAGTCTGGTGTATGGCTTTGAGCATTTTCTCATCTTTATTCTTAGTGATAATTGGATAGAAAACCAAATATGTCACAGGTTTTTGGTGGGACTACAGCTTCACCAGAAATGAATAACAGTCCCTACAAAATGTGCCCTGGATGATTAAATTTCGAAACACTGCAGTTTTTCCTTCACTGCACATATGCACAGGTACAGAGACGTTTTTATGGGAGGGCAAAAGGGGCACTTGCCCAGGGCCCCCACTTGGAGAGGCCCCCACAAGTCTGGTGATCTAAAGAAGTAAGATTCCTTTGTTCACCAGACTTAAATACATCAGGATATTGTATGGCATGGCTCTGAGGCTCTAAACCTATTGCCTGTCTGTGTTGGCAAGTACATTCTGCCTCGATCAATTCACAATGTAATGCTTTCTGTGTTCTCTGTGGTATATATAGTTTGTGTGTTCCTTGCGGCACAACTCCTGTAGCATTCTTTCCTTGCTGTGGGAATTATATTGATCATGTGCAATAGCCACATTTGAAATAAATGCATATTGGTAAATTGAGTGCCACAATTGTTCAGAAGTTAGCTCAGTGTGTTAAGCACTCATTGCAGATATACGTGTTGCTATGCAAGATTAGAATAGCACATTCCTATAAGGCTGGCTGAGCCTTTCCTATTTCTGAAGGTTATATAAACCTGCCTGTGTATGTACTTTGTATTGCAGCACAACAGTTGCTATTATCAGCAATGCACCTGCACCAAATAGGGGTTGCTATAAAAACAAACATGTCATCCTTATGGTGAAGGTCTAGAAATTGGTTTGTTCAGATGGGGTGTTGTAAAACCTAGGCAATCACCTCCAATGATGAGCATAAACTGTTAGTTCAAGAGAGGAATAAGTACCCAAATTTGGAACCAAAGCATTCATGCTTGTATCCGGGCTTTACCAGAAGACAACACAGTGACCCTAGTCAAATCATCTACTATCTCGTACATTACTGTACTGTCTTCTGTGAAGTTTGCCTCCTTGCATGTTGGTGGCATCGTTTAGCCTATTACTTGATCTTTCTTCTTATGTAGGCCATTTGAGTGGAAGGGGAGGTAGACAGAAGGGAGCGGACCAGATGGTGCAGGACTCGGGCAAGCATATTTTAAAGTCTGCTCGTTTGACACAAAACAACGCTTTGCATTTTTCTAAAAGTCAAAAGTTTTTAAGCACGTTTATAAATGACAATTTCACAAGCCAGTGTTTTGGAACTATGTAAAGCTTTAAAATATAAAAGACCAACCCAGATTAAGGGGGTCATTCATGGATTATTTGCACCGAAAAAAAACGGGATTTGTGCGCCATTCTGCCTGCAAATCCCCATTTGTTAAACAGGGATTTGCAGGCAGAATGGCGCACAAATCCAGTTTTTTTCGGCGCAAATAATCCATGAATTACCCCATAAATCTGTAAAATCACACTGATTGGTGTGCTGATACTTATGCATTTCTCTTGATGATGGAGAGGATGAAACTATAATCATTCTGTGCTACACTATTCTATAATATTTTGTTTTTAAAAATGGTCATGTTTGGTAATGTGATTGGTGTACTTTCCAAGTCAGTTTTACAAAATAAGATTATTTTAGTTCATGGTAAGGGCTGGTAATGAAAGTGTTCAAATGCCGAAATTGTAGAGTTGGCACACATCCCTGATTCACCCCTTAACCACTGTGTGTAATGCTGGGCTTTAATCTTGTATTGCCTAGCCTCGCGAAATTGCCAGTCCCTAAAACTTTCAAAATTGTCAGCCCTTCAGAAAGATTTCCTTCTCAGGGTATGATCTTCAAAACAGCCTCACTCATGGTTTCACTGGTTATAGTGTTGCTTGTACTACAATAGTGAGCATTGATATATTGCACACCACAAGCACTTTATTCTTTTGATCTCTAATAGCAACACTATTTGAAAACCATGTCCCATTTATAATCTCAGTCTGTCTGGATACAGACACCTTCCTAGTAGCTTCTAATTTGCATTCACAATCTATGCTATGTGTAGGTTTCTCCTTCCTTCCAATTGGCCTCCTCTATCCATGCTTGAGCATTTCTGCATTCTATTGATAAAAAGTCTCCTGCATCTATGCTAGAACAGAAGTAACCTCTTCGTAGACTGATAATGTTGGCATTCAAATGGTACTTGTTTATCATTCTGATTAGTGCAAGAATGAAGACGGTAAGGGGACTTAAACATCCTTAATTTTAATGCTGTGAGGCAATATATAAACCTATGGGTTGTGATTGCGGTGGGGGGCCAGATATTATTGATCACTTAATTTCTTTGGTTTGGTGGAGGGGGCCCCAAAGATGTCCGTGCCCAGGGCCCCAAAACTGCTTAAGATGGCCCTGCACAGGTATACGGCTTTTTCGAATGACTATGTAGTTTTGAGGTGGCCTTTTGATTATAGCTAAGAATACTATGTGATTCGTACTACGTTTTCTGCCCAGACTTTGCAGCTGTGAGGTTGTCGGCTGTTGCCTTGGATGTAATGCGTGAAATTCCTTGTGGACGTTCCCGAAAAGTGCACATATGAATTACCAAAATGTTTCTTTTAGACATGACCTCTTCTGAGATGTGTGGGGATCCCATGTATCAGAATGTATTATCTGCTGAGAAGCAATAAGTAATCAGAAATATACCAAGATTACAATTATTGGCCTCTGCTCAGTACATGATACTAAAAGGTTTGACTAAGTGTGGCTTAAAATAAGTTAGGAACACCACCCACCATGTCAGGCAAAAAATAACTGACTTTATAAATACTGTTTTTAATACTATATAAATTGAAAATATATTAAAGATCGAATGGTGTGCACTAAAGAATAATGGGGTTGGTAGAACCTGTGAACAAACAGTGTGTTGAAACAGATAGAATTAGTAATGGTAGGTTGGTTGTAGCATTATGGTCCTGATATAGTTTATGTGTGTGTTTTTAGATATATGGGTGCAGCATCTATGAACCAAGAAGTCGTATATAACAACATTTCTCCCTAACAAGGGATCTGGTGTCCTAAAGAAAGCCTTGAACTGTCACCTATATCTGAATCATCACAAGAGGCTAAAATTGTTCAATAAGGCTGGAAACAGATCTATACTGTCGACACTGTAATTTGGGTTTTTTCTGTGTGAAGATAAAAGTGAATGCATAAAAAGTCACGCGTAGGTTAGTAACATCACCTTGATTTGATTTGTGGCTAAGTGACCCAGTGTAGCCAAAAATAACTATTGTCTAATAACGATTTAGGCTTGCACGGTCTATACACATGAGCTATCTGTTTTAGTTTTTTTTTTTAAGTTCTTATATGACCAAGTGGTCAGATTTTTATGATGTGCTATGAAAAATAAATTTCTTGTATATTTTTGTACACTCCACCACCTCCATCTTTTGACATATGATTATAAAGACGGCTCATCACTCTGTCTGTTAATAGCTGGTTGCCAACCATTTGTGCAACACATAAGGGTAGCCATTTGGGGATTTTGTTTTTTCTTGATGTTCCTATGTCCTCTCCCAAATAGGTCCCCTTCTACAAAAAACAGGACTCCCTCTGTGATCTTTTGAGTATATACTGGTTGTAATGGTCAGGAATGTTTCTCCTTCTCTGTTCAGTTGTAATCTAACAAAATATGACATATGGCACTTGTTACTTCCCAGGGCACCACTCTGCATACAAAAGTTCTAGTCTTGGAATGAAAAAGTTAACACTATAGAAAGACTATTTATATGTTCCACAATACCCCTGGCCACTTATCTGACACTCAGAGTATCTCATGGACACTTTCCGAAAGGTTTTATCCTGGTGAGGATGGATACGACCACCTCCAATCTCCTTGCATCTCATGGATATATTGCTGTTCCAGCCGCGGGTTGCAGAGAGATGTTGATTTTCTTGTTGACACTTCATCACAGCAGCAAATGGTGTTGTCTGCCTCAATGTCCACGAATTCTCACATGGGTCCTATCTCGCTTTCCTTTGGTCCCTATTCCTCCCCTCAGCACAAATTCTCTACGTCGACTCTGGTCCTGGTCCAGTTTGATACATCACAAAATGATCATTCCTCCTCCCACGCTTAGTTTAATCCCTTATAATGGAGGTGTCCCGCCTACTCCCTCCTTTAGACAAAGTGCATCCTGGTGCTCATTCTTGCTCTCGCTAGCTACCATCCTGCTTGCCCTTGGTGTTTTCTTCTAGTGGAAAACCTCTTGCTGATTTCTTTCTCACATCACTGCCTAATGTCTTCCTCCTAAACACTCCCGATGTCTTTCTCTTTCATTCTCCTCACCATGTCATCATCCTTCCACCTCCTGGTGTCTCTTTTCCAATTCTTGTTTCAAGCCTCCTTGCTCTTCTCTGTCTCTCTCCAAACTCCTTCCATAGCCTCCTTCTTGAAGCTCCAACACACACCAGATTCCTGCGACTGCCTTCTCTAAATGCCCACACCGCTTATCGGATATACTGGGGCCTGTCTAGGTTTAAAGGCTGTCCTTTACATACCATAATCTTTGTGGGTATGTAAAAGTTTATTGTAAAGTTGCTTGTCTCCATGGTGTGTAGCATGATTTGTAAGGTGGCTGAACACTTCCGAGTTGTAATTGTAACTCCCCAAAATGTGGTGCCCTATATCTTGCCAATACTAGGATGTAGAATAGTTGCACTGCCCTCTGAAAAGGCATGAATCCCTCAAAGTGCTAGTAGGATATTGGTCTGGCATTTGACTGCTACTGTCCCAATGATGGGGGATGAGGGTGACCAGAGGATCCTCCCCGTACTCTCCAATGGCCATCATCCACTAGCTCAGGGATGTCCCCGAACCAATTGGTTACATGTTAAGGCAAGGCATTTTGTCCCATCCACTATAAGTTACCCCGAGATGTTAAACCTCCCTCCCATGTGTGAATTAAGACAGGATTAAATCATGTTGGGGGTGTTTGCCAATATTTATAGAGTAGTCCAACCTTTGTGAGCTATGCTCTAAGATATATTGTATGTATTATGGTGATTGGCAATTTGCAATAATGTCTGTCATACGTTAATGGTATTTCTCATCAGTGGCGTAACACAAAATTTGGGGGCCCTCCTGTGAGCCATGCTGAGGGCTCCCAACTCAGCAATAAATCACGGGTCGCGCCACCCTCTGGAGTGGCCTAGATTACCATGCTTGCGCAAAATGCACGAACATGCTGCTGCAGGTGTACGCTGTACACCAATCCAACACATTCAAGTCACCAACAGTCCACAGGGACATTAATGCTTTAATTAATATAATGCTTTGCTATTAAAAATGCCATGCCGCAATGAAAACATCTCCAACCGGCTGCACAATGTAGACCAATCTAGATACGTAATAGCATATGACAGACAAGCATGCCAGGACACATTTAGACATACCTAGACTGGTTGCACCAAAATGCCACTCCAAGCAATAACACTTATCATGGTTATTTTTATCACAGATGCCCATAAAAATATACAATGCTGCAATAAGAAACGGCTAGACTGGCAGTGCCAAAATGCCTCTATAGCCACTAATTCCACATATCATGACTGCCTAGCCTGGACATGGATGACCATTCCGATTTATCAAAGAATCCTCATTGTCACCCTCCACACCAGGGATTGTGGAGATTAGGGGGCCAGATCACAGAAACTTTGCACTGGTGCAAGTGCTAAATTTGCACGGTATTAGCACTACGGCAAAGTTTGCTCTATTTTTACAAACTCTGGGACACATTAAAAAACAATTGCAACTTGACAAGTGCAGTTTGGCATATTAAAAGTGCCAAAGTGCAATGGTTTTTTAATGTGTCCCAGTATTTTTTAAAATAAGGCAAACTTTGCCCTAGTGCTAATACCGTGCAAACCTAGCACTTGCAACGTTGCAAAGTTTCCATTGTCTGGCCCGAGATGTAATTTGGATTGATGAATTTCGTAGAGGAAGGTCATTTGTCCACTGGTTTGTTGAGTTAATGGTACTGGGAGGTTGACGAATAGGAACGGAGGGTCAAGGTTGTACCCCTAACACCATGTAACTAACCTCTAGCCACTAACCCCTAATACTTACCAAGAACCCTTACTCAAACAACTAACATTAATCCATTGCCACTAGCCATTGTCCTTTATCAACAAATCCTGAGCTCCTGAGGGCAAATCATGTTATCTCTGCCTACATTATGACTAGGTCATGTACATGCTGATAAGCCTGCCGTCTACCATTTTCTCCTTGCTCATCATCCTCGTCACAGTTCTCACAGTATGAATCATTCGTCTTTTCAAACAGGAACTCCCCTTTTGCCAATAAAAACAACCCGTTGTCAAGGATGACCACTGATCACCGAAGGGTACACAGGCACTACTCAGCATTCATTTCTGTCTCTCAGCAGATGACTTATGTTGTAATAATTCTAATTATTCTCTATTCATGGCTTTCAGATTACGAAAAAGCCATGTGCGGATCTTTAAAGCACCTTTGCAACCGACCCGTTGTGGCTCCCCATAAGACACTGTTTGGTGGGCTCATGCGCTTGGCTCATGCCCCTTCTCTTAACCCATATGAACAGCCATGAGAGGCATATCCACATGGGCACTTCTGTGAGCCAGCACAAGGAGAAGGCTGAGGAAGGAGCCTTCACTGGGAACCTGCTCCAAAAGCGAATATGTGTTTAAAGTAGCGGCACCTCACTTAAGGGATGTCGACTTGGTTGTGATAAGTGTGTTTTGTAGCAACTATTTGATCCGGACACTTCTCGAACCCAGGGAGCAGAGACCACACAGGTAGACTTCTTTTACCTATGCCCATAGGAGGCATGACACAAGGAGAAGTAGGCCTCATTCCCACTTCAGGGGGACTGGATGATCGGTACAGGGGTGAGAGGCAACTCTACAGACCCCAATACCACAGAAAGAGGCCAAGGAATGATGATCCTACCCACCTGAGTGTCCTGACCTGTGCTCTACCTGTCACCTTGGGACCTGCATTGAGAAACCCTTGATCAGCTTCTGAACTGAGAGCCATGGCCACAGAGACTGAACAGCTCCACCGGGGCTGATTATCTACTATAAAACCAGAGTTGTCAAGACATTACTTCCACTGCAGTTGCTCATGGCATTCCTTATGGCCACGGTCATTATGTGCCAGTTCTAAAGGTTGGCTTGAATGTATTGCAACGTGTCTGTTACAGTATTAATATAGACTGGAATGGGCCTGAGAAAGCCACCATTCTCTGGGAATAGTCTAGACTCTATCCATATCAGGGCATTGGCCAGTAAGTCATCAATGAGCGTGAAGATAAACTCTATCCTTCCCACAAAACCCGGGGCACACGCGCATGTATACAGAGAATGCTGCTGCATAGGCTCCTGTGTACAGGAGGGTGGAATCCACACTTAAGAGGATACATGCAGCCTTTTTGTGATGATGGTAGGCACCTATGCTGGCTATGTGACCCAGCCTCTCGTTCAGGACTTTTATTCCAAAATCCCCACCATGAAAAAGGGTGGGGACTCTGTGGACCGCCAGGACATTTATGAGAAAGGGATCGTGTTGGCCTATGATATCGAAATATCCTGTGATGTATTGAGGGCGATAATCCTGGGAAATGTTGAATTCATTTTTGGACAGCAGGGAGTACTAACTGAGACCTGGGACTGGTAAGGTATCTCTGCAGGCAATTAACAACTTGGTTGAACGGGCTAAAGAAGGCAGTGTTCTGATTGTACCATCAACGCCTTCCCAATCTAGGGGCCAATATAGGCACCAGCCCATTCAATAAGGGCTACATTCAGGGCATGTTTACTGGCTGTGGAGGTTTAAGCCCATCAAAACTAGTGCAAATCCCTCTCCTGCTGCATTAACATCATGACTCTTGGGAGATCAGATCTTCACCTACATCTCCAGTGGTTGGCGAATTCCGGCTATACAGCAACATTTGGGAAGAGTATATCAGAGATGCTTGGGACTGGGGAATTATGTGAAAGGGTAACTCCAATGAGTTCATATCCCTTGTGGCGGGGAGCCCAGAGTGCAAGGACCTGCAGAAAATCCTAGCCGGCCAGGAGGGGATTACCTATGTCATCTGGAAGGGGGATATCTGTCCTTTACCCACCCTTTTCCTGATGTTGAAGACCTTGGCTAATTTCTGATGATCATAGATGTGAAGTGGGTCCATTGTTTCACCAAGGAGGTTCCTTCCAAGATGAGCATTTTACAGGGTAACACTCCCATGATATCAGAGGGGGACAACCTAATGGCTGTCAACATCATGGATGCCTGCTTTCATATCACCATACTCCAGGGTGCTAGCAACATTAACTCACCACGTGCCGGCCCAACCCCTTTGTTGCCAGGCTCAGTCTCGCAGCCTCAGTGGATTTAGCACTACCTAACAGCAGTAGACAAGAATCAGGAAGTTCAAATTACAGCTGCAAGCCATTTACTAGGATGGCCTATGTGTCAAACCAATGAGACTTTTTACTCCTACTGGCAGACATTCAGTAAACCATAACCGACTCTCCAGAAAGGTAACCAGCATCTTACAACTGCCCTGAAACCAGCCAGCTGCTCCACAACACACCAATTCCCAGAGGTGTTTAGTTTGTAGGTAGACTTTCCGGGAGGAGGGGATACCCTCACTATTTAAGAAGTGGTATATTATTTAGGTTCAAACGTTCTGACCCACAATCTTCTAATAGCTTATCTTGGCCAGGTCCCAACTGCCAACTTAGAAGCCATGTTTGTTTCCCTTACTTTAAAGTAAACTGTGTTCTCTGCTAAAAACAGAATGGGGTTCCTTAATACCCACCTAGTTAACAGGTTCCCAGTCTTGATCATCCCAAACCAGGTGATTAGTTGGGGCAATGAACAGACTTCCCCATTTGTTACCCTGTGAACATAACAGAGGTGGTTGACACATTACAGAGCATGTGTAACCCTTTCAAGTTTGGGATGAAACTATCTCTTTTCTGCCATAAGCATACATTAAGGAAGGCAATAACACTGTTAATTCACTCTCGTGTCCTTTCCATGCATCTCTTTCATTGTCAACCCTGTTTTGTTCTACGGGGCAGAGAGTTCAGCTGTGCTTGATGGATTAGTCGTGGTTTCACGGGGTGGTTTTTTCCACTGGTGGAGGCTCTGTCTCAATTAGTTTTGGGCGATTCACATGCATGATCTCAGAGAGAAGCCTTATCAGACAGAACTCTCAGCTTTACAGACTTGACAAAAAGTCACGATTGTTTTCTTACATTTGCTTTGCAGTCAGAGTTTTTTATTTAGCAGGTTCTACACTTTGGCATACGTTTTTTCCCCCTGGTATTTATGGAGGTCCTGTGCCCCATGGTAGCCATTTTATGTGCCCAGGTCATCTGTCTCCATCCTGACCTGGATGACAGGTCAATCATGCACCTATGTTACCCCTTGCCTGACGGAACATGACTATTGTATGCTCCTCCCTGGAGAAATGTGGTTTGGTACAGAACCTGCAGAAGACCCTTCTGGTCCCCACTTAGGAAATTACATTTATTGGATGGCTCTTCAACACCAGGGAGGGGACAGTCTCTCTGCCTCCTCACTGGGCCTCCAAACTGCAGAGCAGGTTCTTGAACCTGTTAAAAAGGATGATGCCTCGGCTCACCATTGGCTAATGGTCCAGGGGAACAGGTCAGACTCAGTTCATATATATATATATACACACAGTGAATTTTCTATGTGTCCTTGGACCCCGGGCCAGGCACCACCTGAAACACCTGTTCATCCGGCTGCTGGCCCCCTGCAATTCTGCCTATAAGGATGAGTCCAAGAAGATCATGGTTGCCTCCAACATCAGAGAGCGTTTAACATGGATGCTGGTTCATTCCCATCTGGCCCTTAACCTATTTTTGGAGCCCTCCCAGGTCTTGTCCATCATGATGGAGACAGTCAACTGGGGTAGGGTGCCACTTTGGGTTCCTCCTTTCACGAGGGTTGGTCAGACAGGATTTCTGGTAAGTGATCATAAAATTGGAGATATCACTCTGCCATTCTGAGTGCTCTCCTTGCTCTAGAGCCACATACCAGAATGAGGTCTAAGACACCAAGGTGGCCAAGGCCTATGTTATCTTTCAGGGGAGCGCAAGGTACTTCTCTCTTCAGCCGGTAGTTCACAAGATCATGTGTTGGGCAAATCCAACCTTTTCTCTCTTCAGGCTTCCTACAGCATGGAAAGGAGATGAGCAGCACAGACACCATGAGCAGGGTCTTTACCTCCTTGGTGCAGAACTCCAAAAGAATCTCCATCTTCTTTAAAATGTGTGATAAATTCTGGGTTCCCAAGGTAAACCTGTATTCCTCCAGCCATGTTCTTCTCCTTCCAACTTGCATATCAAGATACTGGGGTCTCTAGCATTAAGCATGGATGTGCTTTCTTTGGCTGCTACCCCTTATCTGTCCATTCACTCCTTATGCAGAGGATTTTGTTTCAAGCAAAACCAGAGGGCATGGTTGATCATGGCAGATCACTTTTGGATGAGGAGGTCCTGTTTTTCCTCTTAATTAACCTTGTGTTGTAGTTCTCCTCCCTCTGCCTGGGTTCCAACCCACTGAAATGGCCCCTTCTGTCAGCAGCCACACTGTCTCAGCTTCAGTTGATAGCATGGTTGTCGGATGGTTAGGTCTTGAGAGGTCGGGCCTCCCTTAGCCTTGTCTTGGCAGTCCAGATTTGAAGACGTCCATCCACCTTTAAAGCCGACGCTTGGCACTGGCTTTCTTTTACATCATGGTGTCTCAAGGTGGATCTGGGTGCCCTTGATTGTAACCATGTTTGGGTGTTACATTCCATCCGAGAGGTGTCCAGCTGGACTTGTCTCACTCTACTGCGAGAGCAAAGCTAGAGTTCGTGAGTGCATGTACGGCCTCCTGTCTCCCCATCATTCCCGATGAGAACATAGCCTCATGCCTCCTTAGAACTGTTTCAACTGGGCATCCCATGGCTCAGTCACCTTTCCCCGCATTTGATCATCCCCTGGTACTGAAGGCTTTGCCTGCTCTACCCTTTGAATATCTGAAAGAACGTTCCTATAGCCTTCATTCTTATAAATTCCTTTTCTGGGTGGCTTTGACCTTCACCTCTAGGATAGGAAAATCAGGGACATTTTGTCTTCTGAATCCTACCTTAGGTTACTTCTAGAGTGTGCTCTGGACCCTCCACCCATCCCTTCATTGGACCCAAAATTAACTCTGATTTTTATCTCCGTGAAGTCCTGGTCCTTCCTGCATTGAGTGTTTTTCCACTCTACTCTACTCTACCCTATGTTGGAAGGGCAGTGCAACCTTTACTGGATAGTATTTTAGGCTGTGCAAGGAACTTTTCTTTACTCTTTTTCTAGGTCAGGATTGTAGACCACCAACTTTAACTACCCTAAGCATGTGGATTCACATAGTAATAAACATGGCCTGTGAGGCATGAGAACTGCCTATCCCCAGCCCTCCTAGCATAAATGTACAGGTGATATGTCCTCTTCATGGGTGACCTTCAAATGTGGTACTGTGGGAGACTGTGGCAAATCAACATCCGAGTCACCAGTGCTCTAGAGATGAATATCGGTTTCTAAACCATCAATCAGCCCCACACTCTAGTACACCAGAAGGGATCTGAACAGATTGGAAACACAAGTAAATAATAAACCTTCTCCAATTTTGGTAATGTGGACGGAACAGCAGGCTTATCTCAGCAAAGTCGTGGATCGTTGGTTAGTTGCAACACAGTGAAAACACAATTATTACCAATGATAAAAGGGAGGTTGTATACAAATATCTACTTTATTATTATGAAAACAGACAGTTCTATCACACTACGAAATACAACCCACCCTGTAAAGGAACACAAAGGACAAACAGTTTCACAAAGGAAAGGGATGCTTTTTTGGATACTGAGGGGAGGGTAGTCGGTTAAGCAATCAGTCTTGACCGTTCAAGTTTATTTGGTTAGAGCACCAAGGAAGCAAGGGTTTGTAAATGTCATTAGCGGCATTCAGAGAAGGACCAGGGGGACAGAACCACAATGTACCTGGTGCATGAGATGATCTTGATGCTCGACAGCATCAAGTCAGTTCTAGGACGTTTTGCAGCTCCTGCGACAGAGTTCAAGACAGGAGACAGCTGCTAGTATCGGGCGGCAGGCAGTTCGGCAAGCGAGGCTTGACGGATGGCTGCAGACTGGGCTACAAAGTGGCTGGGGGTCAAGAATCGTTGTCTCTATGTAGATTGGGGGATATGGAATGCTGATCGAGGCAACTCTGATGGCTTTTGTCACTACATCATGACAACAGTCAGTGGTGCAGCATGTCACGGTTCGAGGGCTCAACGCCCTCAAAAATGTTGTTAAAAGATGGACGCTGGTTTATGCTTGTTGTGGCACTCCTAGCTTCTTCGCAGACTTTGTGTCATCCTTTAAGGCAGACGGCCCAAACCTCAGGAGAGGGTTTGGAGGCAACGGTCTTGTCCTTTGTCCAGAGACTCTCCTGCACTTCCCACCTAGGAAGGTTGTTGGCAGAAACTAGCAGGGCATGCTGTGTGCTGCTGCGTACCAGTTCTGGAGCTGCTGGATGGGTCCTCTGAAGGTGGTAACTCCCTCTGTTCCTTGGGCGATGTTTCGGGAGGGATCTTACTTCCCTCTTGGAAATCCTGGCCTTCCTTCACTGCTGGAAGCTGTAAGGCAGTCTGTATCTTCAACAAGAGTCCAAATGAGTGCTTCTTCTTACTCCTTTCAAAGTCATCAGATAATCTGCAATAAGAGAGGCTCAACCCCCTTTTAAAGCCAAATGAGCCCAAGTGATTGGTGCAGGCTAAGCCTACCTTAATGAACAAATTCTGGGTCCCCACCTACAATCTTCTGTTATGCGTGAGGTCATAACCATAGTGTTTTGCAACAAGAAAGGTAGGAGGTGACAACATGTACTACTAAGTCCCACCCATCCTCCTGTCTGTTGTGGATCACAGTGTCTCTGGTTTATTGAGCTCTCTGTGGCTCCTGATCAAAGCGCAGTTCTCCCTTGAAGTTTGTGATGAGAACAGACTTTCTGTCTCCATCAAATCACACTCTTCTTCCCTCTGAAAGGGGTTCCCTACAGGGGTTGCCTACTGTAAACAGTTGTCCCAGCCATGACATTCACTGCCGTTCATGCAAAGGAGTGGAAGCTAGCTTCAAACTGACACATTGCATAGCAAAAAGGACTTGGGTTTCATGCCCTTTGCTAGTTCTGTGAACAGGCCTCTTTGCAAGCCTGCTTCAAATAACTCATCAGTATTTGCTGCCACCACACAGAACTTAATAGGCAGGGCAGACAAATGGAGTCTCTGCTATTTCAATTAGACTGGCTATAGCCAGAGGAATGTGTTGCCTTCCCCCTTCTTGAGATGCTCTTATGTACACGTGGCTGTTACATTACAGTTGAACATGACATTAGGACTGCACCGGTAAGGCTGTGTCCCCCAGAGTACACTTCACTATGTTGTTTGTTGTGCAGTGAGCATTGGGAAATGTGTGCAAATTAACCCCACACATTTCCCAGAGCTTTATCTACCAACATTCAATTTCTTTTTAAAAAATGTATAAACCGCCCAGGCATGTGCACACTCCCTGAGCGGCGGTTACATTCCTCACAGACATTTGGAGGGCCGTCACTTCAGCACACTATGGCAAGTTCTGTGGTGCAATTCCCCCTTTGTTTGCTGCCTTGTATGTCTTCATACTGTGAAGACTGGAACAAGGAAGAGGGACACAGCTCAAACGTGAACATTACTTGCAGGTAATCACTTCACTATGAGTCCTCCTATTCCTTTTTCCAAACTAAGCAGGGAGGTAACTGCTGGGCGGTGTTTTGCTGGGATACAGTCAGAAGAAATGCTGGGTAACTGGTGTCTTTATACCCTTCCTGCCTCAAGGAAAGGGTAAAGAGTCACCCATGACAGAGGGGTCTTATTTGGACAGTGTAAGATGTGTCATACTGTGAGAACTGGTACGAGGAAGAAAATGACGCAGGATTATGGGATTGCCAGGACATAACATTAACATATTCGGAACACCGTACGTTTCTAGTGAAAGCTGTTCCTTATAGGTCAATGATTATTTATTAATCAGGCGTGAGTGTTTTCACTTTCTGAAAATCCGTTCATTTTCTAGTGCTGTTTCATGCCACCAGGTGGCAGACACGGCCCGCAGTGAAGAACATGCATCCTGTCATCCGACTATGGCAACATTGCTTTTCATTCCTACCTGTGTCTGTTGCAGCCCAGTCCCAGCTCACAACAGATACAATGTTGGTACTGTCACACGCCAGAAGCAGTTCTAATCCGATGGGAGTCTGTTTTCATGATGAGCATTGTGCGAGAGTGGTATTCTTTCTTTCTTTCTTTCTTTCTTTCTTTCTTTCTTTCTTTCTTTCTTTCTTTCTTTCTTTCTTGCTTTCTTTCTTTCTTTCTTTCTTTCTTTCTTTCTTTCTTTCTTTCTTTCTTTCTTTCCTGTTCTCTTACTGTAACCTTTAAAACCATTTCAGCTATTGTTAACCTTTCCTATTGATTTTCTTCTCGCGATACTCTGTTTTGGAACATTGCCTTAGCAACACATACCTTTTTATTTTCTATTTTTGTTTATACCAAACATGTATTGTGAACGCTACCACCATAAATCCTCCCAGGACGAAGCGAGAATAGGTGTAGGAGCTGTGCAACGGTACATTTTGAGATTGAAAGTTCCTAGATCAGTAGAAAATGCAGTTCTGAACGGTCTTCGAAGCACGTACCCGAATGCGAAGTGCGGACGCGTCATGGACACATCATCATGCCACGTGCAAGCACATGATCACTTGGCACTTTCCAGAAGGTCAGCAATGAAGTCAGACATTCGCAGATGTTGACTGATGCAAAAACAGTGGAAAAAGTTGCAAAATGGTACAGAAGTGTTAAAAATGATGCATTAAAAATGATGTTAGATGGTGGGAAATGACAGAGTTGTAAGGTGAAACTTTGCAAATTGGATAAAAAAATTGCTATATTGGTGTAAGTATGATATACAACACTGCCATATTCGTCCTAACTTGTGGTCCAAGCACAAAGTGCTGCATTTCTCTCAGCCCTTCAAGCTCCTATCATCCACAATCCTCAACCCAACACAGATTCATCTTTTAACTTCTGCAATTCCTGCACCATCTGCGCACAGGAATCGGAGACTCCTCTCATACTTCCTTAACACCCCACCTAGAACTGCACCTCCCAAGCTGCTCACTAGGAATTCCTCCCTTCACTCTTGCACGAGCAACATCACACGCTGCCCCCAATCCATGCCTACTCTCCTTAAGGCAGCCCTGCCAAAACCAAACGAAAGCACAATACTACACACCCTGCACAATGCTAAGCAGGACACTGCACATCCATTCCCTATCTGTCCTGGTGCAACCTTCCAATCAACATATGGAGCTGTAAATAAACTCCCTAAATATGATCCCTTCCATGATCCTCCCACTAATATCTTTGCAGAAAAGGCAACTAAACTATATCAAGCCACCCCACTGCGTCTCACTACCATTCCACCCCAACCCATCCACACCTATAGCATCCCTAATCCACCAGCTAACACAACAAATGATGCACCAACACCAGCCTCTAGCCAGCATAACAAAACTCTACATGGCCAACCGACATCCACCTCACCTCCACACATAGCCACTCCCCCACAAAATACAAGCCCTATCCCTCCTACCCATAATATACCCACTCTCCCTCTCCCGACTTGTGCCCTCATCAATGCACGCTCACTGCCAGCACATGCACTTCACATCAATGACCTTGTCACTAAGCATGACCTTGACACCATAGCCATCTCAGAAACGTGGCTTCATGCATCAGGCCCAGCTTTGCCCATAAGCATGCCCGCAGGTTATACGAACTTCAGGAATTATAGACTCATCTATAGGAGCTGGTGTCACTCATAGCCAGAGATGCACTTCCCCTAAAACAGTGCAATACATCCATCGAAGGTAACTCTGACCTCTTAACGCTCAAATTCACACCCTCACCTACATGCACAATCACCATACAACTACTCTACCGGCCACCTAAACACTCTCAGAATTTCCAATCCAGCCCCCTTCATATCCTTCAAGATAATCTAAAACCCTTTTCTAAAATGATCCTATTAGGGGACCTCAATCTAGGCTTACTTGACGCAAGCGACCCGCAAGCAACATTGCTATCCAATGCCCTTGATACGCTGTGCTTCTGCCAGCAGTACCAAGCAGACCCACTGCAAAGGACAATTCACAAAGATTATTCACAAATCTTGTTAGTTGAATCGCCTTTCGGCTCCTACAGTGATGTTTGTAATGTTATACAACATTACAAACATCACTTTAGGAGCCAAAAGGTGATTCACCTAACAAGATTTGTGCAAGGTATTTTCCATATAATCAAGGCCATTCAACAACATATATAACAGAAATGGTTCCATGAAACGTGAACTCTTTCAATCTACTATTTCACACTAAGATGCACCAATAATTTACTCTTTTGGAAGCAATTTTGATGCTAAAGCGGGCGTATGAGAATTTCACAATTATTAATCAATACTGGTTTCAGATCAATTTCAGGCCTTGACAATGACCAGGGGTCGAAACACGTGTCGGCTGTTTTTCTTATTGGAAAATAAATACTACATTTTATAAGATTTGGACCTTTTGAAACGTCTATCTAAAATATTTTTCCTTTTCAGAGGACTGACTTTGAGCGCAAGACACTCGCCGGAAAAACAACATATACCACTTCATCAGTTGCCTTCTGTGAGAAACCAGAAGGTGTCTCACCCACTAATCATTGGGGATCTGTCAACTGTCAACCAGGTGGCCATTATACGTCGATTGCTCCTGGGGTTCCTGGGGCTGGACCAGTGTCGGAGGATCACCTGGGTGAGGGGGTCTTCGCGGAGTGGGAGAGGGGCACCGGATGGCGAGACGCGGTATCCCCTTCCATGTTAACACCTTGACCCCATCTTATCAGGTAGGGTACGTAGGAACTCTACCCACCCCATTTTCCAACACAAACACTTTCACACGGATAGCCCGCTATGGGAGAAAACAGACTTACACCCGAGCAGTGTACCGGACGTGTCCCAATGCATTGTTAAGGCGAGGTCAGGCAATTGCTATCACGTACACACATCTGACTCTCATTAAGCTTCCCCAAACGGATAAAAGGCGGATCACAAGAGCACACTCTGAGTGCGGCAAAGCACATGAGGAAACAGCAGTTCTGAGATGGCAGCTGAACCAGAAAAAGAAAGACGGCAAAACAGGAGGGGAATCGCACAAGAAGGGAAGTTCCCTTGGCTGTTCTGACAAGTAACCGTTACTTTAAAGAATCTGTGAGATTAGAAAGCGCAAGACCAGGAAACCAGGCTGAAGAATCCTGCATTGTGTGTTGCAGATACCCGGGGCCCGTCCACATCAGTAATCAAGGTGGCCAGAATCGACAGCAACAGTAGTATTGTCCTTGGCTTCAAGTACAAAGCAGCGTCAGTGAAATCAGCACAGCCAGTGATTTGGAGAGACCTATACAAGACCGGTCTGTGTTGAAGCCAAGGTTGCAAGCAGCAACATTGTATTGTGAGCGTTGGAATAAACATTGTTAAAACGTGTATGATAAAAGATCCAAGTAAAAGTTGAACTGTTGATGAGTGATTGAACTTTGAAATCAAGATACAACACCTTTACATAGTGGTCCAGCACCGTGTGCGTGCTCCATCACCGGTCTCTGCAATGTATCCAATTGAGAAGTGAAAAAAGAGGAAGTTAAAGAGTTGTAAGGAGAAAAATCAAAGTGGTACAGCGACGGGTCAAGCAAAATCCCATGCACAGTTGAAAGTTTTTGATGTTGACACATTAAAGAAGGTTTGTGTTAAAGTAGAAATATTGGTCCAAAGCCGGCAGTGGGAGTCTAATTGAACGTTTTGATTTAAAGTGGGTCTGAGCCTGGTGGAGCGGGAGCCAAGGTGAATAGTGAATAACCTGAAAAATTGTGTACATGTATAATCCTAGGAAGAAAGGAATTTTAATGTTTGTTTGTCGCATCAGGCCCTCTGAAATAAGAGACTTTGAATGGCCAAGTTACCTTGGGGCAAAATGCCCTGATGTTGAGGTTTTGAAATGCATCTTCATGTCAAAGAAGCCAGAGAGTGTGTTAAGCTCGAGTGTGCAGCCTTGTCCCGTACTGAACATGTGGGGAAGGGAAGCCAACAGCTTGAATATCCTGATATATAATTTCTTGAACACTTTCCCTTTGCATAACACTGTTTCCCACACTGTTTGTATATATAAGTAAGGATTGCCAATATGTTTATTAGCATAGGCCCTTTTATTTTGACAGACTCAACTAGGACTGCATTATTACTATTTGATGGTCGTAGCTTGATCATTAGAATTAGTTTTAGATTTGCATTTTTCAGACCCAATTGAAGTTCATCTTACTGTTTTGGTACCATGCCTTCCTTACACTTCCCAGTCATAATGAAACTCTTATATGCGGGTGGGGCAGTTCTGATAACCATACATCGGGTTGACATGGACAATGGCACCACCCCCTTATGTACCAGTTCATCCACATGAACTTCTTTCATGGCATGTTTTCTGATGTTATGAACTGCCTCCTTTAGAGTGTACCACTTCTTCTCTTAAGTGGGCTAATCTGTGGTAATGGGATATTTGCGGTTACACCCCTGGGTTGCTAGGTGCAACAAAGACACCTGCGAAGCTTGGCCTTTTGCATCTGGAGGAGGCCATGCTCACAATACTTCTTGTATATTGGTGTAAGTGGATAAAGGCAGGAAGCATGGGGAATCTGTGGAATCTGCCAACAGGCCTGCAGCATCACGATCATACATGTGCACCATCCAGGTGAGCAAGGTCTCGTCTGACTTCTGCCTCAATTGAGTAATACTATCACACACTTCCTGTTGTATATAATCTTCGAGTGTGGTCAAATCCACAGTACCACCTCCTGGATTGTGTGGGTGCGGCCAGCTCTCCGTCTAGTCACGGGTTTAGCAGTAACAGTCTTTTCGTCCTGTTTCAGCGTAGATTCTGCTTTCACTACAATCCGATTCATTTGAATCCCATATATCGCCATCCCACAGATCGGGATCCCAATTTGCTCCAGCTGTGGCAATCACTGCAGAAACATTCCATTTGTTGACATTGCCCCTTCTCTGGCGGTCGTTATATCAAGCAACTCTGTGAGCTGCTTTCTTAGCAACTTCCTACTATCTAGATGCTTTGTCATGCCACATTTTCAACTACAATTGCTGCATCAGTTAAATGTGTTTCTCAGCAGCTAATTCTTTCTATAAAGGCAATACGTCTGCCTCCAGTTCGACATTCCCTCGATGCATTTTCCTATAGGCATGCAACAAAATCCAACCTCCTCCCTTTGATATTGATATTTTATTTCTATTGCGCTCATACACAAGTGTTTCAGAGCACGACAAGGCAAGGGAGGGGAGGGGAACAGGGGAGAACATAAACACCAATCTTACTAGGCCCAGTGACATTGAGAACGTGCAAGTGCATGAGACAGGGAAAGGGGAAAAGTGTATGGAAGGGGGAGAAGTGGAAACTACTGAGCAAAGGAGAAACAGATAAATAATACAAATAAATAAGTAATAAAATTTAGGAACAAAATGAGTCACCCAATAGACCAGCTGTACCACTAAGCCTAGCAATTTTTTCCTAAACTTTAATTCTACTGCTTGGCAACCGGGCAGACCAACTGTTTTTGAACAGGATAGCAATGGCAGCCTATCTCAAAAATAGAGAAGAAGAAACTAAGAATCTGTTCACCCAGAAGGGAGATATGACACTTGCATTTTCCAACCTAAATAAACGTCAAGAGGATCTCCGTATCAAATGTATTGGCTTTGAAAGAATATCAAAGAAGGAAATCGATAAATATTGGGAAAAGTCTCCTTGGAAAACTATGTCAAGAATGACCAAGTGCCACGAGGTCTCAGAATCCTCATTTTTCCTAATTTCAGTAATAATGAAGACGCTGATTTAGCGGAAGCATGGGAAGCAAACCTAAGCAATAGCTCTACGAAAATGATGGATTTACTAATGGAACATGCCTCAAGGGAACATAAGAGGGCAATATAAGGGATTGAGACCATCAAAAAGGAAATAAAGGAGATGAAATCTAGCAAGGAGACGAAACTTGAGAATTATGAGAAGATGTATGACATCTTGCAAATATATCTAGATGAGGTTAACATCAGAAAACTAAGAAAGTGCTATAGAGATGATCGCAATTATAAAGAAGACAGAGTATACACTTTTCAAACAAAATATGACAGTTATACAAAACCATCATCAAGAAGTTCTACACCCAATACATAATCTGCCAGTTCAGAGGCTGACTCAGAACCGGATACAGCTGATACTGAAGCACCACAAACTAAACAGGATAAAGGTTATATGAATCAAATTAAAAGATATAAAAAGGGTAATAGAACCCAACCACAAAAACGGTCCGTTTTCAATTACACCCAATGGTGAACACACCAATCTTACCACAAGGAGTAGAGGAAGGAGGGGGGCATGCAAACAAAGGAGGACAAGAGACCACAGCAGAAAACAAAAGACTAACAAGGGCCAGTTCGAAGGAATCCATCAAAAACAAATAAATACAGATTTGGTGCTGAATCTCTCGACAAAACCGATCTCTGAGGATGAGAGGAAGTTACTTAATAAAGGATTGTCTTTTGCACCGACAAAAAAGTTAAATGATATTGACATACATATTGACTTGTTTAAGTTTATACGCAAATTAAGGTTAAAAAAATTCTTTGCGACCAAAGCACCTGGCAATTACGTAACCAAGGAACCATTGATACCTACAAGTGAGCTTACTATACAGGATATAGAAGATACCTTCATTTTAAGATAACTAATTGAAGATGAAAATGTTGAGATGCATACCTACTTCACGAACCAAGAATCAAAGCAGACCTTTTGAGTACTTAAGAATTGAAAACAAAGTCAGAATTTAATACACAATTGTCATCTGATAGTGTCATTGATACTTTCTACAAAGTGGTCACACAAGATCTATATGAACTATCCGCACGTACAAATAAGGACTACAGTCAAAAACAATATGACCTAGACAACCTTACTAAGGGGGAAAGACAAGCCCTTAAAACCCTATCCGAGGACACAGCAATAGTCATAAAGGAGGCCGATAAGAGTGGAAACATCGTGATAATGGATAGAGAAGATTACCTACGTATGGCCGCTAACCATTTAGCATCACCTAGATGCTATAGGCAACTGAACTTAACAGATCGACAAACAATTCTTAACCAAATCGAGGAATCAACAATGAGCTGGCATAGAAAGGGCCTTATTACAGATGAAGAACGTTCCTATTTCATCACACGAAATCCTGTACCACCAACAATGTACTTCCTACCGAAGATTCATAAAAGTTATCAAGGTATACCTGAGGGCCGCCTGATACTAAGTGGCATCGGGTGGGTCTCAGAGAATTTATTGGAATATTTGGATGGAATTTTAAAACCATATGCTACTCAAGTTAAATATTACTTATGGGATTCTTCCAGCCTTATACAGACACTTCAAACATTTGTTTGGCAGAATTCCTTTTTACTGGTGACCCTGGACGTTAAGGCGTTATATACGTCCATACAACACAAATGGGCGTTAGCGTCTATTGATCACACCTTCGAAGGCGATTCTCCATCCTACTATTGTCAAATTGAAATGTTGAAAGAAATGCTACAGATAACTTTGGACTCAAATTTATTTACTTTCGACAATTGTCTATTTCAACAACTAAAAGGAGTGTCAATGGGGACTAAGTATGCCCCATCATTAGCCAACATCTTTATTGGGATGTTGGAAGAGTACACAGTATATCAAGACCCGGCATTTCAAGATCAAGTCAAACTTTGGATAAGATACATAGACGATATTTTTTTTAATTTGGGATGGTTCGGATACTACATTACAAGAATTTACAGAAAGATTGAATCATAACCAATTTGAGAATTCATAGGAGAATATAATGCAAAATCAATAAACTTCTTAGATCTCACTATTCACGTGAAGGATGAGCATTTGGAAACATGGACATTTCGAAAGCCAACGGAAGTCAACTCAGTTTTACACGCATGCAGTTGTCACCAACGCGCCACCATTCATAATATTCCCTTCGGTGAATATATCCGAGCAAGGCGCAATTGTAAAGATGACCAGGGATTTAAAAAATAATACAACCTTTTGAGGACTCGCTTCAAGCAAAGAGGTTACCCTAACAAGTGTCTACAAAAGGCATTTGAGAAAACAAAGAATTTACAACAAGAGGATACATTGATCCCTAAAAACTTTCAGAGGAAAAGAAAATGAAACTCATGTTTATAACCCAATGTAATAAAGATCATCAACTAATCAGAAAAACTTTAAAGAAACATTTGCATTTATTAAAGTTAGATGAACACTTGTGCAAATTTTTTGATGACAGTCCAACAATCATCTTCAAGAAAGCAAATACTCTTAAAACAATCATCTGCCCCATCCTTGTTACCAGATCCATTGAAGGATAAAGAAACTACTTGGCTTACCAAAATTGAGCCAGGTTTCAGGAAATGTGGTTTCTGCACGATGTGCAAATTTGCGGGTGACAAAATCAGAAGACTAGAGGGTCAAAATGGAAAAGTGTTTACGAGTAAGTCTTCAATTAACTGTAGAACAAAATATGTTGTTTATGCCATCAGGTGCACCTGCGCAAAACATTATATAGGTAGCCCTAAAAAAGAGCTCGGGATTAGAATTCGTGAACACCTGGCCAAAATTGGAAGTCAAGATCCCAACCTACCCCTTGCAGTACATTAGCAAAAGAACCATCAGTTGGACAATAAGGCCAACATACAATTTATTGGTCTACAACATGTTACAATGAATAAGAGGGGTGGAGACAGAGTTCAAGCATTACGACAAGTGGAAGCTAGAATAATTTGTTCCTTCAATACAACTGTGCTCGTTCTAAATCTAGATACTGAAATGGCAACAGTCTTATAAAAACAAAGATGTACTTAATTTCATTATTGTGGCTGCAATAGTGTTATATGTATGACAATGATGCTGTATTATTAACTAATAGTTTTTGTTCTAGTCTTGTACCTACAGGTTTTTATTGCTCCAATTACCGTGATTTTCATCAGTAATGTTTGTGCTGAATAATGTGCTTATTTCCCTATAACACTCCTTAATGTTCTTGATATGACTGCCTGTAAATAGTATGCAATGGCCGGGTAATGCCCTTATACTACAAATTTGATACAATTAATATAAATTGTCGTCACTAATTAGTGGGTATATACCTTTAAGGTACTCGCCAATATAGACTAAGATAACCGATATGAGTGATTCTATGCAAACATAGCATTGCGTAATACATTTCGTAACTAGTTTGAGTAATGAAACTTGACAATCTTTAAACCCAATACTCTGGTCTGTGACCCATTATGGGGAGAACCGGGAATATCTAACGATAAATATCTTGTTTAGAAAAGCAATCCGCGCATGAGTTGCTTGGCAACTGGGCTACACGGCAGATTAGGTGTTGCGTCACCATGGGAACTAATAAAATAGTCCCAAGATGGCGCCGTTTCCATTTCCGAAGCCAACGCAAGTGACTACAGTTCTTGGAAAGTAAGTGGCGCTTTTTGCTCTCGCACTCCAGCGATACATATGACTTTGGATCCCGATTTATACACATTATGAAGCTTGAAAACCTAGCATGAATAGCACACGCATGATTAGAATGAGAGTGATTACAGACGTTGTGCAAAGGAGGGAGTTACGCTGCGCTTGCACATCTGTGTTTTACTTAACTAAGGAGTCGAATCTGTAAATAAGATAATTTCAGGATATTAGTTTATGCATAGTGTTATTTAAACAGGATGTTATATGTAGGTATTTGGATACTACTCTCTCAATGCATATGAGACTTAAATGAAGCGAAGCCTTGAGCGTAGCGTCTTACATGTAATGACATGGGACTCAAAAACTTTTTCTATATCTGTTTTTTGGTATCAGATTATATAATAATGGGATTTGACCCAACAACACAACTGTTGAATGAGGAGCTATTGACCCCCGGTGTGGGTAAGTTATGTTATGTAGTAGCCGTGGCACACTTAAGTAGGAGATAAACTGTGACTAACTCAATACCCGTCTCTTGTTTGTCTATATGTCTCTCTCCTCCTCTTTCTCTTCCAACCCTTCTATATAAATTACAAATGTATGTTTTGCTGTTTGTCATGATATAATTGTATTGATGCCAAAATAATGTTTTTATTTGTTTGCATATGATGTTTTTTGTTTTCTTATGGGGAATTTTTTACTTTTCGAAATATATGGTGCAATACATGATTTTGCATAATTGCTTTGTTGGATTGGCATCTTAAAATATCATCTATTTTCGTGTATCACTTATATTTTAATTTTCCTTTTCACTAGTATGATTACACCAGCCCTGATTTGAAAAAGGCCAGCAGGGGCCGAAACACGTGTTATTAGAAGGGCACATTTATTATTACAAGGGCAAACTTATTACAGATGATAATAACAAATATCTTTCTCAAACTTTAGAAGGCGCAATGTCCTGGATCTTTTAGGATGCTTTTGCATATTTATATAAATAAATAATAAATACAACAAACAGTGGTAGTGCAGCGAGCAAGTGGCAAGTGCTGGGTTTAAGGCATCGGACAGGGTATGTCTGATAAGTGCAGGGAGAAAAAAAGGGGGGACTGTACAGGTACAGATACAGATACAGACCCCAGTGCAAGGGGTGGCCTGGAGGCAGTGCAGGTGGGTGGCAGGGTGAGCAGGTAGCTGGGCCTGGAAGACAGAGGGTAGGCCCAGCTACCTGCTCACAGTAGGTGCACAGTGCTGAGAGAGAACAGATCAGCAGGGGAGAGAGTGGGGGTGAAGGCAGAAGCAAAGAGGAAGGTCTTGAGGTGCTTCTGGCACCGGTGATGGTTCTCCTCAAGTTTCAGAGTGGCCAGAAGGCTGTTCCAGAGGGAAGCCCCAGTCGAAGACAGATCTACACCCAGCTCTTTTCTTTGAAAAATGACTGACCCTGAGGGAGTTAGAAGTAGAGAAGCAAAGAGCTCGAGAGGGGAGGTATTTGCAGAGGGATAGCTGAAGGTATTTTGGACCCAGGCCCCAGAAAGCCTTGTGGACAATGCAGAGTTTTTTTTTTATTTAATCCTTGCATCCACTGGGAGCCAATGGAGAGATTTCAGGGCTGGAGAGATACGATCCCAGGGCTTGAGGCCAAGGACAAGTCGTGCAGTCCGCTTCTGGATTAGTTGCAGAGGGCGGAGAGTAGAGGCAGGAAGACTAAGAAAGAGGCTGTTACAATATTCCAACCTAGAGAGAACCAGAGCTTGGAAGACAGTGAGTTTCTGGGAGAAGGAGAGGAAAGGCAGAGTACTTCTGAGGAGGTGCAGTAGGAAGTTTGACTTTTTAGAAACATCAGAGATGTGGGCGGAGAAGGAAAGTGTGGCATTAAAGATGACCCTCAGGTTCTTAGCCGCGCGGGTAGGGGTAGGAGGAGGGTCAAGGGAGGCCAGCCAGAAAGTGAGGGGAAAGGAAGGTGAAGGTGTGCCAATGAGGAGGATCTCTGTCTTGCTGGCATTCAGGCAAAGATCGTTGGCGGCACGCCAATCTTGAATGGCAGTTAAGCAATCAGAGATGAGAGAAGGAGAGGCGGTGGCCGAGGGAAGCATGAAAATGAGTTGAGTGTCATCAGTATAGCACTGGCAATTGGCGCAGAAAAAGGCAATTTAGTGGCCTAGTACAGCACGTTCATTACACTTCTGCACTGAAGTCTGATGTAAACAAAACATAACCTCTTCAGGGCCAGCACTGCCCAATGTCTCATCCCACACCTCATTTAACCCAGCATCAAAAGCCCCCTCTTTAGTCAATGCATCATACAGACCTTTAGTCCAGCCAGGAATAAAAACATCTGCCTATGGAAAAACGTGTATCTCCCTTTTTTAAACAATGAATGCATATTTACAGTGATTTACAACAATCTATGCAAAAGACGTATTCACCACAGTCTGAATAAAGTCACGCAAAGCACTCACACACAAAACGCTTATCAACACAGACTGGCTCTCACTTCAAAGAAAGAAAAAAAAAACGCTATACATCTAGCCTTTTCGAAAGCACCAGCACAGATTCTGGGTGCCTGGAATTGTACACCACAAGGCAGCCAAATGTGTGTGATGCCAAATGTTTTACTTTTCAAATGTACACAGTAATCTTTTCCACAGCCCCAATGCAAAATGAGGAGAGAAAAACATTTACACATTTGAAAAGCAAAACAGGATCATGGGGCATAGTGTTTGGTTGGGGCTGTGTGTCATAGGGCCTTTTGTTTGGTAGAGGTCATGGGGCATATTGTTTGGTTGGTGGTGGGAGTCATGGGGCATCATGTTTTGTAGGGGTAGGGATCATGGGAATAAGTGATTGGGGTGTGGGGTCATGGGAACAGTGTTTAGTTAGGAGTGTGGGAGTCATGGGGCATAGTGTTTGGTTGGAGGATGGGGGTCAAGGGGCATAGGGTTTGGTTAGGGGTAGGGTGATGGGGCATAGTGTTTGGTAGGAGTCATTATGGGGCATTATGATTGGTTGCAGGGTGGGGGTCATAGGGATGGCATTTGTGTGGGGGACTAAAACACCTACTTAGCCCTCACACTCCAAGAGTGAACCCAATGCTAAAGCTAAACAAGCACAGGAAAGAGAATGGCCAACCCACCGTGCAAAGTATAGAAGTCCAAAATAATGTATTGTCCAATCAAGGGCCAATCAAATATATATACTTTAATTAAGCATATATATTTGATTGACCTTGTTGAAATGCGCTCCCAGCAACCACGTGGTTGTTGGGAGCCTGTTATACAGCAGGGTCAGGAGCTTGCTGTACAGCTTGGTCACCACAACAACCCCTTCTGTCTTGTGCCTGCCATCTACAGCTTCAGTTGAAGCGGGGGATAGGTCGCTTGCTATGTAAAAGTGGGAAAGTAATTCTTTCTTTATTTCTCCCCACTTTTTCAACAAGCTTAGTTTTGCAAGTGACACGTCATTGAGTTAATGGAGTGTAAAATCTGGCTGGGCTCAAGGGTGTTTGGGATGTTTAGGGGTGTTAGGAGGGCTACCTTGGTCAATATTCTCCCTAATCTATTTTTGTATATTGGGCACCATTGTTTTTCTCAGGCATGTGACATTTCAGTCTTGTTCCTTTCAGCTGAAGACTAAATTCCATCCTGGCATCCAGATCTCTGCCGCAGATGCTCACTCTGCCTGAGTAAGTTTGCAATATAAACACAGAATGGTGCGGCTAGTGCTGCTCAGCACTCTCCCCGCTACGGTCCTCATGCAATGCACTGAAGAGTGTTGAATGGGAACTGGTAAAGGGTGCCTACATTGAACATTAACTTTCTAGGGCATGTACATCTTATGTCAGTTGTAATTTTGAAAACATGACCTTTCTTGAAAGTAGGGTCTTACAACAGTGCACTTGTACAGGTTTCTACATTTTTTGCTCTGGGTCAATGTTTGTTTTAAAGGTAGGAGTTGTAGGGCGAAGCTCTACCCCTTAGAAATTGTAAATGGCTACTGTAGTAGGGCAGGGCAATCACTCATTCACTATCTTAATCTATTACATATCAGTTTGTAATGCTGTGTAGCCTGCTACTCTTGAAGCAAGTATCCATCAATAAGCGCATGAAAAGGTTGGCCAGACAGGCGGTGTTCTTGATCTGATTTTTCTTTTTCTTTTGTTGCTTCTAGGCCTTAGTCTAAAACATATATGATTTATGTATACTTTAGACTTGGACCGTTGTAGAGGGAGCATAACAGTGGAGTTCTTATCTTCTCCAAAGTACCAATAAACCTGCCCTGTACCGTTGGTACTCCATCTCTGTGCACAGTCCACAGTGTGCATTGCATCACTGTTTGTGCTCCAAAGATGTCCCTGTCCATGCTTAGTGCTGTTAAAACAAAGAATATTGACCAGGAGCACCTTCCTTTTAAGGTTGTGTGGACTGAGAGGTTTTTTGCCAGTGAGTCCAAACCTAATGTGTACTCATGCCTTATTTGCTTTGAGCAAATTGCAGTCCCCAAGGAACATTATATATGCTGCCATTCTGAAACAAAACAGTTTCAATATAATTATTTGCAGGGGGAAGCGAGAATAAAGAAAGCGGAGGAGCTAAAAACACAACTGATTAAGCAACAAGGTGTGTTTGAGCTGAAAGAAAAAGAATCAGACTGTGCCACCGTAACTAGTTATAAGGTTGCACAGCTTATTGTGAGGTCAGCACTGCCTTTCACAAAAGGTTTTTTTTGTAAAAGACTGCCTGATGGATATTTGCGAGGCTGTGTGTAAGGGAACAAATTATGCTTTTACAAATGTTTCCCTTTCAAAGATGAGTATCCAGCAGCGTATTCTGGCTGACAATTACAGCCAAATGAAAATGTAATGTCCAGACGTCAAATTCTTCTCACTGGCCCTTGATGTGAGCACAGATGCAAGTGACACAGCCTAGCTCTTAATTTTCATTTGTGGGGTCAAGAACACATTCAAAGTATTTCTGGAACTGGCCCCCCCTGGTATCTTTGCATGGCAGAACTACTGGTGTTGACATTTTTAATGCCTTTCAAAAAAGTAATTGATTCATTAAATTTGCCATGGGATAATCTAGTAGGCGTGACCACTGATGGGTCGCCAGCCCTGATTGGGGAGCGAAATGGATTTATTGGCTGCTTGAAAAGACACTTTGGTGAGAAGGCTATCCATTTGAAAAATGATTATTGTATTGAACACCAGGAGGAATTATGTGCAAAACATTTGCAATTCAAAGAAGTCATGGACTTCATTGTGAAAACAGTTAATTTGATCTGTGCGCGCTCTTTAAACCATAGATTGTTTCATGCGCTTTTAGAAGAGGCAAAGGCAGATTAGGATAATGTCCTACAGATGTTCTCTGGCTTAGTCTTGCCAATGTTCTGAAGCGATTCTTTGCTTTACAACAGTAAATAAAAGCATCCCTTGATGAAAAGCGAATGGACACTGCTGTCATGCAAGATATTGACGGCGTAGCTGACTTCGCTTTTCGGACTGATCTGACAGGCCATTTGAATGACTTAAATTTAAAGTTGCAAGGAAGCCAAAATCTAATCTCTGATCTGTTTGAGGCAGGCTGTGCTTTTGAAATAAAACTAAGACTTCTGACAGCACAACTGGAGAAATAGATGTTGTTGCACTTTCCCGCATTTGGCGAGGCTTTCCCTCATGAGAAGTATGCAGAATGGCATCCGCATGTGAAGTCCCTGGCTGAATTGGAAGTTGTTTTGGGGAAAAGTTTCAATTTAAATCACAGCAAGCTTCTTTTAAGCTTTTTGAAAACCCTTTCTCTGCTGATGTTGAAAATGTGCAATCTAATCTTCAGCTCGAAGTGATGGAACGCCAGTGCTCTAGTGCCCTCAAAAATATCCATAGAGAAACCTTTATTCGCTTTTTACCAGTCTCTGACACTGCTCAATTTCCCAACCTGTCCCAGAAAGCGCTGAAGATGGTGTCCATTTTTGGAAGTACCTACATTTATGAGCAAGTTTTCTCTCAGTTGAAAGGGCCTAAATCCAGTCTAAGGACAAGACTCACTGACAACCATCCCCATGCTATTCTTAGAGTAGGCACCTGAGAAATGCTGCAATATTTCTCACTGATCAAGTATGTATTGTTTAGAGCTTCATCTCCCATTTAAGAAAGAAACAAGATTTCCCAATCCTCATGGTTCAGTGCTCACGCAGGGCCAGAAGCTGTGCAAGTGGCAGAGCTTGTGCCTTGCAAATCTAAAGCAACACATTTTGGGAAATGTTTGCATGCAGTGTTCTTCCTGAATGATTCACCTACTTTGTCTACTATTGCCCTATTTCCAAGACAGAATGTGACCAATGTATCTTTATGAAAGAAATGATACAAATGGAAAATGTGTAGTGCAAAATGTAAGTCTGAAATACAAATACATACCAGTGCACCTCGAAAACATATTTTTCCATGTGTTTAAATACAAATTGAGGAAAAGCCTCCTGCTATGCCCCCGCCCAGCCTTCCACCAGGCCCACATTTATTTTCAGCCCACTGTAGGCAGCATGTAAGGTACATTCGGCCCGCTTGTAAAATCAGTTGTGCACCCTGGTCTTACCGGGTCAGCTTTTAAGATCCCAATTGACCATATACCCGTAAAGTGGCTTATGCAGATAAAGGGTGAAAACCCTAAACTGCTCAGGTGGTCCATTAGACTGCTAGGCCTAGGCTTCCATATAGAGCAAGGGTCAGGAAAGAGTCATGATAATGCTGATGGCTCTTTCCAGAAGGTATATTGACCGTCTGGATGAAGGTGACAATCTAGTGGGAGATTAGTCCACCCTAACCTCAGACCTGATGGGGTGAATGTGATGCTGGAAATGATTTAGTGGGAAATGTCCTCCCCATTTTGCACAGGACCCCAGTTTGGACCCTATGGCACCCATGGGTTGGCTTTCTCTAGTGTGTTTGTTGCCCCACAGAGCATGGTATGGGCTGGTGGCAGCTACAAGCTGATGTTTCAGTCACTCTGGGTCTCCACCGTTTTTTTGGGACACCCGGGCGCTGCCATAGGAATCAATGGATTCCGGAACAAAGGCAAGATGGCCACTCTAAACATCATGGATTTCTGCCTTTCCCTCTTGTTTCTGAAAGTCCTGGTAAGCTCTGACTCTGTCACCCTTTTCCCTGATTAGATGTTGGGTGGAAGGAGCATATATGGCTCTGGGCTGCCCTCTGCTGAATTGGTACAAGCCCCCACCAGAGACTGCTTGTTTCGGGTAGGACCTGACTGAACGGAAATATGAGTCAACTCACATTCTGTGCTGTGGGTGTCTGGTTTTGGCTGTGTGTCACAATGCCTGTGGCCCTGCCTGATCCAGCCCTATCTGAAACTGAGTGAATTCAGTGTATGTTCTGAAAGGATGGGAGTTGTTTCCAATACACATCCACTGTTTTAGGTGTCTGGTTTTGGGAGAATGGACTGAATGCCTGGGAAACTGATTGGGTGCTGCATAAATGCACTAGGTTGTGCTTAGTTGACTGAGCCTAGCTCAGCCTGAGTGAATGGGCGAATTGTATATCAGAAGGCACCTCACTTTCCTCTGTGTCAGAAGCTTTGAGTTTTCCAGGAAGCCTGTATTTGAATCCAGCTGCAGGACAAAGTTCTGCTGATGCAAGTCTTCATAAAATCCAAAGGCTGCTGTGCTGATTCAAGGATTGATCATAGAGGACTTGGACAGGTGCACTCTTCCCATAGCTATGCGGGGACATCGTGCAGCTGCTGTTCTTCACCTGAAGTGTCCTGGAAGCCAGTCCTGAATGTCTGCCATCCTGCATAGGTATTTTCATGGGTCCTGAAGAAAAACATATGGACCTCTTGTGACCAGGAAGTCCAACAGCGTCATCCAGGTTCTGGAAGCTATCTTTGACTATTGGAAAGCCAGACTACAGTGTATCATCTGGAAGAGTGGGTATACTGGCTTAGTGCTACTTGATGCTCAGAGCTGGCCTAGTTCCAACCAACTCAAGAAACCTTCAAATGGCTCTGCAATCTCAACCTCTGTCCACTTTTCCATTACTAAGGAAGTCCATAGTCGCCGCCTGCAGAGAAGTGCCCATCGGTGGGTTTCCTGCAACTCTGCATCAAAGAATGAGTTCTGAGGATCCACACTTGATTGGGGTCTGTAGGGCAGTTCAGTGCTCAAATACAACTCATCAGAAGCCATCCTGCCATCTGTCCTTTGGCTACACAACCGAAGAACCGAACGGGGAAACTGTGAATCAATGAAACCCAACACCTGATTCTGCAACTGCACCTGCCACCAATTAAGAACTTCGATGGAAACCAAATGACTCCTCCTCACCATCCAAGCCTTGTCAATGTCCACAGTGGGTTTCATCTTTGTGGGACATCCACAGCTTGCATAGTAAACCGACCAAGGAGACCACTGCGACTGACCATCATTACTGCCTTCCTGACATTGCTTGGCTCCCTTCTCCAGTTTGACAGCAATGACCCAACGACGTTTTCCTCTAGGGGGAATTCATCCTCAAGGAACATCACTAAGTAATGCTGAGAGATTCCACAATTTTGCCTTGCAAGGCCCCAAGGTACTGCGACGAGGAAGATGGGCTCCCTTCTGCAGGTGTAACACTAGGGTTGCAAATTCGTCCTAAGCCTGGCTCCCTTCCTGCTGCCCAGGTACTTGGTGGGACCTGTAGAAGCAAGAATAGACAATTAATGAACACATAAGGAATGGGCATTAAAATAAACACACATTATATCTTATGTTTATTGCAGGTTGCCCAGGTGGGGGGGAGGGGGATCTACACAGTGTTGCCTTTCAACTCTAAAAAGCATTCAGCCAGTGTTCTGAAGTAATTGCCTGCATTTCTACAGTGGTGCTTTGAGGTTCAAACAGAATATCATAACATATACCAGTTGGTGTATTATTGCTAAATCTAAGAATAATTGTAGTACCACATAGTACTGTATATATTGTGTTAATTGTTACAGTAGAGTTTCCTGAGTACAAAGTGAGCCTTGTTTATGTGTATATATTAACCTAAACCTAATATGTATTTAATATAATAACTGTGTTTGCACATAACATGTAGACATTCCTTTGTTGGTGCTTGGGTATTCATTGTTCTTAAGAACCAGCCTGGATTACCTCCCTGTGAGTCTCAGCCTTGGCTGCTTGTCCATTGCGGGACAGGGAAAGTGCAAGAGAGAGGGAAGGGAAAAGTGTGATCAGGGCCGCATTGCTCTCAGTAAGTGCAGCCAGGGCAGCGCGGCTCTGGGTAAGTGCAAGGATGTGGGGGGCTGTAGAGGTTACAGTTACAGCACATAGTGTGTGACTGCATTGAAGGCAGTGCAGGGGACTGGTCATAGAGGCGCCTGGAATCAAGTGAGACTCTGAGGGTATACAAGCAACCAGACAGTGCAGCAGGCATATATGGGGAGAGGTCGTTAGGGGATGGAGAGAGTGAACGCAGAGGAGAAAAGGAAAGTGTTGAACGGCTTCTGGAACTTCAGGTTTTCCGGCTCAAGTATGAGATGGGCAGAGAGGCTGTTACAGAGGGAGGCACCTGAAGAGGAAAGTCATCTACCCCCTACTCTTTGCCTGGAGAAGTGTCTGACCCTCAGAGAGTTGGAGGAAGCAGAGCAAAGGGCTCAAGAAGGAAGGTATTTAGGAAGATACTGTTCGATGTAGTGAGAGCCCCGGCTCCAGAAAGCCTTATGGGCAATGCAGAGGGTGTTGAACTTGATCCTTATAGCCACTGGGAGCCAGTGGAGAGATTTCAGGGATGGAGGATAAGACATGCAGTCCTGTTCTGGATGAGTTGCAGATGGCAGAGAGTAGAGGAAGTCAGATTGAGAAAGAGGCTGTTACAATATTCAAACCTAGAGAGAACCAGGGCTCTGGAGACAATGAGCTTCTGGGGGGAAAGTCGGAAAAGGAAGAGTACCTTTGAGGAGGTGCAGCTGGTAATTGTCCTTATTGGAAAGGTCTGTGATGTGAGGAGAGGAGGGGAGTCGAAGATGACCCCCAAGGTTTTTTGCCTCACAAGAAGGGGGAGGAATGGGAGAGGGCCCATGAAAGGCGGCCAGAGTGAGAGAGGGAAAGCGGGAGCATGGGTCCCGATGAGGAGGATGCCTGTCTTACTGGCATTAAGGAAGAGATCATTAGAGGTGCACCACTCCAGAATCACTGAAAGACAGTCAGGAATGTGCGAGAGAGGGGTGGAGGCTGTAGGGAGCCTAAAAGAGAGCTGCATGTCATCCGCATAACACTGAAGTTGGAGCAGAAGGTAGAGATTAGGTGCGCCGTAGGGGCCACATATAGATTGAAGAGCTGGGTGAGAGATTGGAGCCCTGGGGAACACCACTTGTAGAGAGAGAGGTGGTGGAGAGAAAGGTCCCAAGTTGGACCTGGGAGGGTTGGTCCAGGAGGAAATAGGACAGGCACTCCAGCACCTGTTCCATGATGTCCAGGTTCTCGTGGAGTCGATTGATCAGGATGGTGTGATTGACTGTCAAAAGCAGAGGAAACGTCAAGGAGGATGAGGACAAAAGGAATGCTGGAGTCGAGATTGGAGAGCAAATCTTCACAGGTGTTCAGGAGAGCATGCTCTGCTCTGAAGCCAGACTGATGATCATGGAGACAACCAACAGTTTCAGTGTGAAGAGTAAGCTAGGATATGGCATGTTTTTCTGGAGGTTTGCCCAGGAAAGGAGTGATAGAGATCTGGTGATAATTAGCTGGACAGGTAGGAGTTGCAGAAGGCTTTTTTAGAAGGCGGTGCTTGAGCAGAGAGGGGAAAGTTCCAGTGGCTAAACAGTTACTGGAGAAATCAGCCAAGGCTGGAGCGAGGGTTGTCAATGTGTTCCTTGATGGTTGTAACAGAGCAGGGGAGCCCCTGTTTGGAAAACACTTTCATATATCAGACTTATGTCAAAACATTGTCAGGTGTTATCAGAAAGAAAGAAAGAGGAAAAAGGAGGAGGGGGGGCTGGGAGAGGAATGGGAGAGTGAGGACAGGATGTCCTGAGTTTTAGTAGTGAAGTAAGAAGCCAGGGCCCTACAGAGGGCCTGGAAGGGAACCAGAGAGGTGGAGACTGCAGAAGGATTTGCCAGCTCCTTGCAGATTTTAAAGAGTTTGGCCATGTTGTAAGAGGCTGCAGAGATGCGGGGTTGAATGTGGACTCTTTTCTTGGACAGGACACAGAGGCTGTATTGCCTTTGGGGAAGGCCACAGGCCAGTTTGTCTGAAGATGCATGTGAAGCCTTAAACTTCCTCTCAGCCATCCTGCACATGCATTTCAAGGTGGCATGGTTGGTGTCGTACCAAGAGTTTCACTTGGAGGAAGGCTTAAGACTGATTCTCATGGCAGGGGCAAGGGTGACACTTAAAAAGAAGTCCCTAACACTAGAGCTAGTTGCTTGCAGCACAAATACAATGCTTTAGACTTAATTGCCACCTGCTGTAACTGGCAAACTCAAGCCACCAAATCATCCAAAGCATTGTATTGTCTCCTAATCAGAAAACAAATCAGGTTGTAAGCTTTATTTATTGTCTCTGAAATGTATTCCTTAAGAGCTTTCCTACCCTAAACTAACCATACATTTCTGAATAACTACTCTGTAAAATGCTCCCATTCACTGGTTTCAAGGATGTATTATGTGCCCTTCAATAAAGAATGGACTTGATTTGGTTCATGACAAATGGACTTTGTCTTCCTGTGAGGCAAACAACCTTGGAGCCATCTTCGACTCCACTCTCTCCTCACATCACAGACCTTACCCAGAAGGTCAATTACCAGCTGCACCTCCTCAAAGGTATTCTTCCTTTTCTCACTTTGCCCCAGAAGCTGAGGCTGTCTTTTCTAGGTAGACATTCAATTATTCATTCTTTGGTGGGTCTCCACCTCTGAAAAGTCAAAATTGCAGGTGGGTAGAGTTCCCACGCGTTTCTCTAACACCTGGGGGCACTCGATTCCAGCGTTGATCTTTACATTAGGTTTACTTAAATCTAATGTATTCATTTGATAGAACCGAATATTACAACTCTCAGGATACAAATTATGAACGTTCAGGCAGTCTGTCTCTAGTGGCATGGAGATATCTAGTAACATACAGATATGGGATTAATAAAGGTAACTGACCTGAGAATTGTTTTCCTCTGTCATTTCCTCTAAACCAACATCACACGTTTAAAATGGCATTGAATACAGGCATCTTGACTGAATTGCCAATTAAATATCTGCATGGTGGCAAGTCTGTGCCAGCATTCCAGAGCCTCACCCAGGATATGCTCTTATTCTAAACGTGCCCTTAGCATAGAATTTGGATCAAGTGTCTATTTTGTGAATTTGTAAAGAGCCACATTTGAGTGTGTGCCGCCTCTACTAATGACATTGCCGCCCATTCTATGGAGAGCTGCTGGCCTAGTCAGTGAAAAGGCTGCCAAACTGTGTAACATCTATTCTTTGTTTGCTTAGATTGGCAAAGACCAAATGACACCTGCTACTTGTGATGCCTGCCAGGATGTCTGGCACGTTAGATTCCTGACTGTGTGGAAAAAAGGATTGAGAAGACTGGTTAAAATAAATAGAGGGCAGGTGGCCTGTGAAAAGAGACACACACGGCAATTGTTTGATAGGGATTTGGAGATGCCAGGAGAGGCCTGGCACGTTTTTGAACGGCTTTTATAATTGTTATGAACAAGTACGCAACACAAATTATAATTCAAACAGAGCACAGGTTTGTGTTAAACATGCTTCCACAAGCTCATGTGTGTTTCTCCGCATGAGGTTTGGTATATCGCAGAATTGAATTTACAAAGTGGCCATTTTACGTATTCCCTTGCTGTAATGGCTTTTCACATGATGACTTGCATTGCACTGCCCTTGAAGCCACCTCCGTTTCTTCTATTTGGACTTACCTGTAACAGTGTTTGTTTTTCTTTATGCAGTGGCATCAAATCTTATTCAAGACACAAAGTAAGTCCGTACCTGTATTTTTTGTAGTTATGGTATTGCCTGTTTTGGCCAAAACATACTCTTAAAAGAATGTTCAGTGCACCCCCTAACTCGGTCAATCAAATAGTATCACGTAGAAGAGGAAGATGTTTGGGCAAATTGACTGTGTTGGACTGATGACTGTGTTGTATGTTTTTTATGTCGAATGTTTGTATATTATACAATTAAATACTTTGTGTCGATATGTCAAAGTACTGTAGGAATTTAGACACAATTTCTAGTACTTTATGGTCTATATGAGGAGGAGAGGGGTATATGTAGTACCAACATCTTTGACTCCTCCTTTAGTGGAGTTTGAATTGATTATTTTGCACTATACACTCTGTAATGTATTTTCTACATTGTGTCTCCATGGGATTGATATTTTATGTATATATGTTTAACCAAGTGAGAATGACGGTATTTATGATAATTATGTTGTTGTTATAACAATACTTATTTTATTTTTAATGTGATAGTTTTTTTGAACAAAAACTTTACACATATACCAAGAAATAAATTCTTATTACTATAAAACAACAACTTAAAATAAAACAACCAATTATAAAATCTGAGATTAAAGAAAAAGGAGATATATTTAGAAATATTCACCTACATTTCGTTTATTACAGATTTCATGGGTCACAAACACCTTTAAGTTTTCAGATAGCTTCGTATGGCAACTCAGTTCCTTCTGTTATTTACCGGGAGGATGGCATATCCATCTGTTTCAAATTTCAGGTTTTGAGTTTTAAATTTCAAGTTTTCCCTTAATCATATACCATACTCTGTATAGAGCCAAATGCAGACTAGGATTCAAAGTATTGAGACATATGTTCCAGAAATCTTTAGATTTGATGTGATCAAGATTATGTACATATCTACAGTAGTGTTTTATATAAATTGAGCTTAATCTAGGACATAATGTGAGGACATGTCTCGCAGTTTCAGGTGAGGCTTTGTTCTTACATATCCTGCAGAAACGCTCAATTTTGGGGATGGCCCGTTGTGGGCCCAACACCGTTAGAATAGGGAGGTGGTTAATACGTAGAAGTAATAAGAAACGTCTCAAATTATTCGAGGGGCAAAGATTTAAATATCTTTGTGCCCTTCTGAAAGTATATAGAATATGAGATGTGAACCCATAGCTGTGAAGACTCGCAAGATGTCTGAAATTATTCTGCCAATCCCATATTTTGAGACGTTCCGCCATTTGGGCCTTCAAATGTTCATATTTATCTCCCCAATTAGGGGTCCATTCAATCATCTCAAATAGAACTGTCATTTCTCTCATAAAATAGTCCTGCTTATTCCCAGCAATGTCTTCTTTTACTGTCCTCAAGAGAGGGTTAATCGGGGTGACCTGCATCTTAATATACATTTCTGCTCTTTTCTTTAGTACCAGAGCTTTTAGGGAAGGTAAACCCAACTCTAATTTTAGGATTGCCATTGGTATTCCCTGTGGTAGACCCAGCAGTTTGCGCCAAAAACGACCCTCCAGTACCTGAAGCCACTCCAGATCTAAGTGGACTAGAGCTTCCAGCCCATAGGTTACCATAGGAATTAGGCACTGGATGTAGAGTTGGCGTGCTGCCCACACTGAGTATCCACTTTTATTGCGCGAGAACTGACATATCATGGAGGTTAATTGTGCTGCTTTTATTTTACGAGCTTGAACGCAGGAATGGAAATTTCCCTTGCAATCAAATTCAACTCCCAAGTATTTATAGCAGTTGGTATATTGTATTTCCTGTCCTCTTACTATCATTCTAGGGCGGTTCACTTTACCATGACTATATAAGATCAATTCAGTTTTCGTTTGGTTAATTGTGAGTTCGTTCTCCTCCGCGTATTCCCATAGTCGCTTAGCCGAGCGTAGAATGCCACTGAATGTGTGGTCAAAGATGACCACGTCATCTGCATAGGCCAGGACTAAACAGTGCTGAGCACCAACTTTAGGGGGACAATTACTCACAGTTCCCAAACACTCAGGGATATCGGAGACGAACAAATTATATAAAATGGGGGCAGTGACACATCCCTGTTTAACTCCTCTAGTTTGCTCTACCACCCTCGTAGTAGATCCACTTCCGTCTAGCCTCAACTGTAAAGAGGTGTTATGATGTAATTGTTGGAGATAATAGAGCAATCCTTCAGGGCATGCCAGGCCCTTAAGCTTCCTCCATAACTTCTCTCTGTTCACCGTATCAAACGCAGCTTTAAAATCAATATATAAGGCATACAGAGGGGGGTTATTAGGGGATAAGGCTTTATCTCTGAGGCTATTCGTGATAAACAGATTCTGGACAGTAGAATAACCGACTCTGAACCCACTTTGATAGCAGTCCAGAATCCCTTCCTTCTCTGCCCAGAACTGTAATTTCTGCAATAGTAGGGAGGCAAATAATTTGCCAGAGCAATCTAACATGGAGAGCAGGCGATAATTGCCTGGATCAAACCTGTTACCTTTTTTAAATACCGGCACTAAGATTGCTCTTTGCCATGTCTCTGGAATTATCCCGTCCCTTAGGACTTTTTCAAAAAGAATTTTCCGAAAATTGGCCCAGAAGACTGGATTGCTCTTCATAAGAAGATTGGAAAGACCGTTTGGGCCCGGGGCTCGAGAGGCTTTGAGTTTGGTAATCTTGTCTATTAGATCTTCCACATGAACCGGGAACAGCTCAGGGACATGGCAAGTGGTGGCACATATTGCAGGATAAACTGCCGTCGTGCCATTGCGTGTCTCCAGGAAGTTAACCCATTCCTCGGCATCAATTGGGTTAATCTGGGAGGTTACCCTATGTCCCCTAGCTTCTCCCAGAAGTGCCCAGATATTCCGGGCGTTTCTTGAACAGATAGTTCTCACGGTTTTTTGCCAATTAGCCAATTTCTGCGATCTTTTCCAGTATTTTAACCATGTCCTGTATCTGTTTTTTACCTCTCTAACCTTGATATTTGTATCCATGATAGGATATGTATTAGTTCTAATTCTACGTATGTCCCTTCTCAGGGTCCGTTTAGCATCCCGAATTATCTTATCATAAACCTCAATCTCGCCCCGTTCTTTAATAACAATTGATGATTTTTTAGTTACGTATTTAGCTGTAAAATTATAAATCCATCCTTCTAAATCTTCAGCTGTACATTTGACAAACTTAGTATAATAATCATTGTTCCACTCACCACAATCGTTACAGGCTTTGGATATATTTTTCTCAGACCATATTAATCGCGAACAGGCATGGTTAACCAGCAGGCTTCCTACCGCTATTCTTGGGGTAAAATCAGAAGCACAGTCTAAACTCAGACTTAAGCCTCTGTGATCACTCCAATCATTATCTACAATTTCCATGTCATTGACTAAGGATGCCGCTTCGGGGCTGATGAAACAATAATCTAGGGTGCGACAAGCAACACCTGCTCTCCAGGTGTAATGTCCCGGACGGTCACTCATCGTTCGACCGTTCAGGCATTCCAATTCCCAACTTTTCATAAAACACAACCACTTCTCCCCTTCAGCGTCGCTGAGATCTTGAGTCATGAGCGGGTGCGGATGTAAACGCTTATTATTAGTCGTGCCTCCATCCCCTTTCATATAGCAGTTAAAATCCCCAGCAAGGACAATGAAGCTATTTTGACATTCGTTAGTCCACTCAATGAAGAGATCATGCAGTTTATCTTGTATTTGATCGCTCATTGATGCGTCGTGGGGGTTATAGATGTTAACCAACAGAAGTTTAGTCCAATTATTCTTAAAAGAAATAACTATCTCCACCGCATTGATGTTATCCTCCGAATCGGTAGCTATTTCTCTGGATGTTATTGTTTTCCTTACCCCTATCATCAGTCCCCCATAAGGTCTCCCCATCGGGCCTTTTTTGGCATAGGTCTGGTGCAGTTTATATCCATCTATTATGATTGGTGCAGTTAACCAAGTTTCCTGCAAAATAAAGAAAGAATGATCCATAAGGAAAGATAATGATCCATTAGTTGCAGTAAAATGCTTAAAACCCCTTGTATTCCACAATAGCAAGGAGCAAGTTCAGGATCTATTTATTGCCAGTGGCAAAGCTTCCGCAAGCCACGAGAGTGTTCTGAATGTCACACATTTGCACTTGGTTTCCAGTGAGGGAAGGCAGCTTAGTCTTATTATCAATTTTAATTGACTTGGGATCATCTTTAATCAGGGGATCTGCGTCATCAGGGTTAACATCTACTCCTAGTCCTACCTGCGCTAGGTTGACTTTATGTTTACGGATCAGTTGAGCCGAGGCCAGGACCGTGCAATGCAAAGCTGTCACATTAGGATTAGTGGTGCATAAAGGCTCCACAAAAAAGAAATCCTCAGATCTGATGACTCTTAATTGAGGTATTAAATGGAGTTTCTCAAGCATAGCTGCACGCGGTAGCCATCTATCACGACATTGCTGATTTAGGTTCTTCACAATGCAGATCTTATTTTCCTCTCTGTTCTCTTCCCTCACCGGTACCTGAGTATCCCTTTCAAAGTCCCTACTATCCAATGAACTGTTAGAATTGTCCCGTTGAGGAGTAGAAAATTGATTGACTGCAGAATGATTATCTATAAGAGTGGAGTCATGGCTCACATTACTTACTATTGAGATTTCTTTAGCTTTCTCCTCTAGGATCCAGCTGGTGAGTGTACCTCGGCCTTTATTTCGATTGTTCTTTCTTTTGAGTGCCCTTTTTTTAGCCTTTTTCGATTTCTGCTGGGGATTTGCTGTGTCGGGGAGTGGGGATGCCATCTCTACTGGGATATTTCATAGGGCTGCTCTTTTTGCCATTCTGCGCTGTTTCTTAGTCTGATGGATAATTTCTTCGCATGTGGGTTGTTTAGCCTCCTCAGCGTTAGGTGGCCCAACCGGCAGCTCGTGCTCTTTTGCCTCTGCAAGCGATCTTTCGTGTTCTACATCTGGATTGGGTATTTTCAGCTGTAGGACTGTATTCACATGTATTCTCCCACATAATTTAAGGAGAATTTTTAGTGCAAATTGAAGGGAAGCTAAGGAGGCCTGTATCTCGGAAATGGCTACCGAGTTAAGCTGAGATAGCTCGTTGGATTGGTCAGCCCTGGTTTGTCCCTGCTCGTCTGATTCGATCAAGAGGTTTGGTGATTCAGATAAACAACCAGAACATATGGTTCTCGGGGAGGGACTCGCGAGTTGTAAGACTTGTGCCTCCACTGTGATGTGCGTAGCTTTCTTAGCTGTCCCCGTCACAGTAGACTCCTGTTTGTCAGAATTGGGTAGAGGAGCCATAGATTTCTGTATGGACAGACATAAGTCTAATAATGAATTATTATCGATGTCATCAGAGATCGTTATGTACAATGGTCGACTTCCATTATGTACTGCCGATAACCTCTCCTCCGATTGATCGTTGGTACAAGCAGGAAGGATTTTTTTTTTATTAAATAACTCCGGAATGGTGGCTCCCCCATTAACTGGGAATTTCAGGCTCTCTCCCCCAATGTCGTTACTAGTGGGCATATGGGGATGGTTTGTCCTGCCTTTTCTCAGATTATAGGGCGCTTTCGCCCCACGTGTTTTGGGTGGCATATAGACTTAGTTTAAAGTCCTAATAGAGAGACTGAAAATGTGTAACTGGGGGCGTGAGGATGTTTCACGCAGAACAAGATACTCAGTAGTCAATTGCGAGGAGTGGTAGGACAAAATACCTATAATGTTAAATTGTCCAAGTCACCGTAGGGATCAAAGGAGATTATATTCTCCCACAGTCTCCCATATATCATTCAGATGCGACAGTTCGCAGTTTATAGTACCTGTAGGTGACGTATATCCTCACCGAGCTGCTCAGGCATGTAATACGCGCTCCAGCGCCAAACAGCCGCACAACAGCCGTTGGCCTTTACCCCTGTCGGGCTTAACGCCGCAAGGGTGGTAGCCTCGGTCTTTTGTGGGCGGCCTGTGTCACATGATGAGTCACGTGCCCGCTGTAGCACCGCCTCCTCCAGGAAGCGCAGGAGAGCCGACAAGAGCTTCGTGATTGCTCGCAGTGCCGGGTAGGTGAGAGTAAAAGTGTCAGGATAAACAAATAAACTCCTTCAATTAGCCAGAGCACAGCGCTCGGGCGGCAGCCTCGGTCTTTTGTGGGCGGCCTGTGTCACGTGATGAGTCACGTGCCCGCTGTAGCACCGCCTCCTCCAGGAAGCGCAGGAGAGCCGACAAGAGCTTCGTGATTGCTCGCAGTGCCGGGTAGGTGAGAGTAAAAGTGTCAGGATAAACAAATAAACTCCTTCAATTAGCCAGAGCACAGCGCTCGGGCGGCAGCCTCGGTCTTTTGTGGGCGGCCTGTGTCACGTGATGAGTCACGTGCCCGCTGTAGCACCGCCTCCTCCAGGAAGCGCAGGAGAGCCGACAAGAGCTTCGTGATTGCTCGCAGTGCCGGGTAGGTGAGAGTAAAGGTGTCAGGATAAACAAATAAACTCCTTCAATTAGCCAGAGTTATAACAATACAATAAGGAATTTTGCAGAACTTCCTGTCCCGATTGTCTATGTCTACCTTTTTTTTAACTTAAGTTATTTCCGTGAGACATCATGCTTGTAGTTCTCTCTCTCTGGGCAAATTTAAATGACATTTTGGATCCAACGTTAATGCAGGCATTAGTAAAGGAATGCCATTTTATGTTATTGGTTTTATGTCATACATTTACTTCTAATGGTGGAAGAATATCCAGCAATTGAACAATGATGCTTAGATAGAAAGTTCAATGCAGAACTGCTAGACGACACTAAGGCGGACATGACATATGATATGTAATCAGTCCATGGGTCTACAGTGTATGTAGAATACTTATGTCAACATAGGAGGATCTCCTGACCAGCAAACTGGTGAACATACAACTGAAGAAGGACAACTATATTGTTTGTATTTCTAAAGTATCTCTTATGCACCATGTATGGTTTGTTCGCTTAATATTGGTATGCGATAGGACTGTAAAATCTTGAAAAAGAAATAAAACATAGGGAAGGGAGAGGCTTTCAAAACAAACTGCTTGTAACCATTCATCATCCTGAAAGAATTACCCCCCTCCCCTCCGCCTCACTCCTCCGCCTCACCCCTCCTTCAATAAGCTCACCTCAGGCAACAGTGATCGAACCGCTCGGAATAGCCGAGAAGTACACTCTTTTCAATCACCCCCATTCTGTGTGCTTCATTGATCCTATCCACCGTCTCCTTTAATGCTAACACGAGTTAAATCCTCTGTGTGCATCCAGAAGGAGCTATCATGTCTTTATTCTCCTTCACTAAATTGGTGAAAGATTCCAAAACTCTTGAGATGTTCCCTTCTTCACATCTAATTTGTTTCATTTGTTCGTTTCATTTATATCAGCTCTGAGTATAATGCACCCACGGAGGAGAGGTGAATAAAGATGTGTTTATTACAGAAGGAAATCTATCACTTCTAGGGAACTGCCAGTTTAGGGCGTGATGAAGTCAGGCGCCTTTCTTTTCAAAGTCAGCGCAGTGCAAATTATTGGGTGCTGCGAATACAAGGGGCCACTTTACAATGTTATAAAAGAGAGTGTACTTCAATCCCAATTCCAAAATAAAATTCACACCATGAAAACATATTGCAGGTGTACAGGAAAAAGGGGCCATGCCCCCAAACAGGCGCACCACAAAGGGGCCCCATTATTTTAAACTGTGCAAGTTCTGTCAGCGCATTGCAGGATTACTGCCTGTCTCCAGTGACTGTAACCAATCTGAAGGGGAAATTCATCTGTAATCGCTCATTTCTCCTTTTCGACAGCAGGACCTTCATCAAGGGCAGAAAATCCAACATCGCGCCACGGTCTGCACTCCTCCTATTCTCATGGTATTTGGGTCCCTGTCCTACAAGGGGATTGGGTACTAGACTATGATTGCTCTGCTTCCTTGACACGCTCTCCTCACTTTCATTACATATTTGGCACTGGTACACCTTAGAAGGCAGTGGGCCACCTACCTTGCTGGCAATTGTGTCCACTCCCAACTCAGTGGCTGTGTAAAGGTGGATTACTGTAGGTATCCTTGCATGTTAAACATACTCCGCCTCAACGACAATGCCTATTTCACATCTATGGTGCTAGCCCACCCCAGGAGCCATCAGGTCTCAGAACATGATGACGATTTGATCCAACGGCCTATTACATGGCTGTGTCCCAGATGATTACTGCAGAAAATCTAGCAATAGCCAGGCACCTGATCACTCAGTCGCCTGCATCCCTTGCATCCATTCTTTGGTGCTAGTGCACACCAGACATCACTGACATTGCTGGTGATTGTATAGCCAGCCTACCATGTGGCTCAAGCCTACCACCCCATTCTCTTTTATCGCCAGTACATGGGGCAGCGAGGCGGAAGGAAGAAAAGTGTCTCACCTATTTGCCAGTTTGTTGAATTGCCCTCCTAGCCTTCGTATGTTATGTCTCGTCTAACTGAAATGTCCATGTGCTCATGGTGCACCCCGATGCCTTCGGGCTATGGCGCGTTACAAACAAATAAATACATAAATACATACTAGACATGACAGTTGATGACATCATTATCCAACTATTCTGAAATTCCCTGTCCCACCTATGTACCATGGACAGTACTTCTAAACCCTCAACATCACACTTTGACCACTATAGCCCACCCCTCAAGCCTTCTGAAACTGTTCCCCAGTATTGTACTTATTATCTGTTGTATGGCCCTTAACAGCATATATTGTTATTTTATTAGTTGCTGACGGTTACGCTGCTTTTTATAGGCTATCAACCTATGTTCTATTTGTATTGCCCACTACTGACTATTTACTTACTTTTATTAGTCACCAACAGCCTATTTTGCAATTTCTTTTTGGCTGCTTCTGTCCCTTCATTTGTATAGGTTGATACTGGTCTATGTTGTATTTGTATTAGTCATTACTGGAATATTTTGTATTTCTCTGGGATAACCTAGCCTAAGTTGAATCTTATTTAGAAAAGTATTACCCTTGGGGTATATTCATGTACCCCTTTGTTTGAATTCCATTGAAAGAAATGAAAAAAAATTGCACGCAGTATGTGTTTGCTTCACACAGTGTTGATTTATATATAAATTCGATGCCCTTTAGTGATGACACGTGTTTCGACGTATAAAACGTCTTTTTCAAATCAGGGCTGCAAAATCAAAAATGAAATGGACATTCACAATTATGGTTGACAAAGAATATTATATATATATATATATATATATATATATATATATATATATATATATATATATATATATATTCAATGAAAAAACTTTGTTAAAGGGACGTTATGGTAAAGTTGCGCTACTAAAAACCTATGAAATTCAGTGAAAAAACTTTGTCAAAGGAACGTTATGGTTCCAAGTAAAACCGAAAAACCCTTGAAATTCGCCAGTTATGGTAAGCTAAGCAACCATAACTCGCGCCACCACCGTGCACTGCTAAGTCTAACACCCAGGACATCAAAGATGACATCACAAATGTCATTGATGACATCACTGATGACATCATATGTTTATGTACTTTTCATGAAATATGTGTACAAGGGATTCTTATTATAATGTTCCGAAACAAGTGTCAAGGATCATTGCAATAAATATCATACCCTAATTAGTGCATTGAACGATGCATTGATATAAATAGCATTCTATTATGGGGTTCTATCTAGTATACTAAGCTACTGATACAGAAACATAACATGGTGTGCAGTGTACAAGATGAAGGTATAATATTCGTAATGTTAATATGTTGAATAATGAAATGATGATTGTTTTCTTAATAGATTTTTGTGTACTGTGAAATATGTAATACGTAGCTAATAAAACATTACTATAGACAAAACACAAAGACACAAGAACACATACCAATATGGGTATATACAGGGAAAGTGAAGTTAGCAAAAAAGCACAAGTAGTAGCAGAAACAATTCATAACTTAACTGATTATTTTCATACAAATAAATGATTGCTCTGTTTCAAAGCTGCTATTCACCCTATGTATATGTATCACTTGATGTGATTGGACCCACAGGGAAAGTACAGCCATAAAAAAACCAACAGAACTATCAGAAAGTGCTCATAAGTCTATTGATTATCTTTATGCACAAAAAGGATTGCTGTCTTTCAAGCTTGTGTCTTCCCGTATGTATATGTTTCATATGATGTGACTGGTCTCTAAGGGAATTACTGTAAGAACCTACTTGAAGGATACGTCTACAAATAAAATAAAATGTTTAGTTTCTGACTGTTACTGAAGAAAACCATGTGGCCTAGATATGTCAGCAAAAGAAAAAAGAGTGAGCCAGACATGTGATGTCATCAGTGATGTCATCAATGACATTTGTGATGTCATCTTTGATATCCTGGGTGTTAGTCTTAGCAGTGCACGGTGGTGGCGCGAGTTATGGTTGCTTAGCTTACCATAACTGGCGAATTTCAAGGGTTTTTCGGTTTTACTTGGAACCATAACGTTCCTTTGACAAAGTTGTTTCACTGAATTTCATAGGTTTTTAGTAGCGCAACTTTACCATAACGTCCCTTTAACAAAGTTTTTTCACTGAATTTCATAGGTTTTTAGTAGCGCAACTTAACCATAACGTCCCTTTAACAAAGTGTTTTCATTGAATTTCATAGGTTTTTATGAGTGCAACTTAACCATAATGTCCCTGTAACATTTTTTTTTGACTAAATTTTAAAGGTTTTTATTAGTACAACGTGACCATAACATCCTTTTCAATAGATGAAGACCACTAACATCTTATGTCCTCAAAGTGGGAATGCCGGGTGGTAAAAAAAAAAAAGATTTTCCTTCCTACGCCGGGACGCCTGCGGCGTCTCGGTGTAGGAAGGAAAATCTTTCACCAAGATGGCCACCATGGAAAGGGAAGGCGGGGTGTATAAAGAACACAACGGCGCATGAGCGGGGTTGGGGGGGGCACAGGGGAGACACATGAGCATGAGTGGGGGGTGAGAGGGAACAGGGTACAAACGGGGCATGAGCAGGGGGTGGGGGGAAAAGGAAGGAAACACAGGGCATGAGCGGTGGTGGGGGGAACACGAGAGAGACACGGGGCATGAGCAGCGGGTGAGGAGGAACATGAGGGAGACACGAAGTATGAGCAGGGGGTGGGGAGGAACATGAGGGAGAGACAGGGCATGAGCGGGGGGGTACAGGGCACATACGGGGCATGAGAGGGGGTGGGGAGGAAAGGAGAGAGACAAGGGGCATGAGCGGGGGGTGGGGGGTAACACGAGGGAAACACGGGGCATGAGCGGGGGGTGGGGAGAACACGAGGGAGACACGGGGCATGAGCGGGTGGTGGGGGGCAACAGGAGACAGACACGGGGCATGAGCAGGGGGTGGGGCCAACAGGAGAGAGACACGGGCATGAGCAGGGGCGTGGGGAGAACAGGAGACCGACACGGGGCATGAGCAGGGGAAGGGGGGGAACAGGAGACCGACACGGGGCATGAGCGGGGGAAGGGGGGGAACAGGAGAAAGACACGGGGAATGAGCGGGGGGCAACAGGAGACAGACACGGGGCATGAGCGGGGGGTGTGGGGGGCAACAGGAGAGAGACACGGGGCATGAGCGTGGAGTGGGGGAATGCAGGAGACAGACACGGGGCATGACCGGGGGGTGGGGGGCAACAGGAGAGAGACACGGGGCATGAGCGGGGGAGTCGGGGGCAACAGGAAAGAGACATGGGGCATTAGCGTGGGGTGGGGGGGTACAGGAGACAGACACGGGGCATGACCGGGGGTGGGGGGCAACAGGAGAGAGACACGGGACATGAGTGGGTGGGGGGAACAGGAGACAGACACGGGGCATGAGTGGGGGGGGCAACAGGAGACAGACACGGGGCATGAGCGGGGGGGTACAGGAGACAGACACGGGGCATGAGCGGGGGTTGGGGGGCAACAGGAGAGAGACACGGGGCATGAGCAGGGGGTGGGGGGAACAGGAGACAGACACGGGGCATGAGCGGGGGGTGGGGGCAACAGGAGACAGGCACGGGGCATGAGCCGGGGGTGGGGGGCAACAGGAGACAGACACGGGCATGAGCAGGGGGTGGGGGGAACAGGAGACAGACACGGGGCATGAGCGGGGGGTGGGGGGCAACAGGAGACAGACACAGGGCATGAGCCGGGGGTGGGGGGCAACAGGAGACAGACACGGAGCATGAGCGGGGGGTGGGGAGAACAGGAGACAGACACGGGGCATGAGCGGGGGGTGGGGGGAACAGAAGACTGACACGGGGCATGAGCGGGGGAGTCGGGGGCAACAGGAAAGAGACACGGGGCATTAGCGTGGGGTGGGGGGTACAGGAGACAGACACGGGGCATGACCGGGGGGTGGGGGGCAACAGGAGAGAGACACGGGACATGAGTGGGTGGGGGGAACAGGAGACAGACACGGGGCATGAGTGGGGGGGCAACAGGAGACAGACACGGGGCATGAGCGGGGGGGTACAGGAGACAGACACGGGGCATGAGCGGGGGGTGGGGGGCAACAGGAGAGAGACACGGGGCATGAGCAGGGGGTGGGGGGAACAGGAGACAGACACGGGGCATGAGCGGAGTGGGGGGTGGGGGCAACAGGAGACAGGCACGGGGCATGAGCCGGGGGTGGGGGGCAACAGGAGACAGACACGGGCATGAGCAGGGGGTGGGGGGAACAGGAGACAGACACGGGGCATGAGCGGGGGGTGGGGGGCAACAGGAGACAGACATGGAGCATGAGCGGGGGGTGGGGAGAACAGGAGACAGACACGGGGCATGAACGGGGGGTGGGAGGAACAGGAGACAGACACGGGGCATGAGCGAGGGGGTGGGGGGGCAACAGGAGACAGACACGGGGCATGAGCGGGGGTGTGGGGGGCAACAGGAGAGAGACACGGGCATGAGCGCGGAGTGGGGGGGTACAGGAGACAGACACGGGCATGAGCGAGGGGTGGGGGGAACAGGAGACAGACACGGGCATGAGCGGGGGTGGGGAGAACAGACATGAGGCATGAGCGGGGCGTTGGGGGGCAACAGGAGACAGACACGGGGTATGAGCGGGGGTGGGAGGAACAGGAAAAAGACACGGGGCATGAGCAGGGGGTGGGAGGAACAGGAAAAAGACACAGGGCATGAGCAGGGGGTGGGGAGAACAGGAGACAATCACGGGGCATGAGCGGGGGGGTGGGGGCAACAAGAGAGAGACACGGGGCATGAGCGTGTGGGAGGATCAGGAGACAGACACGGGGCATGAGCGGGTGGGGGGAACAGGAGACACGGGGCATGAGCGGGTGGGGGGAACAGGAGACACGGGGCATGAGCGGGTGGGGGGAACAGGAGACACGGGGCATGAGCGGGAGGAGTGGGGGGCAACAGGAGATAGACACGGGGCATGAGCTGGCGGTGGGGGTAACAGGACACAGACATGGGGCATGAGCGGGGTGTCGATAGAACAGGAGACAGACATGGGGCATGAGCGGGGGGTGGGGGAAGGGGAGAGAGACACACGGGTCATGAGCGGGGGTGGGGGGAGGGAGAGAGATACAGGGGGCATGAGCGGGGGGTGGGGGGAGGGAGAGAGATACACGGGGCATGAGCGGGGGGTGGGGGGAGGGAGAGAGACACACGGGGCATGAGCGGGGGGTGGGTGGGAGGGAGAGAGAAACACGGGGCATGAGTGGGGGGTGGGCGGGAGGGAGAAAGACACATGGGGCATGAGCGGGGGTGGGGGAGGGAGAGAGACACACGGGGCATGAGCGGGGAGTGGGGTTAAGGGGAGAGAGACACACAGGGCATGATCGAGGGGTGGGGGGGAGGAAGAGAGATGCACGTGGCATGAGCGGGGTTGGAGGGAGAGACACACACGGGGCATGATCGGGGGTGGGCGGGAGGGGGGAGAGACACTAGGGGCATGAGCGGGGGTGGGCAGGAGGGTGATAGACACGGGGCAAGAGCGGGGGTGGGCCGGAGGGTGAAAGACACGGGGCAAGAGCAGGTGTTGGCGGTAGGGTGAAAGACACGGGGCAAGAGCGGGGGTGGGTGGGAGGGAGAAAGACACAGGGCAAGAGCGGGGGTGGGTGGGAGGGGGAAAGAGACACAGGGCAAGAGCGGGGGTGGGCGGGAGGGGGAAAGAGACATGGGGCAAGAGCGGGGGTGGGTGGGAGGGGGAAAGAGACACAGGGCAAGAGCGGGGGTGGGCGGGAGGGGGAAAGAGACATGGGTCAAGAGCGGGGGTGGGCAGGAGGGGGAAAGAGACATGGGGCAAGAGCGGGGGTGGGCGGGAGGGGGAAAGAGACATGGGGCAAGAGCGGGGGTGGGCGGGAGGGGGAAAGAGACACGGGGCAAGAGCGGGGGTAGGCGGGAGGGGGAAAGAGACACGGGGCAAGAGCGGGGGTGGGCGGGAGGGGGAAAGAGACACGGGGCAAGAGCGGGGGTGGGCGGGAGGTCGAAATAGACACGGGCCAAGATCGGGGGTGGGCGGGAGGGGGAAAGACACACGGGGCAAGAGTGGGGGTGGGGGGGAGGGAGACAGACACGAGGCATGAGCGGGGGGTGGGGGGTAGGGAGACAGACACACGAGGCATGAGCGGGGGGTAGGCGGGAGGGGGAGAGACACGCGGGGCATGAGCGGGGGTGGGCGGGAGGGGGAGAGACACACGGGGCATGGGTGGGGGCGAGGGAGAGAGACACACGGGGCATGAGTGGGGGGTGGGGGGAAGGAGAGAGAGACATGTGGGGCATGAGCGGGGGGTGGGCGGGAGGGGGAGAGACACACGGGGCATGGGCGGGGGTGGGGGGGAGGGAGAGAGACACACGGGACATGAGTGGGGGGTGGGCGGCGGGTGGGGAGAGACACACGGACATGAGCGGGGGTGGGGGGGAGGGAGAGAGACACACGGGACATGAGTTGGAGGTGTGCGGTGGGTGGGGAGAGACACACGGACATGAGCGGGGGTGGGCGGGAGGGAGAGAGACACACGGGGCATGAGCGGGGGGTGGGCGGCGGGTGGGGAGAGACACACGGACATGAGCGGGGGGTGGGCGGCAGGTGGTGAGAGACATACGGACATGAGCGGGGGTGGGTGGCGGGTGGGGAGAAACACATGGACATGAGCGGGGGGTGGGCGGTAGGGAGAGACGAGCGGGGCACGAGCGGGGCTTGAGCAGGGCATGAACGGGGCATGAGCGGGGGGTGGGCGGGAGGGAGAAAGACACACAGACATGAGCGGGGGGTGGGCGGGAGGGAGAAAGACACACGGACATGAGCGGGGGGTGGGCGTGAGGGAGGGAGAAAGACACACGGACATGAGCCGGCGGTGGGCGGGAGGGAGAAAGACACGGACATGAGCGGGGGGTGGGAGGAACAGGAGACAGACACTGGCATGAGCGGGGGTGGGGGACTTACTGTGCAGGCGGGATACAAAGCCTCTCATGCGAGGAACAAAGATGGCGGGCATCTCTGAAGCCAGACGCACTGCACGCTTTCACGCATCCAATGAGAGAGCACGTCAGATGTCCGCGGACATCAGGCAAGCTGCTTGCCCAATCACCGTCCTGTCCGCGGAGCGAACAGGGAAGTGTGTCCGCGAAGCGAACACAGATATCACAAATTTTTTTCACTTACATTTTTTCATTTTTTTAAAAACTACTGGACGGATTTACACCAAATAAAGCAAAGCACGCTTTCGGGACCAAGCTGCCGCTCCTGCCGCTAATTTGGTGTAAATCCGTCCAGCGGTTTGGGCTGTAGGCGTGAGCAAAGTTTTTTCCCATTATGTCTATGGGGAAAAAAAAAGTTTTGGGAGCCCCCCTATAACTTTGCTGAATTGATCCCCTGTCGTTTAGCGGGCTCTGAAAAAGGCAGACGACACAGGGTGGGTTAATAGAAATAATTTAACCGTCTATAGGCGGTCAAGCACTCTACTCGCTGTGCCACTTCACTGTAGCCTGTCAAGTGGCACAGCGAGTACAGCGCTCGCTTTGACATCCGTGCACAGCTTGCTAACGCAAGTTTGAATCCCGGCAAGGCGAAACTCAGCCTTTCATCCTTCCGTGGTCGATAAATGAGCACCACACACCGTGGTTAATAATACGCACCGCTTACATACCTCACGGTTCTTAGCGCTATATGAATGGGAAAATATTATTATTTTATTATTAACATACTCTGTTGCACTATCTTCGATAGCAAATAGTTTCACGCCCTAATAAATAAAATGATGATTTTTAATGAAGATCGGCTGGTGAGACCAATTTATGTTTTTTAAAACAGGTACGTGGCCCCATTTTGTCTATGTCACGATTTACAGACTCCAGCGGATGGGGTCTTCAACTGCCAGGTGCAAGTCCAAATATGCAACTTCATGACCTTCACCATTTTATGGGACAATCGCCAAGGACCAATATGCCCTTACGCAGTACTAGCGGCTACAAACAACATACCAACCAATAGAGTGGTCTAATGGCTCGTTGTTGGAGCAACCTTCCGATTATCAGAGCGACCATTTACTGCTTTTATCATAAACCAACAGCCTATCTACCGCAAAGGAACAACGCGTGGCTCCAAATAAACTTTTCCTGATCGACAGCAGAGACAATCGCAAATCGCTGAATATTCACTAAACATTTGATGTCAAATAAATGTACTTTACAACATTTACAATCTTGCTCTTTGCTTTTAAATCACAGTTTCATATTCCGAATTGTGGTGCGCTGTGTTGTGACATAATGTGTGTTGTCTTCCAGGTTCTGTGTAAAGTCGCGTAGTACTGGAGACGACTGGGCGCGTTTGATAACGCACCCTGTAACGTCACAGAGAGAGGCGGGGAATATGAATGCTTTGATAATATCATCTTAGGGGCGGGAGATGATTTAGTTTTGCAAAAGCAAGTCAGCCAGGTCAATAGCGCCAGTCATAGGATTATCACATAATGTCGGCGCACACCAGCTGGATTTATCGTTTCTTTAGTGGACAAAAAGTCAGTTGATGCCCCTAGGAAATTGTACTATTAGCGAACAAAAGGAGTGCTCTTAAAACACTTTCACCCTGACAACGAACAATACAAACAACGTTCTCAGAACACCCCCATTTTGTGTAATTGCAACCATTTCGGGACACTGCGAGTGTTCTTAGAACACATTCAACTAGACAGATTACAATACGGACAGCGTCCTGAGGACACCCCCAGTTTGTGTATTTACGAACAATTAAGTACACCGCGAGTGTTCATAGCTCATTTTTACCTTCCTTGCGAACAAAAATGACACATACTCCGTCCTCTAAACACCCCACCATTTAGTTTATTTACAAAATGTCAGAACAGCTGTGTTCTCCGCGGACAAATCAAACGCAACAAAAAGGTCTAGCACATAAAAAACAAAACATTGAACCTATCTCATACTCCCCCACCCTCCCCAAACACTCTTACACACCAACACACGGCACTAAATACAATTTTTTTATCCACGTTTCACTGCGCTGTACGCGGTCGACTGCGAATACAAGAAAATCTGACGCGCTCCACTCCCCTCGCCGTCCAATCAGCGAACACGTCGCATGTCCGCGGACATGACGCAAGCCCATGGGCCAATCGGGGTGCTGTCCGCGGAGCGAACAGGGAAGTCCGTCCGCGAAGCGAACGCAGATATCACTAATTCTTTTGCCTTACATTTTGGTCATTTTTAAAAAAACTACTGGACAGATTTACACCAAATTTACAAAAGCACGCTTTTGGGACCAGGCCACCGCTCCTGCTGCAAATTTGGTGTAAATCCGTCCAGCGGTTCGGGCTGTAGCCGTGCGCAAAGTTTTTTTCCCATTCAGTCTATGGGAAAAAAAAGTTTTGGGACCCCCCCTATAACTTTTCCCCCCCTGGACGAATCCTTACCAAACTTTGCAAAAAAATTCAGAGTGACCCAACTACTTTTTTTGTAAAGTTTGGTGAGGATCCGTCCAGGGAGAGCGAAGTTATAAACCACCCAAAAAGTGCTCTTCCTATGGAACCAGCAACTTAACCATGACTACATGGCCACTACCCTGGCCATGTAATTCAGTGAAAAAACTTTGTTAAAGGGACGTTATGGTAAAGTTGCGCTACTAAAAACCTATGAAATTCAGTGAAAAAACTTTGTCAAAGGAACGTTATGGTTCCAAGTAAAACCGAAAAACCCTTGAAAATCGCCAGTTATGGTAAGCTAAGCAACCATAACTCGCGCCACCACCGTGCACTGCTAAGACTAACACCCAGGACATCAAAGATGACATCACAAATGTCATTGATGACATCACTGATGACATCACATGTCTGGCTCACTCTTTTTTCTTTTGCTGACATATCTAGGCCACATAGTTTTCTTCAGTAACAGTCAGAAACTAAACATTTTATTTTATTTGTAGACGTATCCTTCAAGTAGGTTCTTACCTGCGGCGTCTCGGTGTAGGAAGGAAAATCTTTTACCAAGATGGCCACCATGGAATGGGAAGGTGGGGTGTATAAAGAAAACAACGGCGCATGAGCGGGGTTGGGGGGGCACTGGGGAGACACATGGGCATGAGTGGGGGGTGAGAGGGAACAGGGTACAAACGGGGCATGAGCAGGGGGTCGGGGGGAAAAGGAAGGAAACACAGGGCATGAGCGGTGGTGGGTGGAACACGAGAGAGACACGGGGCATGAGCAGCGGTGGGGAGGAACATGAGGGAGACACGGGGTATGAGCAGGGGGTGGGGAGGAACACGAGGGAGACACAGGGCATGAGCGGGGGGGTACAGGGCACATACGGGACATGAGCGGGGGTGGGGAGGAAAGGAGAGAGACAAGGGGCATGAGCGGGGGGTGGGGGGAACACGAGGGAGACACGGAGCATGAGCGGGGGGTGGGGGGTAACACGAGGGAAACACGGGGCATGAGCGGGGGTGGGGGGAACACGAGGGAGACACGGGGCATGAGCGGGGGGTGGGGGGCAACAGGAGACAGACACGGGGCATGAGCAGGGGGTGGGGTCAACAGGAGACAGACACGGGGCATGAGCGGGGGGGTGGGGAGAACAGGAGACAGACACGGGGCATGAGCGGGGGATGGGGGGAACAGGGGACAGATACGGGGCATGAGCGGGGGTGGGGAGAACAGGAGACAGACACGGGGAATGAGGGGGGGTGGGGGGCAACAGGAGACAGACACGGGGCATGAGCGGTGGGTGTGGGGGGCAACAGGAGAGAGACACGGGGCATGAGCGTGGAGTGGGGGAATGCAGGAGACAGACACGGGGCATGGGTGGGGGCAACAGGAGACAGACACGGGGCATGAGCGGGGGGTGGGGGGAACAGGAGACAGACATGGGGCATGAGCGGGGGGTGGGGGTAACAGAAGACAGACACGGGGGGTGGGGGGCAACAGGAGACAGACACAGGGCATGAGCGGGGGTGGGAGGAACAGGAGACAAACACGGGGCATGAGCGGGGGGTGGGGAGAACAGGAGACAGACACGGGGCATGAGCGAGGGGGTGGGGGGCAACAGGAGAGAGACACGGGCATGAGCGCGGAGTGGGGGGTACAGGAGAGAGACACGGGGCATGGGTGGGAGCAAGAGGAGACAGACATGGGGCATGAGCGGGGGGTGGGGGGAACAGGAGACAGACACCGGGTATGAGCGGGGGTGGGGGGAACAGGAGACAGACACGGGGCATGAGCGGGGGTGGGGGAACAACAGAGACAGACACGGGGCATGAGCAGGGGGTGGGGGGCAACAGGAGACAGACACAGGGCATGAGCGGGGGGTGGGGGGCAACAGGAGACAGACACGGGGCATGAGTGGGGGTGGAGGGGAACAGGAGACAGACACGGGGCATGAGCGGGGGTGGGAGGAACAGGAGACAGACACGGGGCATGAGCGGGGGGTGGGGAGAACAGGAGACAGACACGGGGCATGAGCGAAGGGGTGGGGGTCAACAGTAGACAGACACGGGGAATGAGCGGGGGTGTGGGGGGCAACAAGAGAGAGACACGGGCATGAGTGCGGAGTGGGGGGTACAGGAGACAGACACGGGGCATGGGTGGGAGCAAGAGGAGACGGACATGGGGCATGAGCGGGATGTGGGGGGGGAACAGGAGACAGACACAGGGCATGAGCGGGGGGTGGGGGTTACAGAAGACAGACACGGGGCATGAGCGGGGTAGTGGGGGGCAACAGGAGAGAGACATGGGGCATGAGCAGGGGGTGGGGGGGCACAGGAGACAGACACGGGGCATGAGCAGGGGGTGGGGGGCAACAGGAGAGAGACACGGGACATGAGCGGGTGTGGGGAACAGGAGACAGACACGGGGCATGAGCAGGGGGGGCAACAGGAGACAGACATGGGGCATGAGCGGGGGGGTGGGGGGTACAGGAGACAGACATGAGCATGAGCGGGGGGGTGGGGGGGTACAGGAGACAGACACTGGGCATGAGCGAGGGGTGGGGGGCAACAGGAGAGAGACACAGGACATGAGCGGGTGGGGGGAACAGGAGACAGACACGGGGCATGAGCAGGGGGGCAACAGGAGACAGACATGGGGCATGAGCGGGGGGTTGGGGGGTACAGGAGACAGACACGGGGCATGAGCAGGGGGTGGGGGTCAACAGTAGACAGACACGGGGCATGATCGGGGGTGGGCGGGAGGGGGAGAGACACAAGGGGCATGAGCGGGGGTGGGCGGGAGGGGGAGAGACACAAGGGGCAAGCGCGGGGGTGGGGGGGAGGGAGACATACACAAGGGGCAAGAGCGGGGGCGGGGGGTAGGGAGACAGACACGCGAGGCATGAGCGGGGGGTGGGGGAAGGGGAGAGACACGGGGCATGAGCGGGGGGTGGGCGGGAGGGGGAGAGACACACGGGGCATGAGCGGGGGGTGGGCGGGAGGGGAGAGACACACGGGGCATGGGTGGGCGGGAGGGGGAGAGACACACGGGGCATGAGTGGGGGGTGGGGGGAAGGGGAGAGAGACACACGGGCATGAGCGGGGGTGGGGTGGAGAGAGAGAGACACACGGGCATGAGCGGGGGTGGGGTGGAGGGAGAGAGACACACGGGCATGAGTGGGGGGTGGGCGGCGGGTGGGGAGAGACACACGGACATGAGTGGGGGGTGGGCGGCGGGTGGGGAGAGGCACACAGACATGAGTGGGGGGTGGGCGGCGGGTGGGGAGAGACACAAGGGGCATGAGCGGGGGTGGGCGGGAGGTCGAGAGACACAAGGGGCAAGAGCGGGGGTGGGCGGGAGGGGGAGAGACACAAGGGGCAAGAGCGGGGGTGGGCGGGAGGGTGAAAGACACACGGGGCAAGAGCGGTGGTGGGCGGGAGGGAGAAAGACACCCGGGGCAAGAGTGGGGGTGGGCGGGAGGCTGAAAGACACACGGGGCAAGAGCGGCGGTGGGCAGGAGGGGGAAAGAGACACGGGGCAAGAGCGAGGGTGGGCGGGAGCGGGAAAGAGACATGGGGCAAGAGCGGGGGTGGGTGGGTTTGGGGATTTGAGACACGGGGCAAGAGCGGGGGTGGGCGGGAGGGGGAAAAAGACACGGGGCAAGAGCGGGGGTGGGCGGGAGGGTGAAAGAGACACGGGGCAAGAGCGGGGGTGGGCGGGAGGGGGAAAGAGACACGGGGCAAGAGCGGGGGTGGGCGGGAGGGGGAAAGAGACACGGGGCAAGAGCGGGGGTGGGCGGGAGGGGGAAAAAGACATGGGGCAAGAGCAGGCGTGGGCGGGAGGGGGAAAGAGACACGGGCCAGAGCGGGGGTGGGCGGGAGGGTGAAAGACACACGGGGCAAGAGCGGGGGTGGGCAGGAGGGAGAAAGACACGGGGCAAGAGCGGGGTGGGCGGGAGGGAGAAAGACACGGGGCAAGAGCGGGGGTGGGCGGGAGGGAGAAAGTATAAAAATTGTTATGATCATTGCCAAATTATATTGTGAGTAACAAAACAAATCCATCAAATTACATTTTTTTGGTAAAACATAAAAGAATTGGTAGTTATTAGTTAATTCATGAAAAAAAGGAAAGACATGGCCATGTTTGGGGAGGGGAGAAAGGGGTAGGAGGTTTGTGGGAAGTCAAAAAAAGGAGAAAAAGAGACAAAAGATATAATATTATGGGTAAGTATGATATGAAACTTGATATAACCACATTGTCATCCTGCTGATAAGTGACACTTACATCAAATTGTAGTCTCGTTTAGTGTCTTACCCAGTAATTATTGTTGCATTAGATATCCTTCACTGCCTTTTCATCCAGTCATGGGATAATCCCTGTTTCCCTATAGAACGTCCACATACTCTCTGTCATCTTATCCATGTTGAAACGATAAAAACAACAGCATTTTAGTGTTTTTCTATGCGTGCGTTCATTATTGCTAAGATAATTCCAATTCCCAGATCCTTGTCCGAGCGTAAACATTATCCCATGACCAGCCGCGCCATAACATTCCCGTAGTGCTGATCCGCATTGTGCACTTCATATTAAAAAATGACATTGGTTTTTTTTGTGTTTCTTGACTTCGTACGGGCAAAGGAATTTGCATTTTTGCTGCAACATAAAGGTCGCCGTAGGGCTAAGCTGCGTTGCGCGTGTTATTATGAGAAAAAGATTGAAGATTGTTATCTCGTGCTGTGCAGTGGCAGAAAACACGAGGGTCCGCATGCCTCTAATCCATATTCATTTGTTAGGTGGGATAGTCTACTATGGAACTCACCTCCGTTTTACTTGGGTAATGTCTTTCTGTCCTCGTGCAAGTGTGTCCACCCGATCCCTGTCTGTTATGTGGTTACGTTGCTAGGTAACCGTAGTCCTTCTTTTTAGTGGATAAATATTGGGAGATTATATCACTAAAGAAATATGTAACTAAAAACAAATACCTAGAGGTTTAAGGATCTTAATCTTTCCGGATTTCACTAGAGACTAAGATAAGGATTTAGCAGACTCATGGGAACAGAATCTCAACCAATTCTCCACTACCCACTACTATGTTGGAACTCCTAATTGAACATGCTTCACGAGAACACAAGAGAATAACGGAACAAATAGACACAATTAAAAAAGAAATTACAGAGACAAAGGCCCTGGAAGTAACAAAGGAGAAAAATTACCAAAAAATGTTTGAAATTTTAAAAGAATACTAAGATGAAATTAAATTAAGAAAAATGCTTACATTTTTCCGTGATGACAGAGATTACCAGGATGATAAAGTCTACACCTTCCAGGAAAAATACAGACAATTCATAAAACCAGTATGAAGAGAGAGCACTCCAAATACATCACCTGGCAGTTCAGATGCAGAATCAGAAGGAGACCAAACGAAGGACACAGAAACAACAGAGAAATTAACTGAGGGACAAGGGTTCCTTAACCAAATCAGACGGTATAAGAAAAGTAATAAAATCATTCTACAGAAACACGTGCATTTTTTATTACCCTAGCAGACCAATTTATAACATCAAACCACAGGAGGAGGGGCCAGCGGGGGAGTGGTAGACACGGGCGATCCAGACACTCTAGAAGATTTGAGGCGGTTAACAAGAGCTGGGGCAAGAGAAGCGGCGAAAAAGAACAAACAAATGACTTAGTTCTGAACCTATCTGATTATCATTTAAAAACAGAACACTTCAGAAAATTGAAATTAAAAAAGTACTTTGCAACACAAGTTTCAATGTTAAATGCCAAAGAACCAGATATTGAGGACAGTGATTATACAATCAAAGATCTAAGCAACATCCATCTTTTGAGCTCACTGTACGACACGGTAGAGCGACCCATTCATGAAACCATACAGGATTTACAGATACAACAGACCAGCCTTCAGACAAAGGACATGAAATTAAAATCTAGGTTCACACCACAACTAGTGCCAGAAAACCTTGTGGACACTTTCTATAAAGCAGTCACTAAAGATCTCAATGACTTCATGGAAAATCAAAAGAAAGAGAAAAACAGAAACCATTTCAAACACAAATATGACAATTTGACTAAAGCAGAAAGAACGGCACTGCAGGAACTCAAACTGAATCACAACTTGACTATAAAAGCAGCTGATAAGGGAGGTAAAATTGTTGTTATGAATAGGGAAGACTATGTAACAATGGCCACAAATCATCTAAACACCCCCTTATGCTACAACAAACTTGATGGCAACCGGAAACAGTAAATTCTAATTGAACTAAGAGATGCCATAACAAACTGGTATAGACAAGGTTTGATCACAGATGAGGAAAAATCATTCCTGGACATGCAACAACCCACTCTACCTACAATATATTTTCTACCGAAAATTCACAAGGCATTTGACAAAATATCAGAAGGGAGACCCATTCTCAGTGGGATTAACTGGGCAACAATGAACCTGGCGGAGTTTATTGGCAACATACTCATCCCTCTGGTAAACCAAACTAAAGCTTATCTTATGGACACCACCTCTGCAATCAACAAACTGGCTTCAATCAAATGGGAACCTGACTATATATTAGCCACTTGGGATGCCAAGTCATTATACACATCCATCAGACACAACACGGCAATTGAAACAATAGATTACATTTTCTCCAAAACAACTGCATCCAAATTTCAATCAGTCAGCATGCTAAAGGAAATGGTACTCCTAACTCTGCAAAACAATGTTTTTATGTTCAATGGAGATTTTTACCAACAAACCAGAGAGGTGGCAATGGGGGCTAAATTTGTCCCCGCACTTGCCAATCTGATGATGGCGATGTATGAGGACCAACATGTGTATGAAAATCAATCATTTCAACAACACATGATCCTTTGGACGCGATACATAGACAACATTCTATTAATATGGAAAGGAGAAGAGGACGTGTTGGAACAATTCAGGACCAGAACAAACATCAACTCCATGGGGATAGAATTTATTGGAAACTCCAGTAAAGTAGAAATAGATTTCTTGGATCTTAACATCTATGTGAAAGAAAATCAATTGATGACTAGAACTTTCAGAAAGACAACAGAGGCAAACTCAACCTTGTACGCAACCAGCTGTCACTACAACTGGGTCATTAGGAACATTCCAAGTGGAGAGTATGTCAGAGCCCGCCGAAACTGCTCTGAACAAGAAACTTTTGAGGAAGAATGTCACCTGCTTTCGAGAAGGTTTAAAGCTAGAGGATATGGCACTCAAACCATTACTAAGCCTCAAAAGAAAGCCAGGAATCTGACCAGAACAGAGACTCTAACTCCTTCTACAATTGGATCCACATGTCAGAACTACATTAAAGACAGCCCAATGATCATATTCAAACGAGCAAGGACCATCAAAAATATATTAAGCCCATCTTTACTTCCAGAATTAAAGACAGTGAATGCAACCACCTGGTTACCTAAACAAACAAAGGGCTTTAGGAAATGTGGGACCTGCACATTGTGTTTACACGCCATGGATAGTACATCAAGCTTTGAAGACAAATATGGCATAAAGCATAACATTTCTGAACATATCAACTGTAGAACCAAATATGTCATATGTTATCATTTGTGAATGGCACATGATTTACATAGGGAGCACTATAAGAGAACTAAGGACCCGGATAAGAGAACATTTCTCATCCATAGGAAATCAAAGCACAAACTCACCACTGGCCCAGCATTGTCAAAAGGAACACCAATGCAATGACAAAAGAACTTTAAAATGTGCAGGTTTGAAGAGAGTTACCCTAGGACCGAGTAGAGGAAATCATGAGCTAAATCTGCGACAGGAAGAAGCAAAAATGATTTGTAAATTCCGTACAGTAGAAAGAGGTTTAAACTCGGACAACGAGATGTACTCTTTCCTGTAAAATGTCTTTAATGTTTTAATCTGTTCATCTGGGACATAGGAGAAAATACACATACCCATTTTACAACAGATGCATCACAGATTTGACACAAATCCTTAAAACTATTTCAGTTAAAGGACAGAACATGCAAACTACCTGTCATTGGATTCACACAAATAGGAATCCAGGCAGTGCAGCCAAACCATTGGCTTAAAACACACCCCCACCCCCTTTTTATTCAAGTGTGTTACTTTTAGGGCATGGCACATCATCCTCCAAAGACTATATAAAGAGTGACTGTCCAACAATCCCACTTCACTTTAGCTCAACATTCGTCCATCATTCAGGCCAATTTGGATTTGTACTTTGCACTAGAAGTGAGGCTTCTAGCACCGAGATGGAGCATTGACTAAGGGCTTCCAGCCAGCACCTTGAATAGGCACGGCAGACATCCACAAGGGAAGTTGCCCCTAAAATCTATGGGGACCATTACATTACAACCAGAGTAATTGTAATTAAACATTTCCAAACATTAAGTAATCTCATGTAGCGGGAGCGAGCAATACAACAATCAGATTAGGCACTGTTTAAATTTGTTCAGTTATAATTCGGAACACGTGTCGTAATTTTAAAAATGTCCCTTTTTTTCCATTTGAGTTTAGCATAGCAAATCAGTCACAAAAAATTAGTCATTATTACATCAGACATTCGGATTTAGCCAAACTTAACCATAGTCACAATTAGTAATTCACCTGAATAGAGCAGAATGGGAATAGTAACACGCACTACACATTGGAATAGGAGTAGATTAGCCTATAACATGGTGGCCAAGTGAGAAACAGCAGAAGGACTATAGATACCTAGCAACGTAACCACATAACAGACAGGGATCGGATGGACACACTTGCACAAGGACAGAAAGACATTACCGAGCAAAACGGAGGTGAGTTCCATAGTAGGACTAACCCACCTAGCAAATGAATATGGTTTAGAGGCATGCGGACCCTCGTGGTTTCTGCTACTGCACAGCACGAGATAACAATAGTGGATCTTTTTCCCATATTGTTAACATGCGCAATGCGGCTTAGCCCTACGGCGGCCTTTATATTGCAGCAACAATGCGAATTCCGTGTAGGTACATACCTTTGCCTGTGCGAAGTCAAGAAACGCAAAAAAAAAAGTCATTTTTGAATATCAAGCGCACAATGCTGATCAGCCCTACGGGAATGTAATGCCTTGGCTGGTCATGGGATGTTTGCGCTCGGACAAGGATCTGGGAATTGGAATTATCTTAGCAATAATGAACACACGCATAGAAAAACACAAAAATACTGTTTTTATCTTTTCAACATGGATAAGATGACTGAGAGCATGTGGGCGCATTTTTTCTGTAGGGAAACAGGGATTATCCCATGACTGGATGAAAAGGCTGTGAAGGATATCTAATGCAACAATAATTACTGGGTAAGACACTAAACGAGACTACAATTTGATATAAGTGTCACTTATCAGCAGGATGACAGTGTGGTTATATCAAGTTTCATATCATACTTACCAATAATATTATATCTTGCTTCTTTTTCTCCTTTTTTTTACTTCCTACAATACTCCTACCCTTTTTCCCTCTCCCCAAACATGGCCATGTCTTTCCTTTATTTCAGGAATGAACTAATAACTACCAATTCTTTTATGTTTTGCAAAAAAAATTTAATTTGATGGTTTTGTTTTGTTACTGACAATATAATTTGGCAATGATCGTAACAATTGCAACTTATTATACTTAATTTATATATATATATATATTCTTTGTCAACCATAATTGTGAATGTCCATTTCATTTTTGATTTTGTAGCCCTGATTTGAAAAAGACGTTTTATACATCGAAACACGTGTCATCACTAAAGGGCATTGCATTTTTATATAAATCAACACTGTGTGAAGCAAACACATACTGCGTGTGATTTTTTCATTTCTTTCAATGGAATTCAAACAAATGGGCGCATGAATATACCCCAAAGGTAACCCTTTTCAGAATTGTCAGTTCCTAATGGAGTAGAGGAATCAAGGACTCCATTGTTACCCTAGCTCATGTGACCTATAAATTCAAGTGTGTGAACTAATACAGAGGGCGCAGAGTTCTAATTCATAAGTACCTCGAACAGATTCCTCACATTTTCATTGAATCTTATTTACACTGTAATTATTTACTGTTCACTAATGGCCACTGATGCAGCCTTAGCAATGGGTCAAACCATCCACACTCCCATACTCCCTACACTCATTCTATCTCTCATATGGGCTTTTGTCGCAATCCCACACATTACTACCCAATTACTGCTCCTCACCCTCTCTCCCATCTACTCAAAAACTGCACTCTGCCCACTTTATCAGGTCTAATTCTATCTTCTCTCAATTGAAACATCTGCTTCCTCCACTAACAACTCCCCCTAAACATTTGGCTTTGACATGAAACATCACTATGCAATAACTCCTATTTCCTCACTATGCTGACTCCCTTTATCCTTCCTTTCCAGTGGAAAGGAAACACGTTCCAGATTCCATGCTACACAGAGATGTGTGACAACTTTTAGGACTTGGGGGGAAACCCACCTCAGCCATTTGGCTCCAAGATTGTCTTTGTTCATCATACCCCCCTCCTTATTTAGTCTCCTGAAGTTATTCAACCTTGGATGTTACAGTCAAGGTCTAAATGTGGAAATGAGCAACTCTTGGTTGGGAACCTTTTGGTCCAGAGAGAGAGCTTATGGCCAGACACAGGACAACTCAGGACTTAGAGCACACTCAAAAAAGGATCACCTCCTAGCGTGATCCATGCTGTGCCTTGCTATGACAAAGACCATAGTCTAGACCTCTTTGGGACCTATTGTCAACATCCTGCTGTGCCTGGATTTTGTTTACCTATAAAGGTATGTTTGTGTCCTCTGCTATTCTCCTACCACTATGTTCATGCATATCAACATCTTCCCTCTCAGACCTACTCACTAAACTTCATCTTCAGGCATGATAGACTATCCCACATGGCCCCCTCAATGATCCTCTTGCATGCCTCATCCGACCCACGTCAACCCCTTCTTCCCCCAACTTTTCCTGCTCCTAAACTAAAGTCACTTGTGACTCTAGAATGCCTTATTCTCTCTTTAACAAAATCCTCTTTCATAGTGCCCTTTTTGGACTTCCACCAACCCCATTTTACTGAGAAGGATGTCACTAAAACATGGATTCCCCCCTTGATGCTGACTTAGCTACCTTCCCTCAGCTATCTATGAATGGGGACAGTGTTGGCCTCATGATGTACAAATCAAGCCCATCTTCCTCCTGTGATCCCTCCAAATTGTTCCTCTCTTCCTTCTAACATGTTGCTTTTCCACTTTTCACACCACCCCCTCTTACTATCATTCAGGTCTACCAGTCAGTCACTGGCACATTTAAACTTCTTACAAATTGAAACCTAATTTTATTAGTCATAACTAAACCAAGCTAAAACCTACTTTCATGTTCACTCACAACCTTGTGCCAACTCCACTGAATTGGAATTACTGAACTTCAATTTGCCAATCAGATCATTCTTTCCATCACACGTTTGCAATCCACTGCCATCCAACAGCAGTTGGCAACCATGCCCCTCAACATGTGTAGCAGCAGCAGGACCCATATTATTTTGCTCTTTGTTCTCTACAATTAATTCATATTTCCTCTCACTCATCAATGATCTGGATTCAGCCAAGTCCAACTATTAAACTTACCCCATCGCCTCTCCCTCTCTGCTCCCAACATCAAAAGATGTACAAGACCCTGCCGTCCAGTCTTTTCTACTTGACTCTGCTCTGCCCTCTCCTTACTTTCAGCTGATACCAATTCCAGCTACTTTGCCAACAAAATGCTCGTAGTTATGGGACACCTGTATGTCATCCCCTCTTCATCCTCCTGCTTCCCTCTCTCTTCCCCTGGCCACCCTCACCCCTCTTCAATATCAGACTTCCCACCTACCAATTAAGCTGAGCTGATACCATTCCTCTGGGATGCCAACTTCTACTGTGCTACTGAAATGAAGGAGATGGCACCCCAGATCTGCTACAATCTCTTGATTTCCTTCAAACGTTCATGTTTCTGTTTCAAGATGGCAACCATCAAAGCAACTTTAAATAAAGTCACTGATGACCCCAACCCCCACCAGAATGTTGGCTCTTCTGTCTCCTTTTCACTTCCATAGTTCTTGAACACATAGTCTTTAACCATATTACTGATGATCTGGAGGCCCGGTGAGTGACCTACTTCAACCTGGGATCTTCAGTAGATACTCCAAAGTGGCATTGCTCATATCAATGCTCCAACTTCTTCACCACTGCCATCTTTCCTCTATCCTCATTCTCTGTGACATCTGCCAGTTTTTACAGTTTATCATCCATCCCTATCTCTTAATGTGTAGCCCTCAGGGCACTACCCTCACACAAATGGCCTTTATCTTGATGATCACTGCTCTATTTCATGGAATATTGGGGCATCCTCCTCTACCCTTCCCATTAGAGTCCTACAGAAGTGTGTCATTCTTCCCCTCCTCTTCAGAGTATATTCTTTCTTGCACAGTGCTATTTGGCTTTGTTGATAGGTGTGTGCTATATAAAAGCCAATTCATATACACATACGCAGAAAATACTCAAATATTCTTCTCCTTAACTCTCTGCAAGCCTGAGCTGTCCTTAGAGCACTAATCACCGATCTGCTATCCATCACAGAATGGTTCATTTTTGCTTGATGCTCCACTCGAAAATGATGTGTTATTCCTCCCAGACTCCAATGGCATGCTATGTCTTCCTTCTTCTATAAAAATCCCCCTCCTACACCCTCAAAGCTCGCCAACCCAGAGTGTTTGCCCAGCAACTAGAAGATTGAGCTCTTCATCATCTTCATGACTTGAAGACAGGCTTGTCCTTTTGATGCTCGTAAACTCTGTCCATGTCTCATCTATCACTCTACCAAAACACAAAGTGCCCTCCTGACCCTCCTGGCATTCAGAAGATTGGATTATTGTTCAAACTTCTTCGTGGGACTCCCTCATTAGACCTTTGCTCTTTTCTAGTAGGTATTAAACTTTACTAAAAGAAGACGCCAAGCAATGTAAATCTTCCCTGGGCCTAAAGTGCTGACAACATTGCGTCAAATCGTACCCAGGATAGAAGTGTCAGGTGTCTTGACCCACGTTTGAATTATTATGCTACAACATTTGGTGCTGTGGGCTTAGAAAATCCAAGAATGCCGAAAAGCCCACATTTGCGCCAGAATCCAGCAATACCGCGCAGTTTTGCACACACCAAAATGGTCGCCTGACCTGCCACCCACCAGTGCGAGTGTGATGGGCCAGAAGCACCATGAGTGAAATGTGGTGCCAAAGGAAAAACCGCAGTGCCTGTTAGCTCAAAAAAGCACATTGAAATCACCTTGGTTTCTCTGAAATGCAAGCTCAAAATGCCTATTCAAACATTGTAAGATATTCAAAAATCTTACTGAACACCAGCAGACGTCTGGTAGAATGAAGTCTTGTGTGTATACCACATCTGGAAAGATGAAGAGCCTAAAATAATGTTCATAACAAAACTGGCTGAGCTGTGGATGTCATCAGCTTAAGTGAAATGGGATTTAAAGCCACTAAAATCGAAATGTTTAAAATAAATGAGTGATTTACTTTGGAGTGTCACATAGGTTGCAACTGTTTAAATGTCATGGTTTTGAACTTAGAATCAGTGTTCTCGCTGCATGTGTCAAAATTATAAGTTTGATTTGAATGAAGAAAAACTGGAACAAAAGTGACATTTGGCTGAAGCCTGGCTTAAAGAGATTGAATTCTGCCCGGCAACTACCCCCGACAGGAGTTGAAACTTGCCCAGCAACTGCATTCACAGGCCTGGCTGCCTTCTGCTGTTCCCACCAAAAGGAGATCACACCTCTTTGATTGAATTCGGGGAGGAGCACCTGGGAGCAGGGAAACAGAACAATGAACTTCCCTTTGCTCCAAGCAATTTCTAAATCAGGGGGTGGTAAATGGCTTCCTCTTGGAAGAAACTGGGAGGAGCCCTGCCACTGTGAGCCAGCTGAGCTTGGAGGCGGGGACAGACAGAAATTCCCCCATGTGCTTTGGAACCTAAACCACACCCCTCTGGGCCAGAGCATAATTTTAGAAAGATGGATAATTCATAGTACATAATTGTCAAAATTATATCAATAATCTCATGATTCCTGTGATTTTTCTGTGCACATTTTAAGAGGTGTTAGGACTCTGTGGTATGTTCTGGGGGGTAGTAGCGGAAAATAAGGTATTACTCCAAATCTATGTATGTTAAAAATCTGATACTTCTTCATCTGATGCCCATATTCCTTGTGCATATTTGTGTAAATTCTGGAAACGTTTAGAGGTTGTGTTCTGGATGAAAAGGGCAGAATTCTGTCAGAAGTGAACACAGCATCTTACAAAGACAGGGATCGGATGGTTTGGTGCTACAGAAAATATGTTAACTGGACATATAATATTAAACAAATTGTACATAGATAAATATGCATTTGGATCAAAAATAGATTTGTGTGCAAAGTGACAAGAGGAGGATCCTCTGACCCATAAACATACCTCATCACGATGACACTCCATTTCCTTCCCCCAATCAAGGGAGAGAGGAGAACTTGGCCAATGATAAGTTGTGAGGGGCAGGCTTAGTTATGCCACGCACACACCCATTTTCAAAAGACATAAAAAGAGCCACTGAGACCCAGGAAGGGACACTCACTTCCCACTTCAAACTGATTTCCTGCGAAGCACTTTGCCAGAAGACTCCAGAACCAGAACTTAGAATCCAGACTTCAGAACTTGTAGCAGAGAGGCCTAGTCCACAAGCTGAATCCTTCAGAGGCCTCAGAATCCAGCAATCTAACCAAACTATTCAACAGTCGGGCAAGCTGTTTGATTCTGGCTAGAACCCTGTGCCAGAACCCAGAAAGCAGTGCTGTATCCAGAGAGACCCAGACCAGTCCGCTGTGCAGTGCCGAGACCGGAACCAGAACCGGAGATCCAGAACCGAGACCAGACCAGACCAGATCGATGTGAGCAGAGCCAGTGCCAGAGACCGTCCGGTGGCGAGAGAACTGCAGCCAACCTGACCAGATCTTGACAGCCTATTTCAAATTTATAGTGTGAGTACTCAGCCAGAACTGTGCAAAACCAATCTCTTAGTATAAAATAATCTGATTCAAACCATTTCCACCTATTTAGAACTGCATCATAGAAATCGTGTGTTCATTCTGTGATTTGAAACCTGTGAAAGTGTCATTTGCCATTCTGAATCATTATTGCATTTCTGGAAATCTACCTCCACAAAAACGTCTGTATCTTAGATCCGTATATGCCAGGAAGGAGATTTAACTTTCATTTTAAAGCTAAGATCCTGAATTTCCCCACCTGTCAAAATCGCTGTCCTTTGCTGGCAACTGCTGAAATCCGTTTTCAACCTGATCATCATCCCTCATGAATCACTGATAGTGTTGACCTGAACCAATCTCAAGTAGCTATCACCTACCCTGAATCTCCTATAGGGACTTAAATTAATTTTTTGCATATTTTTACTTCTTTGCAAATCACATTTAAAGTACTTTTGCCTGTGTTTTAAAATCATCCCTGTTGCTCTAAGCTTGCTAGGGAGGGAACTGAATTGTTATTGCATTTGATTGTATTCCTGAAAAGTGTGTGCTCTTCTTCCATCTCCTTATATTGCATAGGGGGGGAGTGAATTGTCAAAAGAAAAAAGTGATCATATTATCTCTTGTGGAAACCATCTCAGTTATTTCTGTGCTGCATTCTTTTCCATCATTGCATTTCCTTGAACACAAAGCATTCTCAGCTACTTTATCCTCTCTATACCAACTCCTAAGTAATTAAAAAAGTGTGCTAGTGTAATATTATCCATTGTTGATCACTGTCATATTTATAAGTGTGCTATCAAATATTAATTTATAAAAGTGTGATATATATATATATATATATAGTTTAATTTGTAAAATAAATCTTTTAATTTGCAAAACAAACCTACTTCTTGGCTCAGTGAGGTCAGGGGGATTCAAAGAGAGGGGCGTTATACAAGGGTTTATCATCCAGATCTATAAAGTTGTCATAAAAATATATAAATAAGGGCTTCCCTTGGGCATCCCAGACTAGGCACTGACTTAGTTGGACAACTGAATTGAAGTCACTTAACAGAAGTGAATATTATGCTAACGGAAACTGCTGACATGTTTGTGTCAAGTTATACCTAGCGTAGAAGTGAATAGTAAATTGTTGTAAAGTGTTGACCTATTTGTGTGAAGTCATACCTGGGGTAGAAGTGAATAATACATGTCTTGTTTTCTTACAATTTCATCTGCCATTTGCAAAATATACATTGTCAAAAAGGGTGCGCAATCCAGTCAGGAAGGAACATCTATGTCTCATTGAAAGTTCCATGATGCAGACACAAATTATCTCCTTTGCTATCAAGTGTGATATTGTTACACCAAACTCTCTGTCCTGGTAGGGATACCTTTGTAGTCTGGATACAGTCAGATCATTGTGGCAGCATTGTTTACCAGAACATTGACTATCACTTAAGGGAAGGTTGTTGGAGATGCTGGTGTATTGCCTTTAGGTGAGACTTATAAAAATCAATCACTGATGTGAACATAGCACACAGGGATAAAGTACAACACCGCCCACCCAAAAAGCTGCGCATCCACAGCAATCAACATCAGAAATACCTGTATCAGCACGTATCAGTAATAATAATAATAATAATAATAATAATAATAATAATTTAGCATTTATATAGCGCTACGAACCCTCAGGTATCTGAGCGCTGCTTATTATTACCCACGGTGTGTGGTGCTCATTTATCGACCTCGGAAGGATGAAAGGCCGGGATTCGAAACTGCGTTAGCAGGCTCTGCACGGATGTCAAAGCGAGCGCTATACTCGGTGTGCCACTTGACCGGCTGATCAGTCTTCTGATAAACCCTATGGTACATGAGTGCGCATCCTCTCCCAGTTCTAACACAGCAAATCATCACAACCCATGAAAATGGAGTCACAAAAGCAGCAGCTGCAATTACGTCTTCATTATCATTGATCAATGAAAACGAGTGCTGGCTTACACATCTAATCCTAATCAAGTTTATCCATATCCTAATAGTTTGTTGTTGTGAAATTTGACAAAGTACATTAAATCAAAACCTTCCTGAAAATCAGCATGTTTCCTACTTTTCAAGTACATATATGTAAGAAGAGAAGAGGTTTTTTTTTGTTAATGCATAACCTTGTTAGTCATAACCTTTTATAGAGTAAATACTAACACATACTCAATTATTGCAAAATATTAAGAAAAGGAAAATATCAAGTTCAGTTTTCTTGTCCAGCTGTAATCTTAGATGGTAATGCTTCAACCTTAGTTCACATTCACATCATAGAACATATAACTGAATGTGCCTCATGGTTCAATTTATACCATAACAGTTTCCTCCAATTACCCTTGCATAAATGATCACAACGTGTGTAGTGTCTGCACATCTGGCTCAAACCAGATCAAATATTTATTAAATGCTTTTTTGTGGCCAGACAGTCATACTAACCAAAGAAAAGACATATTATTTTCTCATATGTTGTTTCTACTCAAGATCCCAATAACTAGAGGGTGGGAAGTATATTCAACATGCAAATGGTCACAAGCAAATCTATCCAATTTTTTTGTGAATTAAATAAAATGAATTATAATAACCATTATTCAATTTCCATTCAGATATTGTTTTTACATTTTTTTTCCAAATCAATATGCTTTATCCCCAGGGTAACAATGTTTTCCCAATAATCAAGATTTTCTGGCTGTAATTTGATTGCTGAATTTATGGATTGTATATTCATCATATCTAAGTGTTGGAATTGTGACTTTTTCTTTTACTCAATTGCCAATGGCCGGGTCACTACTATTGATATACTTACATCTAACTGTATACTATAGTATCTGGAGCTGAATTTACAATTTTAAAATAGCTCAGGGCCCAGTCTGTGTTTATCCGCAGAAAATAATCCTAGTTCACCACGTAGAATGTTTTTGGTAAAGATTTGGGCATATTTAACAGCAACTTCCAGCATTTCTTCTACAATTTGTCAATACTCAGACTCTTTATAAGCCAGATTTGAGCTCCATAGAGTAGTATTTGAATATTTGTATTAAATCTTTTTAATGCACGGTCAACTGCAGAGCTTTAGTAATTGTGTATTTCTGATTGACTATCAAAGTCAATTTACAGTTCATAAGAACACTATGATATTTTTAAGTAGTAACAATCTTAAGAGGCTTAGACCCTGATTCACAGAGCATTTTTCAATGGATTTTTGCCATTATAAAATGCTTCTGTGAATTAGGTCTTGGGTGTCAAGGTTTCAACTTTGACTTTCACACTTTCTTCAATTAAATGTCATAACTAAGGTTTTACAAGCAAACCATACAGTTGAGAATATTCTTGTAGATTGATTTCCCGTAGAAGCCCTCTTTGATTATAATCTGTGAGGATCATCAGCATATCTGAGCTTACGGAGTCTCTGTTTGACTAGACAATGGGGATATACACTCAGAGCTGCTACTGCAACTGATAAATCGGCCAAATAAAGATTAAAAACCACAGGTGCTAAGGCACACTCTTGCTTCAGTCCCCTATATGTCTGAAATCTAATGGCACTTTGGCACTGTGGCACTTTGGTTGCTTAATGCGGTATGGCACAGGCACTTTAGGATTTTGGCAACGTTATGCATTTTGAAGCACTTTGTGGCACTTGAGTATTTCTATATACTTGTGTCTTTTCTAAATTGTAGGCCCTTTACTCTGCAATAAGATGTACATGGGAGTGCAAAAATAATGTGTTTTAGGGTGTTTGTTATTTTTGTTTTGCATTAGTGTTTTGTGTAGCTTGTTGAATTGTATGATAATGAAGTATGTGAATCTATGTGGATATTACGAACTTCTTAGATGTGCTGCTGTGAAGTAAACATACAAATGATATAGTCATCTTAGGTATATGATCTATTCAAATTCATGTGGATGATATGTTATGTTTGCAAAAATTACATATTTGACTTAGATAAATAAAAGGGGGCCATACTACCTCACAGTTTTTGTCCCAAGGGTATGAACATAAAAAGAATAAGAAAATAAAAATTAAGGATATTTTAATTCAATCACACACATTAGTCTGTGCAGGAGACTTAGGTGCTGCAGATTTTTAGATGGTGCAAATTTCAACTAGGAATCACAATTAAGATTCCTGAAGAGGAGATATGATAGTGTGTATGCAAGACAGTGATGTGAGACTTCATTGAGAATGAATGCCGACCAGAGCAAGGGTGACTGGGATTTGCCACTGACATAGTAGTTTTAGTGCTGAGGTGAGGTACTGCGTGCACCAATGGAGGGGTAACTTGGTGCAAACTTAGGGTGCACACTTGGGTGTAAATATGGACAGCAAGCAGAGTCTCTGCAATGCCATTTAGAAAATAAATGCAGGAATAAAAACTGCTTTTGCAATGGAGAGGTGAGGGTTATCGAACTTGGAATTTGCAAAATCATGTTAATCAAAGTAGACCCATTGTCCGAGCTGCTAGTGCAGGAAGCCAGAATACAAATGTAACATATCGATTCCGGCGCCCATGTTTGAACAAAACCTCTGCTCTAAGTTGATGGTGAAAAGAACAGGGTCTTCTGGAAGTTTCCAGGAGGCTTGACTATGCCAAAGGATGTATGACATCACAGCCAGGGGCATGGAGATCATATACTTTATGTAGGGGGATATATATGAAGTGGGTTGGCACAGAGAGGGTTTAAAACGAGGACACAGGGAGAAAGCTGGGGCTTCTTGAGGTTTGTTCCTAATGCGAGAAAGAGGAAGAAGAGATTGAAAAATATAAAACTCTGATGCCTGGCTGCTTCAGTGCTAGGAGTTGCAGTGATTAAAGCTGCCAGAGAGAGTGGAGGGGTGAGAGAGAGGCTTCCTGTGAGAGGGAGAGCTGCAGTGATTATCAGGGAGAAAGAGAGAGAGAGAGAGGCTGCCAAAGGTAGCAAAGCAAATTCCATGCAAAATTACTTCCTTTAGTGGATGAGGTGAGCATGACCTTTTGGTAAAGATAATAATGTGCAAAGCAACTTATTAAAAAAAGATTCCAAGCCTTGGGGAAAGGGAAAAGTAAAATTTTAAAAGAAACAGACAGTACAAACATATTTAACTATTTTGATGTGTTTTCTTCCCTGTCCAAGTGGCCAGTTTCACATGCAAACTGAAAGCTTACAACCATGCCAAAATACCTGATACTTTTCAAGGCTACAGATAGCAGTGCATTTCCAGTCAAATTGTAAAGTGTAAGTGAAGTTTGCTACGGGGGAAAGGACTTAATCACGGGGAGGGCAGTGGCTATGAAGTGTACTTGCATCCCTGTTTTGGTCTGAAAAATAGAGAATGCTTTAACTCCAGTGAAAAATTTGAGATTACAATTTGAGTTTTCATTCTTGTATCATTGAAAATGTCATGTTGAGTTCATTATATTGCTGTGTTTTATTTTATCACAGCCACTGTGTGCTAAAACAAGAATCTCAACAGCATATCAAATACATGATAGAATTAAATCAGTGGTGGTCTTTTACTCTTGTATGCTCTACTTATTCGTGGTAATGCATAGACGGATGCAAAGCTAAGTGGTATTTAATACCACCTGTGGTAAAAGTAAGGTGGAACACAACACTAGGCCTGGCAGTGACCGGAGTCAAATCATGGTAAGCTAATTACCCATTTTATTAATACATGCTCATGTAGGTGATCTGGTAAGTCTACTCTGGGCAATTACCTAGCAATCCAATATAATTATGTTAGAGAACTTGCGCATATACTGCATTACGAAGTCCTGCTTTTGTTTTTGCTAAGGATCCTAGCATAAGAATAAAAGTAGCAAGCCTGTGTTTTTGGCAGCTAGGAATCCTCACAAAACTATCCTATAGTCTGTGTATGTGACAGGTTATATACCCCAATCATTGTGGTATTACAGGGAACTCTGGCATAGGGTACAGTTTTGGATGCGAATGGCAAGCATGCCTTTTGGGTGTAATCATACTGAAAGAGTGGTGTTCTCTTGCAAGCCAATTGTAATTCAAAAAATGGTGTCCAATTGATGGTAGGTAACCGTTACTGCAACCACTGGTGCCACACATAACTGAATGTTTCTGCCAAAGTAAAATGTGCCCACTGCATGTCCGTTATGTGTGGCACCAGTGCTTGCAGTAACGGTTACTTACCATCAATTGAACACCATTGTTTGAATCTTGGAGTATAATTAGGACTGTTGTTCATTGCCTGTTCTCCATTTTGTTTTCTGCCCCTTTTCCATGTACAAATCGTTTGGTGCCACAATCCTGTACCTTGGCTGTTGAACGTCTCAATCGGACTGGTAATGTTTCACCATTATAATATGGAACCATATCATGTTTGTTTACTGATCATTCTTGGTTGATCCTATGTGACCCTTCATATGTGTCTTCTCTGTGTCTTTTCCTGATGAATTTCGGCCCTATACTTATGAACTTTGTTTGGTGTAAAAAAACTTTTTTGGTTTCTATCCACAGTTTTTTTGTCTATCATTGGACAACTGCTGGTCCCCATTTGGTTTGCAATACCATGCCATTTATTTTTCATATTACTAACAGCTTTGCCTTGAAAAAGACCCGGTTTGGGGGTCGAAACACGTGTCGGCAGATCTTTTCCATATCTCACCATAAACTTCTTAAAACCATTCAGGCTGATGACCATGATTTCCAGCTTGACTTGTACTATTGTATCCAAGCACTGATATAGATCTGTTGTAACTGTATCCGCCTTATTTCCAGTTTGGGTTGCGCAACGTGACAGAGGTGACACCATTTCCTTTGTCCACAGTGTTAATCCCAGTAGTTTCGAGGTAACTACTAGTCCCGTATTTTTTACTACATTATCATTAACGGCTATTTGTGTACTTTTTTACCACTATTTTTGTAGCGCCAGCGCCTCCCACACACGGCATATCTCGATCCAGTTCCTGTGTATCCAACAAGGTAAGCATAAAGTGCAACAAGTCAGTCAGGATAATTCCGGTTGCTGTGAATAACTTAAATTCAAGGAAAAGTAAAAGTTACAAACAGGTTTACTTCAGCATTGTGAAGTTCGAGGCTCCCTGCCTGAAGAAGCGATTTCCAGGCTCCCTGCCTGAAGAAGTGATTTCCAGGCTCCCTGCCTGAAGAAGTGATTTCCAGGCTCCCTGCCTGAAGAAGCGATGCCCTAAATAAAGCAATGTCTGTCTCCCAAAAAGTCTCTGCATTCCCAAGTATTTGGGACATGCCTTATCAAAGGGTTCCTGATCACTTTCCCACTGATGAATGCTATGATACATTGAATGTTGACCCAGTATGAAAACATGTATTGCTGCTTTAAGAATCAAATCAGTACTTATGATACTGTGCTATGTTAGGCCAGTTTAATATACCTCAGCACTGGTCAGAGTATGAGTGCTGGACTTCCTCTTGACTATGCTTGCACACAAAGTCGTATTTCCTCTTGGCACTGATAAGCAATATTATTTGCTTTGCATCACTTGGGTACTATATGGTGAGTTTGTTTTTCTTACACTTTGAACATTTATAACTGCACCGGGTAATACTGGCTGATACTGCAATTAGATAGGCTGTGGGAAATCTTTTATAATATGCACGTAGCTCTGGAATGACATGTGTGTTGTGCTACACAGAGCCAAGAGAAGCAAATGAGTTAGTTATTTTTTAAAATTATTGTGATAAGGAGGAAACTGAATCAATACTCATTAACGATTATCCCATGAACTTACAAGTATACGACCCACTCTAATAGGGTTCAATATGTTTCAAAGTGAATAAGAACTGCTGTAATCTGGGAGGGGCATGCTTGGGGTTGATTTTGTTTGTTGAACCTGTCCTGTCCATGTATGTTACTGCTTTTGCGTTGGTACTATTAAAACCTTCACCAATCTAACCTCATCATTATTTGGATTGTTTTCGTTACACCCCCTTTTTCACCCCTACCATTACCAGTATCACTATCCTCACCTTCTTCACCCTCATTTACACCACTGTCACGCTTCTCACTTTTGGGCCCTATTTACACAGTCCTAACCTTCTTTACTCCTCTGAGCACCACCCTCCTTACTAACTTCAGACTCAAGACCTCCACTCTGCTGTGCTGTCTGGGCCCATTCTCCGTTCCTGTAAGTAGTACCTTCTTTTGTACTACACTTACTCGCAGCATATTCAGCCTTTTAGGTTGCCAAGCACCTCCACTCTGTGCTCCAGGTCCAAAATCATCTCTACTTGCACTTTACTCTGCTCCAAACTCAAAGAACCAGCTCCAAACACGGACATCCTTCTTACAAACTCCCACCATAAATGACTGTGCCCTTGATTTTTTTAGATGGCTGTGGCCTTGCCTCTCTTTGGGATAAGGGAACTCAGGTGTGCAGGCATGCTATAGGGAACTTTAGAGTTGAGGTTCTCTGGGCCTGGATTGGTCTTGAACATCTGCTGGCCTACGGCTGCAACCTCGGGAGCAGTGTCCACCAACTTGGGAGTTCCTATATTTCTCTTCCTCTTTGGATTGTTGAAACAGGAGTTGGCGGAGACCACCAGGGGGTGCCGACAAAGATGGCCGCATGAGCAGGATCTTGTGTGCATGTCGTCACAGAGAGAGGAGAAAGTGATGATACGCCCTTTGCCCACGCTCAGCAATACAGAAAACGGGAAGAACAGAGTCAGACCTACTAGGCCTTGTGAGCATTCAGAATGTGCAAGTGCAGGGAGAGGAGAGGGGAAGTGGGAGTGGGGGGTAGGTTCTGAAGTGCCCATGCTCATGAGTGAGCAGCAGATGTAAGTGCCCTGTGTGGGAAGTTTGTTTGTTTATTCATTTGTTAAGCGCACCAGACTCGTAAGTAAAAGGGCGCAGTGACAAGGAAATGCAAGGCTTACATGGTTACGTATACACAGGTTACAGAATTTACATATATCAAGATGAACAATATGCATGATTACAGGATATATACAATATGAACATTAGGACTAAAGCAGGGTACATGCACTAAGGATATAAAGCTTTTGTGGTTGCAGATGCATAGGCTGCCGTATTTACATAAAGAGAGAATATAGCAGGATATGCTGTTTCTTAATTGCGAGATGGTGTCATCGGGGGAGAGGGTGATGGGAGCTAAGGATTAGTGGCAGTGATATGTTTTATTAGGTTTTTCCTGAAGAGTGGATATGGTAGGTCAACTCTCAACTCCTGGGGCAGTGAATTCCAGCTTTTGGCTGCCTTAACAGTGAAGCCATTACCCCCAATGGTAGTAAGTTTGTATTTGGGGATATTTAGGCAATTGGTGTTCCCACTTCTAGTGGGTCTGAGAGAAGTTCTTCTCTGAAGTTTGTCAATAAGGTAACTAGGGGCCGCATTGTTCAAGGCTTTGTGAGTCAGAGAGAGTGTTTTTAGAAGTATTTTATTGGATGTGGAGAGCCATTTGTGTTGGCGTCTCAAGGCAGAAATGTGGGTTTTCTTATTTATGCCAAGGGCTGCTCTTAAGGCATTATTCTGTAGCGTTTGGAGCTTATGAATGGTGGATTTGTTAGCCCCAATGTATAGGGCATTGCAGTAGTCGATTCTAGAGAGTATAAGGGCTCTAGCCAGGATCAGACAACTATTGTCAGAGAGGAACGGTTTACCAACTTTAAGAAGTTTGCATGTATAAGCCGTAGCCGAGGTAAGGGATTTGACCTGCTTGTCAAAGGATAGTGTGGAGTCCAAGTAGAATTCCAAGGTTTTTACTTCCTTGGAGACTTTAATAGTATTGCCGTCAATATTGAAAGATTAATATTCTTGACCTAGTTTTTTGATATTGGCCTGCAAACCCAGTATTATTAGTTCAGTCTTATCATCGTTCAAGCATAGACCGTGTGTGGCCATCCATGCTTGGATGATAAGGTAAACTTTGTTCACTAGGACTATGTCCGTACCGTAATCCCCAGAAAGTGGTAGGAGAATCTGAGTATCATCTGCATAGTTAGTGTAGGTGATACCCAGCTTGTCCAGATCGTCAAACAGTGGCTTAGTGAAGATATTGTAGAGGGTAGGCGAGACTCAGGAAGTGCTAGGGAGTGATCAGCTGCAATAAATAGGTAAGTGCAGGCCTATAGTAGCATAGGCCAGTAGGTTCCAAGGCAAGTGCTGTGGGTGGGTGAAGGATGAAGGCAATTGGCTGTGGGGGGCCAGGGCCCAGAAGGACACATAAGGACCCTGGTCACCAATGTCAGCAACTGTGGGGTTAGCAGAGGAGGGAGGAAGGGAAGGAGGAGATTAAAAGGAAAGTCTTGAGGAGCTTCTGGAACTTGAGGAGATCCGGAGGGAGGGTCTTCCATAAGAGGGAGCTAGCTGAGGAAAGGGATCGGCCACCGGCCCTCTCATTGGTAAAACGTTTGACACACAGAGTTGGTGGAAGAGTAACGTAGAAGTCTGGAGGGAGAGTATTTAGTAACAGTAAGTTTCAGATAGCGTGGTCCCTGACCCCAGCCTTATGGATGATGCTGAGGGATTTGAATTTCATCCTTGCAGCAACCGGTAGCCAAACAAGAGTTTTTAGGGCAGGAGAAATGTGGTCCCTGGGCTTGATGCCAAGGATAGGTCTTGCTGCCCTATTCTGGATTAGCTGGAGGAGGTTGTAGGGAGGAAGAGGGTAAATTCAGGAGAAGGCTATTGCAGTAGTCTATCCTAGAGAGAACCAGGGCTCTGGTAACATTGAGCTTCTGGGGGAAAGTGAGAACAGGGAGAATTCCTTTGAGACTTCCTGGCAATGTCTTGAATGTGAGGGAGGAAGGAGAGAGAGCAGCCAAAGTTAATCTACAGTTTCTGGCTTCAGATGAAGGAGGAGTGGGAGAGCCCATAGAAGATGGCCGGAGTGAGGGGAAGTAAGAGGGAGCACCGGTCCCAATAGAAAGGATCTTAGTTTTGCTTGCATTGAGGCAGAGATTGTTGGAAGTGCACCAGGACTGGATGCCAGATAGGCAGTCTGGGATGATGGAAGAAGTAAGAGGGTTAGCGGGGAGCTTGAAGAAGAGTGGAGTATCATCAGCTTAGAACTGGAAGTTAGGAGAGAAAGTGGAAATGAGGAATGTCAGTGGAGAAAGTTAAGTGTTAAAGAGCCAGGGGGAGATGTTGGAGCCCTGAGGGACACCACAGGTGGAGCAAGAGGTAGGGGAGGAGAAGTTGCCCAGAAAAACCTGGAACAGATGGTCACTTAGGAAGGAGGTCAGCCAGTCCAGTGCCCGCTAAAATATACCCAGGGTATAGGAGCCGTTTTATGTGAGTAACCATGTCGAAGGCAGAGGAGAGATCAGGTAGAATGAGGACAGCTGTAGGGTTAGAATCTAGAGATGCAACCAATTCTTCACACGTGTTCAGAAGAGCATTTTCCATGCCTCTGGATGTTTGGGATCCAGACTGACGGTCGTGGAGATCACAAACAAGTTAATTCGGTGAAGTAAGTTGGGGTAGGGCCAGCTTCTCCAGGAGTTTCCAGAGGAAGGTTGTGATAGAAATTGAGTGGTAGTTGGCTGGACATTTTCTAATTGAAAGCCGGGGTCCAGAACGAGACAAGCATTGTGCGACTGGAGTTCTTGTTGCGGTGGCCATGAGGGGCTCTGTGTTGCAAAGACCAGTGGCATGAAGGCAGTAGTAAGACATTGGTGAGCGCAACCGCCAAAATGTGAGAGGAAATCCCAAAGAAGCGACACCAAGGTGCTGCCAATGTACAGACAAGTGCCGTCAAGGAGAGCTCTTATGGCGGCCAGAGACGCATGGGTCATCCACCGGAGAAGTGAATGGAGCAAAACGGCCACAGGAGTCATCATAAGAAGGCAGGCCCTCCCTATTTAAAGGCCTGATGAGCCACGTGGCGCCCCCAGTTTAGCAGGGAGGAAAGACAAAGCGGGCTGCATGCAAAGAGTATGCCACAGAAAGTAGGCCCATACTAGAAGAGAGGAGTTCTTCACGGGGTAGAATGGGGATTCCCCAACAAGAACAGTGCTCAGTTTCTATATTTTGGATCTGCGGCCTAAAAGTGAGGATAGGACAGGATAAAAACCTCATTGTGATATACATTGGAGCCCTGATGCAAACAGCATAGTGATGGTTTGCATTAAGCTGGTGGCTGTGTGGTTGGAACAGGAGTTGGCATAGACCACCAGGGGTCACGGAAGAAGAGGGCTGCACGAGCAGGAGCTCCTGAGAATGTCAGCCTATAGAGAGGAGAAAGTGAAAAATGTGCCCTGTGCCCGTGCTCAACAATAGAGAAAAGAGGAAGAACAGAGTCTGGGGCACATGCTGGTATCATCTTCGGGAGCGAACAAGCCGGGTCCCACAGAGGAGGCATCTGAGAGAGGAGTGGTTTGAGCTGCCAGAGAAGGCCTGAAAAGGTGGTACTGTCCGGGAGAATGGAAGCTGCTGTCCAGAATGAGAAAGGTGTTGTACAGCAGAAGTGCTCAGTGCAGCGGCTGTATAGGACACAGTGTTGTGAAGCCCAGCTGCCTGGAGGCAGAAGGGGAATGCTGGTGGGCTTGACCATCAAAGATACTGCCCATGCGTGGACCAGTGCTGCCGAGGAGAGCTCGTGCGGGGCGAGCGAGGCACGAGACATCCACCAGAAATGTGAAAGGAGCAAAACGGACCCAGGAGTCATCTACGTTAGAAGGCAGGCCCTCCCCACATAAAGGCCTGGTGAGCCATGTTGCACCAAGCGTCATAGCCACAGGACTGCGCAGCTGTGCTGGGAAAAGTGAAGAAGTGGGCTGCATGCTTAGAGCATGCTGCAGAGAGTTGTACTATACTAGGAGAGAAGAGAGGAGTTATTCACCAGGGTAGAGTATGGATTCCCCAACATGAACAGTGCACAGAGTATATTTCCTGGATCTGAGGCATGAGAGTGAGGCTAGAACTGAATGGAAAACACATGGGACATCCATTAGAGCCCTGGTGCAAACAGGACAGTGAAGGTTCTTATTGAACTGGTGGCTGGCCTAGTTGAGGTAGTTGGGTACATGGAGTGGCTCTTCGCCCATGCACACACAAGCTACCCAATACAAACGTAGGCATCCTCAACCTGGAACACGCCGATTGTGGAAGGGAGACTGCCTGCCTCTTAAATGGGCAAAAGCTGCATATTTGGCAAGCATACTGAAAAGAAAATACATAGCGGCTTTCAATGTATTCAGTGCACCACACCTACAATGCCCATCCTATGCCACTAAGCTGAGGTGTGATCACAACCTACCATCTAGAAGTGGCACACAGGAATGTGGCAGAGGTGGACTGAGGGGCTGACATGACATGAAGTAATATCACACATAGTGCAAAGCAGGACAAAAAATATTACATGAGGATCAAAGATACCGAGACTCCTGTATGCTGACGACATAATATTGATGGACCTTACCCCTATTGGCCTGCAACGGCAACTCGACAACTTGGTGACTTATTTGAAAAAGAACAACTTGCAATTGAATGAAGAGAAAACCAAAATTCTGATAATGGGTAGAACCCTAAAAAGGAATCTGACACTCTCATGGTATTGTGAAAGTCTTCTCTTAGAAAAAGTGATCACCTTCAAATACTTAGGAATAATGATTAGCAACGATAAGGAGGAAGCGGCCATGCAAGATTTTCTGTGGATCAAATTAAAAAATCTAACGGCACAAGCGAAGGCCGTTGACAGGAAACACAGCAGATTCTCACTTATTCCCATCTTAAGATTCTTCAAGATGAAGGTAGCCACCGCTTTGACGTACGGCATGGACGCTATGCCACTAGCCCCGAACTCGATTTGGGTGAAATTTGAAAGCTTCTTTTGCAGAGGCGTTCTGGGGTTGTATAAATCGACACCAATTGCCCTCATTAGAAAAGAACTGTGCCCATCATCCTTGTTGGCAATCAAAATGAGATCAACTCTAATGCTTAATCGAAAAGTAATAAACGCCCCAGAATCTTAGGCGCTGGACCTTATCAGAAGGGAGACCGAAGGAGGGACAAATCAGATGCTATATAATTGGGAACAGCTCAACTTGAATATATTGAAAGAACTAGAACTAACTGTAGAAACGTTGGTTCAAAACCCAAACAAAGTCTCAAAAACACTTTTTGAGGCTGCTTGGATGAATAGTCTAGAAGTGGCCAATGGGTATTCTTTGGTGGCAAGCTTGCCGTCGACTCCAATGAAGCTCAATGAGGTAAGAGGGTACCTAAAACAATTTCCTGATACAAGGCTAAATAGAACATTCTTAAGATTTCGATTAAATCAGTTGAAAACTAATGAAATCTTAGCCATTCTAAATCAAGTGAACTCGAACAAATGCTGCTTCTGTAAGAAAACCCTCAAGTGGAAACCATAAGGCCTTTACTGCTAGATTTTGAAGGTCTTGTTACAGAAAGACGCAGGTTTCTTGCGGATCCGCTGAAAAACTGTGGAACTCTCAATTCAGACAATCTATGGGCACTGTGGTAACTACAGACAAGGTGTGATCGGAGTGACACGGTTTCTGAAGTCTCTGGATTTGTAATACCTCGGAAAATATGAAAAGGGGAAACTGAACGAACTCGTTTCGACACACCTCTACCTAATAAGGAACAGGGTTAAAAGAAAAATGAACTTTTGTTTCTTCTGTGTGGAGGATTTTATAAATTTCTTTTTGTAAAAATTGCAACGCAATTGGAACAAAATAAAAAAAAAAAATGTCTTTACATTATTTGTACATAGTCCAAGGACCAAGATTCCGGTTGTAGGAAAGAAAAATATATAAATAGGAGAGATTAATAGTCATACTTTTTGGTACCATAATTGGTACAATTAATATGTATATACTGGAGTCAGAGCTGGAACTCCACTCGTCCCCATTGTAGTTCTGATGCAATGTGAGTCACCATTTTGTGGTGCCCCTTCAAAGCTAATCATATTTGTGCTCAGAATATGTATGATATCACTATTCCTCCCAAGATGAGCCATGCTTCCACCACTTGCATTGTGATTATCACTATAAGACAGGTAAAATCCCCCAAACTGATTCATCAACCCATGGAAGTGCCATTGTGCCAAAAATGCATGATTGAGGATTATAAAATCTGACCCTGTTAGGGACTCACTCAATAGGTTATTTGTGATTTGTCCTGTTGGCTAAATAGATAGGAAAGTATCTACATGTCTGCATTACTAAATGTCCATGACCATTCTGGTCACAAATAGTAAATTCACTGTGCTTTTTTTAAATATCAAAAATATTGTTCCATTTACTCACGAGAATATTGGCATAAGCGCCCTGTAAGGGTAAACCACCAATGTAATAGCTACACATTGCTCAGTACATCCAATATCGGCAGAGCAGAAAAAGACTGTAAACCAAAGTGCTTGTACACACTGTAATCCCCGATACAAAGTCAAAACACAACCTAATAATCAGTGGTGCAAAATAGCAGCGGGTGATTGTAACTTGACATGGGGCCTCTGCCCAGGTCTCCACCAACTGGAAATAAAGAACAATTGATACTATCACACTTTGCATGTACACCAAGGTTTTTTAATGTGAACGAAAGAAATTCATTTTGAATCAGCCATAAAGTGCTAAGGGCTCCAATATCCCCCCTTTACTATTGACTATAGGTCTGCCTTCAGGTATTCAGTCAAATTTTTTTGTGGATTTTGGGGAGAAAATATATAGTGGGATATTGGAGCCCTTAGCACTTTATGGCTGATTCAAAATGAATTTCTTTCGTTCACATTAAAAAACCTTGGTTTGCGTGCACAGTGTGATTGTATAAATTGTTCTCTATTGCTGGTCCATGCACAGTGTGATTGTATAAAGTGTTCTCTATTGCTGGTCCATACACAGTGTGATTGTATAAAGTGTTCTCTATTGCTGGTCCATGCACAGTGTGATTGTATAAAGTGTTCTCTATTGCTGGTCCATGCACAGTGTGGTTGTATAAAGTGTTCTCTATTGCTGGTCCATGCACAGTGTGATTGTATAAAGTGTTCTCTATTGCTGGTCCATGCGCAGTGTGGTTGTATAAAGTGTTCTCTATTGCTGGTCCATGCACAGTGTGGTTGTATATAGTGTTCTCTATTGCTGGTCCATGCACAGTGTGATTGTATAAAGTGTTCTCCATTGCTGGTCCATGCACAGTGTGATTGTATAAAGTGTTCTCCATTGCTGGTCCATGCACAGTGTGATTGTATAAAGTGTTCTCCATTGCTGGTCCATGCACAGTGTGATTGTATAAAGTGTTCTCCATTGCTGGTCCATGCACAGTGTGATTGTATAAAGTGTTCTCCATTGCTGGTCCATGCACAGTGTGATTGTATAAAGTGTTCTCCATTGCTGGTCCATGCACAGTGTGATTGTATAAAGTGTTCTCCATTGCTGGTCAATGCACAGTGTGATTGTATAAAGTGTTCTCTATTGCTGGTCCATGCACAGTGTGATTGCATAAAGTGTTCTCTATTGCTGGTCCATGCACAGTGTGATTGTATAAAGTGTTCTCTATTGCTGGTCCATGCACAGTGTGATTGTATCCCAGCACAGTGTGATTTTATAAAGTGTTCTCTATTGCTGGTCCATGCACAGTGTGATTGTATAAAGTGTTCTCTATTGCTGGTCCATGCACAGTGTGATTGTATAAAGTGTTCTCTATTGCTGGTCCATGCACAGTGTGATTGTATAAAGTGTTCTCTATTGCTGGTCCATGCACAGTGTGATTGTATAAATTGTTCTCTATTGCTGGTCCATGCACAGTGTGATTGTATAAAGTGTTCTCTATTGCTGGTCCATGCACAGTGTGATTGTATAAAGTGTTCTCTATTGCTGGTCCATGCACAGTGTGATTGTATAAAGTGCTCTCTATTGCTGGTCCATGCACAGTGTGATTGTATAAAGTGCTCTCTATTGCTGGTCCATGCACAGTGTGATTGTATAAAGTGCTCTCTATTGCTGGTCCATGCACAGTGTGATTGTATAAAGTGTTCTCTATTGCTGGTCCATGCACAGTGTGATTGTATAAAGTGTTCTCTATTGCTGGTCCATGCACAGTGTGATTGTATAAAGTGTTCTCTATTGCTGGTCCATGCACAGTGTGATTGTATAAAGTGTTCTCTATTGCTCAGTATGTCCCCTCAATGGAAACAGTAAGAATACATTATGTTATTTGTTACCCATATTATGTATTGGGTCTGAAGATGATCATGATGTATGGTCAGCCATGTACTTACTGCAAAAGAAGCAAGGTCTTTTGTAGAGAATAACCTCCAAGGCGGGCAGCGTGTCTTCCTTGTGCGGCAGCCCTCCAAAATGTTTTTGTTTCATTTGCGGCCGCCACGCCCAGGCGTGATGATGTCATCACATCTTACTGCACGCGGTTATTTGGTAAATGCAGTCCCATATGTATGCCACATGTAGCAGTGACATGATCTATTGATTATATGGGTCAAGAACGTTCTTACACAATGCCATTATGCATGTGCTTACAAAAGTAACACTTTGGAAAATGTATGTGTTATGGTGCAGGTCATCTTGAAAAAGTGTTTTGTGTATTTACTACTATATTAAAAAGAACAGAAGATTCTGAATAAGTTGAATGTCAGCTAGAGAGCCCATACATCAGATAATATTGCCAAGTATGGAATAAGAAATATATATATATATATATATATATATATATATATATGGTTCAAGCAGAAAACGTATGGGTTTTAGCACAGCTCATCTTGGTGAATACTGATATATTCACTAGTGAAAATCGAAACACCGGAGGGTAACACGAAAAAGGCGTCAAACCTCCCAGCATTTCATGAACCCGGCATGACCGCATGTAGGTGACAGGTTATCCTTATTGATTGAAAGCCATTGCTGTGCCACTGAAATTGTTAGTAAGTGCAACCTCCTGATTGGAAAATACAAAGTAGTCTGTATGTGATTATTGACAACCAGAATACCATGCATCGAAGACCCAGGTCATGCATCTAAAATTCTATATACAAGTACTGGTATTGAGGTATTTTGTTGTACATCTGAATAGGCTTATGCATTTTACCTACATCTGACGTAATTTCAATGTAAGGTCACATCCCTGTTTATTGCATCTGGCTCTCAACAACCCAATACATCTAACATCTTGCTTATTGTCCAGTTGGTGGTTGTCTTGCCAGTGTAGTGTCAGTGGTAACATAGGGTCCTTGTTACCAAAATTAGCCAAATGCTCCCTAATATGGGTGGAGAGTTGCTGGATAGTACTTCCAATGTATAGCCTATTGCAAACACAAATGTTTGCATAAACCACATGGGTTGTCTTACAGTTTATCAATTCTTTGATTTGGATTTCTAGTCTGTCCTTATATTTAAAATCTTGACAATTAGCATGCACAAATCCTTGCATATTGCCACATTTATAAAACCTCTTAGTTTTCATCAGCCAGTCTGTGCCAGACATTGCATTTTGTGCGTCTAAAAAAGAGGGACATAGTTGTTCCTCAATGTTGGTGCTCGAGTCTATACAAATTGTGGTCCCTTAGCAATATATGGTGAAATGTCCTTATCCATATGCAATACATGCCAGTGCCTTTGCATAATCCTGTATAGTATTTTACAATCCTGTGAGTATTGCACAATACTATTAAGCCAACTCCTGTAGTCTTAAGTACTGGTGCAACAGGCCTTTGCGGCACATGCTATCATTGTGGATTTATTTATCCTACTAATTTTGCATTTAGCATCATCAATTGTTTTTATAGAATACCCCTTCCTCATAAATCTCTTTGTCATGAGCTGACAGTCTTTGTCGAACTCATCACTGATGCTGCAGCTCCTGCATGCTCTATATAATTCCCCTTTAGGGATGTTGGTAATTGCAGATGCTGGGCGTTAGCTACTGGCATATAGTGTCGAGTTCGCTTCCGTACTTTCACGGAATGTGGTTTTTTCTATTTGATTTTCTTTCAGGTAAATATGCAAGTCTAAAAGGTTAATGCATTCCTTATCATAGTGCCCAGTGTACGCCAAACAAAATGCATTGTTGTTCAAAAAGCTGATGTATTCATCAAAGTTGTCTTTAGTACATTTCCACACAAAAATAATATCATCAATAAATCTCGTCCACATTACAATGTACCTGGCATATGCGTTTGCATTTAAAGTGTGTCAGTCTTCAAAGTGTGCCATGAACAGATTGGCTAATGATGGTGCAAATGTAGCCCTCATGTCTACACTCTTTGTTTGTAGATAGTACATTTCCTTAAACAAGAAAACATTATGGCTAAGTGTAAACCTGAGAAATTCTTTAATCATTGTCATATGTTCCATATATGAGGCTGAATGCCCGCAAAATGTATATTCAATCGCCTAAATGGCTAGTTCATGGTCTATGGGTGTGTAAAGTGCTGTAACATCGAGTGTAGCTAGTAGATATTCTTTTACCCACTTAAAGTCTTGCAGAATAGATAACACATGGGTACTGTCTCTGATAAATGATGGTATACACAGAACATATTCTCTGATTGGATTGTCGATGTATTTGGAAAGATTTTCTGTCGCCCCACCTATTCCAGTCATGGTGGGCTGAACTTCAGGTAGGTCTGTAAATTCCTTATGAATCTTTGGCAAGAAATAAATTGTTGGCATTACAAGGTGTTTGATGCCACTCTTGTATCATAGCTTCCAATTTTTGAGTGATACCTGGCATTGGATTTGTGGGAAGCTTACTGTAGCATCCCGGTGTCTCCAAATGTGCAGTCCCCATTTTAATGTAGTGCCCACGATTAAGAATGACCACATTGGCCCCACCCCCTTGTCTGCCTCCTTAATCACTATATTCTGATCACTGGCCAGTGTAGAAGTGCCTTGCACTCATTGGGGCTTAAATTCGGTGAATTGTGGCTTCTCTTAGACGTTTTGGTGACCAGAAAATGAAGTATGTCTCTTGTGACTGCTCTATGGAATGTGTCAATAACATTCTCTATTGCTAATTGTGGGGTGAATTCGGATTTAGTTTAAGTTCAATAATGTCAAGATTCCTTCACTGAATTCCAAGTTTTCTACATATTTCTTGGTGTTCTGGGTGTTGTACCTGTTGCAGAGACATGAGGAGATGTGTGTTCTCAATGCCAATGATCGTAAGGTCACTAATTGGTGATCGTCTTACCTTGGGTACATAAGTCTTACATTGTGTAGCATTATTACTGGACATTCTATTATTTAAACTATTTTCAAAATATTAATGCACAGCCTTGAAAACTACAATTTTGCGAAACACGTTTTGGCTGTCTTTTGCACAAGGGAAAATAAACTGTACCAGTAACCCACTCAAGATTTCGGGACTCTAACTCTATGGACAATTCTTTCATGGACACTGGACAGTTGTACTGGCAGAGCGTGAAGTGCGAGTGCTTTCATCAAATTTATTTACACATATAGTGGCATAGTAATGATTTACACTATCTTGGTTTGGAAGACTCAATACAATAAAGATGACCTTGCACCCAAATGTTGCCTATAGCACCACCTGCGGAACATTTCTGTGAGCAGAAGCATAGGATCAATAGGTTTCTATGGGAGGGGCAAAAAAAAGGGTAGCATACTATATTCTGATACAGCCCAAAGGCAAAGGGGGGGGGGTAGTGGTGCCAGGCATGTTTACATACTGCAGAGCAGCACAGTTCAGAGCAATAGTACCACTTCTGTGGGTATATCGAGACAAGCACTGGGTCACCATAGAGAACAACCAGCTACGCCCACTGATGGTGGTGAATGGCTATGGGTGCCATTTACAGTAGCCCCACGTAAGGTGTGGAATCAATGATCCTCGGCCCACTCTGGGCCCTTTGGAGGGAAAAAATAGAGATGACAGCAGTCACTATGTGGCCCTCCCCATTGAGTCATAAATGGGCACCTCCAACAAGAGATGACTTACAGGACCCACTCTGGAGAGGGTAGGGCAAGTGGTGAAGGGGACATAATTAATGGAGATTATGGTACTGGAAGACAGCTTAAATATAGGGGTACTGCTGGCATTCAAGTATCTGCAGCTAAACGGGGTGCTGATGTCCCCTAAATGGAAAGAGCTGCTCCAGAGAGAGCTAAGGGCCACGGAAACCGTGTTTAATACCGGTGTGTCCACAAAAGGTTTAATTTCGAGGCTGTATCAGTCTTTGCTGGCCACAAGGGTGGCAGTGTAAACTCCAGTGTATCAAGTTATTATGTAGGTGGCAGCTGGACCCTACCCGCCTTTCCAAGATGTTCCCAGGGGTCAATCCACGATGCTGACAAAAATGCAAACAAAATGCTGATTACTGTCATATGTGGTGGACCTGCCTGAAGATGCAGATTTTCTGGAGGGAGGTCCTGGGCTGGATTAAAAGCTTGGACAGGATAGAGAGGAGGCACAACCGACTTTTCGTAATTTTGGGATGGAAATATTCAAGGCCAATTGGATGTGGCTACCACACATGGTGCATTTCCTTTTTCTAGCGGCCCACACGTGTGTAGTAATAGGAGGGAAGTGCCCAACTTTGCCAACAGAGCAGCAATGGTCTATGAAAACAAGGGACATTTATTAAATGGAAAACCTGACGTGTGTGCAGCATAACCGCAAACCATTCAAAGAAATGGAATGGTCCACCTTCCTGGGCAAATACAGCCCTCGTGCAGACACAAACTCCTGAGAGTCTAGGCCACAGCTGATAAGCTTGAGTAGGGGGCCTAACACACAGGGGTATACTTATAGAAAACCTCTGTAGAGTCTTGGTAGGTGTATGGTTACAGTAGTTGTCCGTCATCACTTGTCGAAACAGACCATATCTGTGCACCTGACTATTGAGGGGGTGTGGAATCACTGCAGTTACCGCAGCGACAGGGGATGAGGGAGGGTTAGGTTAAACCTGGTTGTGCGTTGGCATTCAAGAGATGTAAAGAGAAACAACAATAAAAAACTGTATCACCTTCTTTTGAAAATGTTGAGTACATGCCAAGTAATTGCTACTGATGTTGTAAACAAGAACAATATAAGTAAATGTACCCAAAGAAAGAAATAGGAGTTGGCTAGACGGTGCCTCCCCAGATGATGACTTCTAGTTTTGCAGTGGGGTTTGGGGTTGGCTAAGTGCCTGTTGTATTCCTCGATCTATCTTATTTTACAGAGTTGTAGATTGAAGAGTGGTTTCAGGACCTTTGCGAGGGCACTGAGGGCAGAAATGCTGCCGGGCCTTCAGCCAACTCTGACCCTTGATTCCCTTACAGGGGGCTCCTACATGTTCCCCTGGTTCTCTTGTAGCACAGGGGAGTGTTGCAAGTATCCGCGTGGTTGAAAAGGAAAACTCCATATCTTGATTTGCTCTTAAAGGGTATGTGTCAATTACGGATGCCCTGTACCTGTAAATTGCAAACACCACCAGGCAGAGGAGCTTGCCACAACCATAAGAGGTTTAGGAAATACATGTGCAGGAAGGGTTACATTCAACTTAAACTCAGAAGAGGATCCTGTAGATGTTCTATTGAAAGAACACATTCCTGCCAATGAGAACAGAGCAGAAGGCGGGATACACCGTAGAGGGCGTTCTGACTCTATATAGGCAGTGCTACTGCCTGACAGTGCTTTATGGCTTAAAGGCACTGACAATGGGTGATGAACCGGTTGGAAGGTTTCCTTTGTTAAAAAACGTTTAAAAGTGCCCCCTTCTGCGCCAATGGAATACCTACGGTTGGAGTTGGGCCTGATATCTTTAAATAGGCCATTTGCTGTGGAAGTGAGGAGCTCTATATTAAATCAAAGTCTGTACCAACATGTCCCCTGTTGATGACAATAGAGGCAAGCCATGATATTGAATTTAGCAACCAGGGTAGAAACTTTGAAGATTTAAATATGGAGTGTTTTAAAAGTATAAACTGGGTTTCACATGTTGAAGATGGACATAAGTATGGCGCCCGTAAAAAATCTATCCAAAGAAAGGCTGATTCATGTGATTGGAACAACAATTACACCTGTACAGCCAGCCTGCATAATCATGAATACACATCCAAAGTGACCCACAGATATTTGAAAAATCATCTTTAAATTCTTCGGAGCCCTAATCCAGCAGTTTTAAATCTGATCGGCTCCCCTTGCTAACCATTCGGGGATCTCCTCTAAAAATCCCCTTAGAGCTGAGGGATTGTCCAATATACGCAAATCTCCAAATAAACCTGTGACGGCGAAGCATGATTTCACTGGATGTAGGAAATTGGGACCAGCTTACATGTGCATTTCTTCAACATGTGTCCATAGATACGACGGGATTAAGACTGGGGATTTCTGGAACTATTGCCAGAACTCGGGGTCTGACTCCTTGCACGTCGCACTTCACCGATAATGGTTACAGGCAGTAAAATGCCTGAAAGATCGACTGTAGAACTTAAATGGTTAGAGGACCATTCAAATTCATTCATTCATATCAGTGCGATTGTGTATATGTTTACAGTGTTTGATGTTTTGTTTGTTCTTAGCATTGATACTTGGTGGTTCCTATTACATTACTTGAATTTCATTTTTTACGCTCACTAATGATGAAATAACAATGTTTGTTTGATGAATATGGGCGAGATTCCTTCTGCATCAGGCATCAAACTGATATGAAGCAAAATGATCTCTGGGATCAACAAGCTCTAAACAATCAAATCAAATAAAAATGCTCTTTCCAAACTGTAACTGCATTGCCATCCCCAGAATGCATTCACTCACGCACATCATGGACATTTCTACGCTCTTTCCATAATTCCAAACCTGACGTTTAGGTGGAAAAATGAAACATACTTTGCAAGTGACAGGTCTCTAAAGGTCTGCCAGTTTCAATGCACGTCCTGCCCCCTCATGGGTTCATGGCATAACTGAATCCTTCCCAGATGTGAGTGCAGGAGCCCAGGTCTGTCTGAGTGTTGGGAATGGACTCAGGGCTCGCCGTATATACAGGCAAGGAGCGTGTGGAAGCAAGATGTTAGCGCACTAGGAATCCCAGACGTCCTGTCCTCACAACGCTGAGTTAAAGCAGTGGACCTGATGGCATCTCATTGTGGTCGCAGGATGTGATTTGAGCTTTGCTGTATAGTATTTTTTTTTTAAATGCGCTCCTAAAAGTAATACATATGCCCAGGAACCATTTTAAGGAGGAATTACAGATTTTATCACATAATGCAAAGAAGCCAACTCATGGTACCGAGTAAAAGCCCTTATTCAAAATGATTAAAGACACAATGACAAGCCAGCTAACATAGCTAACAATAGTCAAAGTATAAAGATGGCTACAGGTTGCTTAGGTTTGGCCCTGGCTTCCCCATTCACACCGTTTTACTCATGTTGAATAGACTTACATTTTACTTCACAACCCAATTGAGTTAATAAGGATTTTATCATCGATGTTGTGCAATTCCACCTCCTGACAGGGGTGGAATGGGATCCAAAAGGGGCCCCACATTACACATTTTCAGCAAGCCCAACCTTTTCCTCTGCGAAAATGTTAAAATAAATATGTTAGCACACAAATGAGGCCAACAATGCAGAGGCCTACAGGGGAAACTCCAGAGTTGCCTATAGGCCGGTCCATCTCTGCTTCCAGGTATGGCCATGGAAATGGCAAGTAGCATAGGACATAAGTTAGAAAGGACATAAGGGCGAATGATTACAGACAGAAGCAGAAATACATGGTTGATCACTTCACATAAATTACTGTAGCCAAAGGGGGACACGTATCGGAATTACAATGCTCTGGTTGATAAGCTTCACATTTAGTGTGATTGTGTGTCTAACGAGGTCCATATAGGAACGTATCCTCTTTCATACTTTTATCAAACACACAGGCTCCAGAGAAGGGGGATATTTGGGTATACAAGACAGACAGATGCGGACGGGTCTCATACCCACCAAAAATAATTGACCGAGCTCCATGGCCAACAAAACTAAACAACGAGGAGATACTGCACAGGGAAGCCGAAGGTAACTAGTACAGGTTGCCCAGAGCCACTGAAGAATCAAAACATGCAGTACTTTAGAGGTAACACCTGACTGATCAATCCATTTAACTTAAAATGACAAAAGCCAACCATTTGGGCTCTTGGCCACAGGAATGGGTCTGTGATGGAATGGAACAAAAAACCTTGACCTGGACGTGAATGCTGAATAAATATAACATTGACCCAGAAGAAGTGACAGTGTTGAAACGTGGATGCAAATATGCATTGCTTACTTTCTAATCAGTCGAATGTATTTACATTCGTATGTGTTGCATTACAAATCTGAACCAACAAATTCTACTAACTACCACTGTACATTAATTATTAGGCAGCTAAAGGTGTGTCTGTTTCAAGTAGTGTTTGAAGATCCCTCTTTTTACATGCGTGGACCTTGTATTTATAAGATTCGTGCAATGTATGTTTTGTAATTAATTCTTTGAGGGCTAGATGCCGAAATAAAGTCATTCTGAATTGAAACAAAAAGGAATCACGCATACAATAGTTGCTGTGTTATTGTATTGTATTGTATTTGTTATTTAGATAGTGCTCTTTCCCCACTTGTGTGGCCTCAATGCGCTTTTCCCTTGGTTGGAACGAACTTGGTGACCATAGTCGATGTGGTTAGAGATTCTAGGGGATTAGCTTAGATGCGTCGGTGCATGTTTGCCATTCTAAGACTTGGGTTGCTGGCAAGGCTCGACTAAGCAGCCCATCAGACGTCAGACACCTGGGTGGGTGCTCTTGAGGGTTAGAGATAGATTGCTGTTGTCGAGAGACTCTATGTGAGGCCAAATATATCGTGTGCCTTTTGGGTGGTGGTTGCTGTATGATAGTGGCAGTGGTGTTGGGGTACGTCAGGTGTTTCAGTCTGGATGGCTTTGTGTGAAACTAGGCCGGATGTGCTTAGCCGTAGACGTGTTCTATCATGCATGGATGTTTGGCAGTGACTGCAGCCTATGTCCACGCTAGTGGTGTGTACCATAGGCTGTAGCGATGGGCCTAGGTTTCATACTGTAACCGGTATCTGCATATAATAAGCAGAGACAGAGTCAACACCTAGATTAGAGAAACCTGTACAGTGGGAGAAGGGCCTATGCTTCACAGTGCCAAAGGATTAAGAATATGGTGAACCTGGGTTTGAGTCTACACCTACATTTGAGGATTCTGTTTAAGGGCGAGAGGCCTGGGTATCACCCTGCAGTATGATTCGTTATATAGTAAACCAAGGTGGAGACGGCACCTAAAATTGAGAATCCAGTATGATGGGCAGGCGGCCCAGGTTTTGCAGTGCAAAAGGTTTCCACATATAGCAAACAAAAAGTAGGGGGCTACCCCTAGATTCGTGTAGGTGGAGGGGGGCCTAGTCTTGAAAGGCTGTAAGTTTCAGCCTATTGTATAGCAAGTATCCCTACTGTAACAGTCATCAATGGTTTGTTGTGCCTAGCTTGGGGAATAGGTTTGTGGTGGGGGATTGCTATTGTTGGGAGATTCCCAGAATGGGCGATGCGGGTTAACAGTGGTAGTTAACAGTTAATAATGTGCATGTGCTAACCAGGGCCAAATGATCTCATTGTTAGTTGTCTTATGTGGACAGGTGGGCAGGGGCACTGAGTATGATGCTAGTGTAGTCACAGCGAAGGCTGTTGGATTAGCTTGGGTGCTTTTTGGGTTGGAATGTTGTTGTGAGTGGGTTAATGGTGGATCAGGAATGCCACAACGAAAGCTGCTGGCTTACCTGGAGTTCTAGTCGGCAGGCATTGTTGTTGAGCGGTATGTGGTGGTGTGTTAGGTGAAACCGCTGTGAGAGATGCCGGCCCCTGAGTAATTATCGAAGCAGTGGAGTTTATTAGTGGTGTATTCACGAAGTGCAATGGCTTAGGAGAGTATTGGGGAAGAGCCAGGTTTTAATGGCTTTCCTGAATTTCAGGTGGTTTTCGATGTTGTGAATGTTTAAGGGGATGGAATTCTAGATGATTGGCGCTTGGACGGAGAAGGAGGAGCCGCCAAGTCTTATGGAGCTATGCGGTGGGATCACTAGGTGACATGCATTGTGAGATCTGAGGTTCCAGGAAGGTTGGTAAGGCACAATTTTGTCTCGCACAAATTCAGGGCCAGTATTGTGGATTGCGCGATGGGTGATAACATGGATTTGAAGGTGGTGCGTCGAGCAATAGGGAGCCAGTGGAGGACTCTCGGGGTAGGGTTGATGTGTTCTCTGGCGGGAAGGTTAATGAGCAGGCGTGCTGCCGCATTTTGGATTCTTTGGAGTTTCCGTACTTGGGATGCAGGGGCTCCTAGGTAGAGGCAGTTTGCATAGTCGAGGCAGGAGACGATGATGGCTTTGATAGCCGAGAAGCGGTGGGGATAGGTGAGCTAGGGAAAAATCAGCCTGTGGATACGTACGTGAAAGAAACAGGTTTTGGATGCACTGGTGGTGTGTTGGGTGAGGGATAGATCTGAGTCGAATTTGCATCCAAGGTTTTCAACCACGCATGAAGGTGCCGGTGCTTGTCTTAGTGATTCGGGCCAAGGGATTGGTTGGGGATGAGTGATGTTTTCCTGCAGAGTAGGATTTCAGTTTTCCCAGGATTGAGGATGAGGTGGTTGGTCGTCATCCAGTGATTAATATCAGAGAGGCACAGAATTTGGGATTTTGATGTTGATCTGGGTATCATCTGCGTAGTTGTAGCAGGTAAGGTTGTACGAATGGATGATTGCGGGAATCGTTTTTATGTAGAAGTTGAAGATTAGCGCTGAAGTGGATGCTCCTTGGGGAACACCTTTGCAAACTGGACATGATATGGATGTGAATTGGTGGAGGTGCATGATTTGCGACCGGTTAGAGGAAGGAAGATCTTTGGAAATCTTTCACCTATATTTTCCAATATGGATAATGGGTGACTTCAATGCAAGCTTTGTAATCTCTAGTTATGAGTATCTACAGATCTATGAATCGGCACCAGTTAAGATGACTGCCTCAAACCAACAAGTCAACGCCTGGACTATGTTGCTGGAAGATTTTGGTTTCATTTGTCATAATGGTTACTGTGTGGGGGATGCTCATGGCCAACATGAGAGTTAGTGGCAACAGCGCCTCCACTATTGACTGTGTATTCGTGAATCAGCTGGTCTTGTCTTTAGTGGAGGACATAGCTATTTTGCGTCATTAAGAAAGTGATCATCTACCCCTATGCGTTCTTCTGAAATGATCTAGAGACAGGCCAGCGACAAGTTCATATGATCTGAATGGCGATATCTATGTAAATAATAGGAATAATTGTTCCCTCTGGATTGCTCCTAAACTTAATAAAGCTATAACTTCCTCCGATATGCTTTTGCCTCGCTTTATTGATGAATTTGATGGCCTAGACTTGTCCACCTCATTGGATATAGTAGGTTCTTTCAATGCACTGAATGCCAACATTAATGAAATTACAAATGTGCGGAGATCATACACAGGTTAACATGAGCGCTGTAATAAACCTTATAATAAGCGTGTTAATTTTGATGCTCGTGTTGTTGTAGGAATAAAGAAATGCACGCCAAAATATCTAAGGTATTATTTCCTATTATGGGTTTATACACTCCGTTTGACATTATTACACCATAAAACTGGCAAAACATAATTATCGTTGATGACATAGGGAACACAAATCAAGATGCAAGAAAGAAAAATGTCAACATATTGCTTATTTAGCAACCATGAATAATAACAATGCAATCTGGCAAGTTATTCGGGGTGCTGAAAAATGTGCTTTAACCATAAACGGTCTTTCAGAACCGCCATGGGCAGCTCATTTTGATTCAACGTTGGGGACTTCACACCTTGGCAACGCCAATATAGACATTCTGGATGTTGTATGGGTAAGTAAGGCCACGATTCTAGACATTCGGGCTCATTACGGGTCCGGCGGTAACCATGCTGATGCTACCGGCCGGTTGCCCTGGACCAGTAAATATTTACTGGCACCTGACTTCCCTGTGCCACAGTCAGGTTACAACCCTGGTGGCCCGGGAAGTAAGGCGCCAGTAAATTGTTGTTCCTCATTACCATAGAGTCCAATAGGACTCTATGAGAATGGGGACACAAAAGCAACGGCACCGTTGTTAATGGTGCTGGAGCTTCCTCGACGGGTCTGCCTACCGTGCCCGATGTGCCCGGCAGGGTCAGACCTGTCGGCACGGCGGCTCCGGCAGGCAGACCTGTAATATGCTGGTCCGGAAACAAGGGTGCCGGTAAGCGTTCCGGTAACCTTGTTTCTGGACAAGCAGGGTCTGAATGAGGTCCATTGTTATAATAATTGAGCGCTTGAATAATTCACATGCTGCAGGACTGGATGGTATATGTAATAGCCTTCTAAAACTCTCTCCTGGAATGTGGGCTCATGCTTTGTATCTTTTATTTGTGCACATTGGAACTTCTGGGTTGTTCCACGAAACCTGGCTGGAAAGCCATATACCCCTTGTTCATAAGAAGCACCCATGGAATGTGCCTGCTAACTATCGCAATGTTAGCAATGTTGTACATACCTGCAAAGATACTCGCAAAAGTTTTATTTGTTGAATACCTGGATCCAAGATAATTATATTTTGCCCCCAAACCAGACGGGCTTCCGCATGAAAGCTTCAATGTCACATCATTTTTTAATCCTAGTGGCCGTCATTGAATACGTCTGATTGAGAAGAGAGATTCCGGTTAACTGTGGGATTATAAATTTCATTGCAGCCTTTGACACTGTGTTGCGGAACAGGCTATGAAGCAGATTAGTTGCCTGGATCACCCCTCCTGGATTATTAAAAATGCTTATGTTACTACACACGGACACAACCATTAAGATCCGGTTGGATGGGGAAGGCATATTGTCTGCCTCTATTGTTACACATAGAGGCGTTAAACAAGGTTGCATTGTGGCTGCCACCCTTTTCATCTTCTATCTCGCAGACTTGAAAGATGTATTTAGTAATTTGCAAAGCTGTCCTGTGAAAGTTGGTAGCCAACAAATTAGTTAGCGTATGCAGACAATCTCCTCCTTAAGGATCATACACCAAAATGGTTGCAAATCATGTTTGATGCACTGGGTGACTATGCCACTGTTAACGGTCTCAAAGTAAACACTGGCAAGAGTAAAGTTACAGTGTTTTCTGGGAAGATGAAAAAGCAAAACAACATTGCCTGAATGTTGAATCTCTCAAAATTAGAATGGGTTACCTCCAATAAATACCTTGGGCTACATGTGGAGAATTCTCTGAACCGGAATCTGCATTGGTCAGACATTAGTGTGAAATGCATGAAATCTGTTCAGATGTTTAGCTCCTTCAATTAGGGGAACGGGGGCTTTTCTTTGTCAACGATTTTGTTACTGTATACTCCAAAAATCGTGACAATATGTACTATGGTATTGAAGTATGGGCCCATAAATATGGTGATCACTTGAAAAAAAAAAGAGGCTAAAATGCTCTGCAAGTTATTCATAATGCCGTAGGCAGTGTCAGTTGAATTGTTTTATCTTGAATTTGATCTAAATGGTATATGTTCGGATTTCATAAACGAGTAGTTATGCGCATTGAAAATCTGCATGTGCTCGATAATAGTACGATTATGGTTGGGTTCTTGAAAGCTTTCTTATGCTTAGATCGATGTGGCAAAATAGGCACAATGGGTAATATGTTAGCAGAATATGATACGTGGTGTGTAGGCTGTGAAGGTTGGCCAGTGTCTAGGAATGTGTTCTTAGCGAGACGTCGGTTGAAACAGAAACAGACTACTTTTAGCTATGAAAACAATTTAGTTAAATCAAGTACCAATGCCAACAGTGGTCCGTTTATTCACTACAGAAATGCTGGCGATTGTAAGCCCTCATATATCAATGCCTATAGTAGACAGTACCTGCTCTTAAAATGTTGTATTAGTGTAGCCCTCCTGATACAAGGTGCGCGAGTTGGTCTTCCACACTCAGATCGTATGTGCCGTTTGTATGGTGAAAATAATCTAGAAACATTGGACCACCTAATGACACTCTGTCCGAGTCTTTCTCCTATTAGGGAACATTTTTTCAAATGTTATGATAATAGTTTCGACTGCTCTGACATGTCATCTATCTGGTCTAAATTTATGGTAGGAGATGAGCAACATTTTATTTATTTAATGAGAACATTTTATTGGAACTGTAAAGGAATATTAGATTTTTGACAATTGTTTTTACACCACTTTTAACAATAATAATTTGTATGTTTTTTTCTTCCTTGATTGGTTACTGTAAAATGCTTTTAACAATTTTATAGAACGATAGGTGGGTTGTGGTCATCAGAAATGTGTTAAATGATGCTCATGTTTAAATGTATGTATTATTTTAGCTGTACCCTAAAAGGGCGGTGACTAATGGATTGTTAACAGGTGTATATTTTTTTAATGTATTTTATCCTCATCTTTATGTTTGTATTTGTATATAAAAAGCTGTATGGCTATACGTATATTAATACATTCAATTCAATTTCTCTGTTGCAGGCACATGCTCCAAGTGTTTGCTTATTAAAACATCATTATTGCTTCCCGTGAGGGATGCTATATTATTGAATATCGAGCCCACACAGCGAATGTGTTGCAGCAAAATCATATTGTGGTCGACTGTGTAGACAAGCGTCATCAATGCAGATGCTCAATCAAGCCCTTCCATTGGAAGTTAGTTTAACCACATCTGTCTATATAGCTGCTTTTTCCTCTCTGCACTCAAACTCTGCAGAATTTGCATCTTGACACTCCCTCTCTTCCCTCTAATGTTCAATCTGCTCCCTCAGTTGCACGGCCTATATAGGTCCAAGAGGCCGGAAAGATGACAGATGTTGCGCTATACAAGGCCACTTTACATTATGTTACATACTACGGAGATTTGTGAACATCGGTCAATAACTATTTGATAAAATGCCCACGGAGGTCTATTATTCTCCCAAAATTACGGGACATGTGCTACTGTGCATCTGGCATCCAGTCGTATGCTGTGCCCATCCGAATACAAAATGAAACCAAACATTGCATTGTTAAGGGAATAAGTGTGAGTTTCACCAAATATTTATCTACACATTTCCAGGATAGTCCAGCATAACAATCAGACTGATTGGTTCAGGGTATAAACCCTACAAACAAAAGACTGAGTTTATGGAAGGCAGCCCTGAAGACCACCCCATGAAAGGTCAGTCTTTTGCCTTCCCCCCTTATCCCTGCCCAATTCGGGACTGCACTGACCTGCCACCACACCCGTGCCACCCTCCCCACTTACCTTCTCTGGCTCTTGGCGTTTTCCCCTCATTGGTCTCCATTCCACTTTCGCGGAATCCCAACGCACTGTGCGGCACGCAACATGACTTGGCCCTTGGTGAATCAGGCTTCCAGGAGGGTGACCTAGAGACAACAATCTCATTAATTGCTATAAACGTAGTTCTCATTCACAGCACAATGTTGCACACCTTCATCCAATTCATGGTCCTTCTCTGAACTGATGATTTAGTAAAAAACAAAACATTTCCACATTCCCAAAAAATGATCAAAAGTTTATCTGGTTTTTAAATTGAAATAAGTTTGATTTCTTGATTCATCACTGGCCATCAGTGCAGAGCCAACAATGATTGCTGTGATGCAACTGTGTGACATGCAAATATCACAGTAAACAAATATGCTTTCATGAGGTTACAGCATGGATGATTACAGTAATTTAATAGTCAACACATGTCTTCTGTAAATTAGACCACTTTTTAATATAGTGCTTCATGAGTGATTCCTCTTGATTCCAAGCAGTGTACCATTAGCTTCTATTATTGCCAAATTCAATGGCACCTAATTTATTCAGCTTAGAAGTGTGTAGAGTTATGTTGGCCCTACTGAGAATCAAAGTTACAGGGCACAGGCTTAATCCCATGTGGGATATGAAAGCTTAAACTATGAGCTATCCACATTGGTATAATCAAAAATGTTAGAGAGGATTTGAAGTAAAAACATTGAAAGTAAACATTTCCAGAGGATTGAAAGTTTGGTATTATTTTTATTGTTTTTTAATCGATGGGCAACAAAGACAGAATTGATTAGAGTGCTAGATGGATTGCAGTTTTTGGAGGGAAAAGCGTCATGCTTGAGACAATTTTCATATTTTGTATATAGACTTGTATCGATAAAAGGTTTGCAACTTCCTGCCGAGAATATGCAGATTGAATTGAACATGGTTGGGCTATGCGGATGAGCTTATTATAATGGATAAAACCCAAATAGGTCTTCAGAATAGTTTAAATGTGATTCCTGATAACGCAAAGACCTCTATCTCAAAACAAATAAGTTAAAATCCTCTGTAATGCACTTTCTCAAAAACAACCAAAAAAATACAAAACAGTCCATCGTATTTGAATATTCATAATGCACATCTAAAGACTATGAATCAGTGTAAATATACAGGGTTTTATATAAATAATGTGTTTAAGAAGAACATGACAGTGACAAATTTAGAACCCAATATTCCACTGTTAGTTACCATAAGAAGAGTTTTAATAACAAATATGACATTTACACTTTGTTACCGATAATCAAGCTAGACAGAGAAAAATAACAGCCTTGTTACTGTATGGCACCGAGATGCTCTGCATAAATCGCTCACCAATTTTAAATATTTGGAAAGAATGAATTAGGAAAGGATCGCTTGGCTTGCAGAAATCTGTTCCAAAACAAACCTTCTAGCACTATATTCAAGATATATATTATGCTATTGTGTATTTGTCTAGCGCCTTAAATAGCATTGGTATGATGTCAAAGTGCTGTGTGTTGAACTTGCTTGGAGACTGTAGTTCAGGTCAGTGGAGAGAGTAGAGTATCATATAGTGCTAGGTTGCACTAGGTATGTGTGCAGCCAGTGCGGTTTGCGAGGAGGTGGCTGCATTCTAATGCCAGGTGCGCTGCAGTGGTTTTGAGAGCTCAGTGGAATGTGTGCAGCAAGGTGGTTGGTCTAAATTCAGGCTGCCGTGGGGCCTGGGTAAGATATTATGTGTGCAGCTAGGTCGATTTGTTCGTGGGGTGTAACTGCATTCTAACAGACTGTTGAGGTGTTCAAGGAGCAGTGTAGGTATATGTGCAGGTAGGCCAAAATTGATTGAGGGATATAGTTGTGTTCTATTGTTTATTGGTGTAAAGTGGATAATGAACATATTGTTAGGCGTGAATGTCTATGCTTACTGGTAGGTGGCCCCTGTTCCTGCTACTTTCCAGAGCCTGATGAGCTAGCCGTGTCTGACCTGGTGGTTCACGGTAGTGGATATCCGAGAGAGATTCTCTGGCTTGTGCAGAGTATTTTGTGTTTGACTGGTTGGACGGTCTCTCTTCCAGAGGCTCTGCTGTGGGCGTCAGAGGGCCCATTTTCTGTCCGATGAGCTGTATATGGCGGGTGACTGAGTAATTCCATACATGTCTGTGGTCACTGTATAATTCCCAGACGAGTCCAACCAAAGCGCCTCGGGTGTGGGGGTCACATGCCTCACTCCGAGGTAGGCAATGATTGCCCAACCTAACCATATACCACCCTGTGTACCCGATAGGCAATAAAACATGACCCAGATTGGCAGAGCTTGGAAAAGGGTGAACAGGAAAAGGGTCAAACATAGTAGACTGACAAGGGGGCCCGCGACAGTGGGTCTGCATGCTAATTCCCTGATGGGTAAGGTTTGAAAGGAGTGGGCCCAATCACATTTAGCTTTCTGAAGAGGTAGTTACGCTCTAGGAATGCGGTGGGGCACAGGAGTCTGCAGTTAGGCTTGTATGACCGTGGTTGGCATCTCCTGGAGTGATAGCGCTGTGTTTCCCTACGGGAAGATAATGATTAAGCTCAGTTATGGGTGCAGTTGAGCTCTGGTTTGCAGGTTGATATAATCAGCCAGACATCTCCTGGTCTTAATGCGTGGGGCATGTCTGATTGGGTGGCAGTGAGCTTGCCTGTCCATAGCACACTTTCATAGTGACGCCAAGTCTTAAGTTTGGATTTGTATGCAGTGGGATTGGGAGCCCCCACAAGAGCTGTAAGACCATTGCAGATGAACAAGGGTGCAGAGAGCTGCCTAGGCCAGAGTCTGCAGGTCTCTTGAGCTGGCTTTCGTGCCACGACTGTTCCAATTTTTCTGTGGTGATGCCTTATTAGCCCGCTTCCATGGCCCGACTGTTCTTACTTTTGGAGATAGTGCCATTCTAACCCGAATTGCGACTATTAGTGGAGGCATTGGTAGCCCTAATGGGGTCCCTTTAATGGCTTAGGGGAAAAAAACAGGTTTTCAATGCTTTACGGAAGGCAATGTAGTCCTGGTTGTGTCGAATTTGGGGAGGCAGTGAGTTGCACAGTGTTAAAACAAATTCTTTTTTTTTTTTACAAAAGATAGAAACTGCGAGATCAGAAACACTTTTATATGAATTAAATTGTATGATAAAAACTGGTACACACTCCCATTTAAATGTACTTTATAAGGAACATGTGGAATTCTTGAAAATAGTTCATTACTCTGTGCAGCATTTTAATTACTTTCATTTTAGTGATTTTAGTAAAAAAGGTATTTAAATGGGATTGGAATACTATTTGATTGCATTGGAATATTTAAAAAAAAAAACAAAAAAAACACAATGCAGTGTAAGGCCCAAATCCAAATAACACTAAATAATACAATGAGCCAAAAATTAATGCATGAAATGTGAGAAAAATATAAGTTTAATACACACAGCTTGGGCTAGGGAATAATCAAAAAGACATTCACCACTGCACCATAACATGGCTGCATTTATAGTAAGAATCAGAGGTGAGGCAACAGAAACTGTTACAGGTTATTCACAAATCCCCAGCCTGTGATTGGGCAATTTCAATTGCAATACAAGTGACTCTTTATAATACCTAACCATATTGGCTTATCCTACCACTCTAGATCATGCTATGACTTCAGTTAATTAATTACTGGGCAATGGGCTCATCTATGTTCCCATGATGCTGATTTGATTTCAACCTTTTTACCTTTTATCAAATAAGCTTAATGTTTGATTGGCTATTCAATATGGAGTGTCCTTGGGGTGTGTGATTTGATGGGTTTTAACCAATCCCTTTGTGAGATGTGACTGTGTGGCAACAAGAATGATAACTTTACGTCCTTTCTCATAGACGTCATTGGTTGGCACCAACAGACCGTCCCACCATTATGAACTGTTCAGCCGTCAGGTAACGTTGCAACTATTCATTGGAAACATTATTCGCATCCCCTTTAACATTGCCTTTCTCATGACTTGTGTATGACTTCAATGATACTGTCTTCCACCTTATGAACGGGGGACTAAGGTGTCTGCGAATATCATTTCTTTGTAATGATATGTGTGTGTGTGTGTGTAAATAATATAAATGTATTTCTGGATAGAACTTCACTGCTTAATTGATTCTATTCTATTGTCAATGGTGCCTCACATGGTTCCCATCTTGGTGGTTGGTGGTTGGGCCTCTTCCAGTGCGGGTTTTCCTACAGGAGGCAGTGTTGCTCCCTGATTGTACTTCCTTAACACACGTTTTACGCTGCTCATTGTTTCATTCCCACCAAATTGTGACCTTGCCGGTGTTAGGTTTCAATGCCCTGGTTAGGAACATCATTTGTTATATATCTTTTTACACAGGCTTGGGAACATGGCCGGGCTGATGTTTCTCAACCAATTCGTATGCAGTATATGTCTCTTAGCTCAAGGGTCCGTTTCTTCTTTGTTGTCTATGCATGATCTCAGTGCCAAGATTCAAGGCTTCAGAATGTGCTGGCCTACCTGTTTTGACTCATCACTGCGTGGCATTCAGTCCTGCCATTCAAGGTTGTAGGCTTGGTATATGTATGCTTTTGCAAAGGCCTGGCTGATATTTTCTACTAATTCATGATGATTCTTATGCAACTAGGATTGCTGAGATTGTTTTGAGGCCCACTTATATGTTGTTTATACAATTAGTATACAAGCCTGCCTTCCAGTTAATATCATTATAAGTACCCCTAATGGTTTCCAGATTACTGGTAAATGTTGCTGTACTTGTTAGGGATATGTGGGTATACTCATGTATATGGTCTGCACCTTATGGCTTAGCCCTCCACACGGACATTGCTTACTGGAGCACTATTGCTGGTATGTTTTGGACCTACAATTGGAGTTCTACATCGGTGGGATTGCTTTCTTCATGGCATTCCTTTCCCTCAAGAGGGAGTTTTCTGAGCTTCTATTTTTGTGCACGTTGGGGGCATTGGATGTACTCCTCAACAGCAGGAATATATACATTTTATTTTAAACCCCGAAACTATTCAGTCTTATGTGAAATTATTTCCAGCTCATCATGCTGTAAGGCGGTACATGTATTTTCATCATAGTCATCACTGTGCCTGGAGGTGACATGATCTGGCCCAATCGTAATGTTTGAACATAAGGGCTTTGAGGCTGTGCGGTAGTGGCTCTGCGTGTGAATTCCAGATAGGTAAAGCTTCACACACGGTTGGCAAGAACAGGGCCAGTAGTATTTGACTGACAGGGGAGCCTGCACAAGTGGCTCTGCATGTTAATTCCCAGGTCGGAAAAGTAAGAGCCAGGTTGAAAAGAACAGGTCCAAATCATATTAGACTCTCAGAGGAGCTATTACGCTCTGGGATTGTAACTATACTTAGATGTTTGCCAATAGATTTGTATGATATTGGCATCTCCTGGAGTGATAGTGCCGTGCTTGCAGAGGGGAAGACATTATTAGGCTAAGTTATGTTGGGCGCATGGGTGCTGATGGGTTCTAGCTTGGAGTCAGGGTTTTCATTTCCAGGTTGCTAGAGACAGACTGACATCTCCTGGACTTAGAGAGAGGTGCAGGTCTGGTTGGTGGGCGGTGGCAGTGCCTGGTCATACTATACGATTATAGAGATTTCAAGTCTCAAATTTGGAGTCATGGGCATTTGAGAATTTAGTGATGGGGGGGCTGGCCAGCTTGTTGGCACAAGGGGGGCTGTTATGCCATTGTAGTCGAGCCAGCAGTTTCCTAGTGCAGAGTGTAGTGATCTCTTGAGCCAGCTTCCATACCCCTACTGTTCCTTGATGATGTCATTCTAGTGTTGTAGCCAGCTTCCGTGACAAGACTGTTCCTACATTTTCATGATAATGCCATTCTGACTGAATTCTGGACTTTCGTGGACAGTTTAGTGGTCCTGGGCGGCCCCTTACATGGATTAGGGAAAGAGTCAGGTTTTCAGTGCTTTACAGAAAGACGTGTGGAATTGGCTGTGTCGAATGTGAGGAGGCAATAACTTCCACAGTTTTGGCACCACGTTTGCGTTGGGAAATCCTCCAAATCTTGCTAAAATGCAGGCCTGAATCACTAGCAGGAGTGCTGTGCTTGAATTTAGGGTGCATGTTGGGAGGTAAGGCATACTCTTTTCTTGTAGATATGAGGGCCGGCCCTTCCTCCAATAGGGAGCGAGTGAAGGGTATGGATAGCAGGAGAGATGTGATCCCTTCATCCCAGTGCAAGGGGGGAGTCTGTCAGCAGCGTTTTGGACTCTCTGGAGTCTAAGTTGTTAGTCCGTGCACCCAAGTAGATGGAGTTCACATAGTGCAGTCTGGACATGACAATGGACATAAGTGCAGTCAATCTGTTGGGGTAGATGAGGTAAGGGAAGATGCATTGCAGAAACCTAAGGTGTTAGTGACATGATTTGGATATATTAAAACAGCTGATGCAGTGTCCTCTCTTCCCCCAGAGCACAATGTTTGAGTTTACTTCCAACTCTCGCAATTATTGGGGAAAATGGGTATGGTGCGTCCCTGATGGAGATTTCAGCTTTATGAACTGGAGTTTGGATGACAACGCAAATAATCACAGACATCTTGGTGGAGTAACCCATGTTTGGCTCCCAAAACAATACGTGAATAGGGAGGGTCGTTTGGTGAGTGTGGTCAGCTTGTTGACCAGAGGGGGGATGGAGGTCCAAGTGTGGCCCTCATGTACCCCACCTGAATCGCAGCCCGAATGCAGAGAAATTAGGGATGTACATCACACCTGTGCCCTTCCTCAACATCGTCAACATATCACAGATCTGAGAAGCTCTATTCACTCAGGCAGCCATTCAAACCATACCCTACTGACAATATGGAAGAGATAGAGTTGTCATTGATTGAACAAATTGACTGACTAACCTAGAAAAGTGCTGACATCACTACTGACATCATGACGTAGCTGCCTTTAGACAAGAAGCATATCGGCACCCATGCATGAAGTTACGAAGACACAATAGTTTATTGCTGCTACACATGAAACAAATGCTTATGACTCGTGCAGATAGAGGACGAGCACACACACAAACACACGTATATCCTTTGCTAATAGGAAACAACAAGACACCAAGAATACGTTCAATCAGCTTCTTGTTTAATTGTGACTAACATGGACCGCCATATGAGCAAAGTTGGAGAGCCATAGCTTCAATGAAGTGAATGGGGAGGCAAAATGAACTTGAAATACGTGGAGCGGCCGACAGCCTGATTCAGCTTAAAGACAGAAAGACAGGGCTTCCAGCACAGACAGAGTGCACACCCTAGACAAGGACAAGCAGATATTAAATGTTTCCATTTTACCAAGGCGATAAGCCATCTGCAAGGAATATAGCTTAAAATCCTCATAATTACAAGCAGGAGAGCTCCATTTCATGGTCCACACACACATGACCTGGAAGACTAGGACAGTGCCTATTCATGTGAGGCAGATGGAGGAAAGCAGTTCCTGTCGAATCAGAGGTCGAAAGACACAATTGCTACACAGGTTCAAAGCTGGATGTACTCTCTCAGGGCATAGGCGTTCAGAGATGGCAACTCATCTGGAAAACACAGATCCTTTGTGATTGTTCCCATTGCCTTGAATGCTGAGAAGACCCGTTCTGTCCAATCCATAGCTACCTTTCACGTTAAAGCACACTATGTTGCAGTGGCCAATAATTTCCCTGTCAACCTGCAACTTTGCGATTGCAACATTTAGGGGTGGTTCTAGAAGGAGCCACCAGATATGACGATCCAACAACCAGATTAACCCATATGTATTACATATATAGTTTTCCTTAACTGACCAATCCCCATCCCTGATAGGTTTTTTTGGGGATGTAACTTGTTTTATGACTTCACTGGCTCTTATAATGGTGTAACCCATGTTTGGATGACGAGAACCTGTGGACCGCTATGCTGTTCTTGTGTGATCCCTGTCCCTTTGTTTGATAATAAAGACAGTAAACGTTGCCCTTTGGTTGAATCTTCCATTCATGTGGCAGGGATTTTGTTGGGGCCCAATTACCCTCTTGTTGGTAATCGAAGGAGCTGCGAGGAGTGCCCCTGCCACGCCTTTAAATAAGTTTTGGTAAAAAGCCACAGTTTGCCAACTGTTTAGTATGGTGCCACATAAAAAATCTAAGAGATACACCAACAGTGCACAGGAGCTTTCCATGATGGCTTTGCTCATAATATATGCCAGTTTCGAAATATGTCATGTTGGCTGTGCCCATATATATCAATGCAGACTGCACCAAGATAGTTCACATAACAACCTATTCTGGTTGATGTTGGTAATAAAAACATTTTATAAAAGACACCATGACACAGTAAGACATGTCCAGATTGGCTGCACTAATGTAGGCCAACTATGCACATAACATGTTTGCTTTACTCTTGATGCACAGTAAAACGTCCATGCCACAGTAAGAAAGTATAGCTAGACTGGCTACACCCAACAATGCCTATCTAGCTCCGCAATAGCACTCATGTTTTCTTTTCCCTTGATGGCCAGTATAAATATGCCATGCCACCATAAGTCCCCCCCACACCACAAACTACAGGCTCTGTCCCTCTCATACACTCAGCAGAGTGGCACAAATGTTCATATTCTTCTAACATAACATACACTTGCGCTTTTTTACCTACAAATATTTGCACTCACACATTCCCACATGCACACTGAGACTATCCCACTTGCATGCAAGTGTTCATAAATATGTATTTTTGTTTTAAATAAATGCCAATATTAAATCATGTCACTAAACGTACCCACAACTGTGCCCAACAACAAAACACAGCACATAGATAAACACCTCTGCTCTAGTGTGCTTGGAAAGTGCTTCTTTCTACTGCACAACAAGTTGTTTACTAGCCAAACTTGGTGGAAATTAGGCTTTACCTGTTGAATAGTGCTCAACACAGGCGTATGGTACATTGTTAACCAACACAATAATTCAAGACTGGAAAAATAGGTCTAATGGCTAAATTGCCGATACAGTTCTGAATCCAGGCATTGAACCAAAAATGGTGCGATCGAGGTAAATTGCGTTTAGTGTGATTACATTGGCATTAGGTGTGGCATGTAAATCTCTACAGCTCATTCGAATGTATTACCTTGGTAAATATGTTCATGACACATCACATTTTGAAACTGTTTTTTTGCTGGTCATGCCATATGTTTTGAATTCAGGTCTTTGCATTTAGCTCTATTGCAAAATTGTACTTATGGAATTAGAAAGGTGTATTAGACCTCGGTTCTTTTAATCAATTGTTATACGTATCAAATGTATTCATGCATTATTATAACATGATGATTATGGTTATGATTGTGCAAGGTTTGAGGAAATCAGAAAAACAAAAGTAAATACCATAAAATACATTTCAGGCAGAAAGAAATGCAACCTATGGTTTCTGTTACCAAAGCAGACTGAGAAAACATGTATTGAGTGGCACATTACATGCTGGGAAATGGAGTCGTAATGCCCAGAATGAGTGGAGGAAAACATTAACTGATGTGTTGCATTCTGTGAACTAAGAAAGCATTCATTGACTACTACGTTGCATGCTGGGAGTCATAGCGCCCATTATAAACTGAGCAAGTATTCCTAACGTGATCCGATGGATGCTTGGAAACTGAGACTGAACACCCAGTGCAAACAAAAAAATATCCCCACCGAATAGTGGGGAATTGAGTCATTAATGACCCCTTCCTGGGAAATAGGGTCTTAAAAACCTCTGATCATAGGTGTCCCTAGAGGGAGGCAAAGAGGGGCAATTGCACGTTTTCAAATGTGCATCTTAAATAGGTCTAGAAAAAAAGAAAAAAGACTGAAACATGCTCCTAAACTTACATTAACTACTTTTCTTTAGAACATGTTTATTGATTTGTCGGACAACCACACAAATACCTAGTGATTTGTGTGCCCCTGCCTTTGTGTTTTATCATAGGATATATTTAGAAAGCTGTTATACGCTTGTCAACCTGCTTAATCACAAATAAATGCTTCTATTTTGCTGACAGCAGATATTAGGAAATGAAAGTGTGGGTTCATGGGTGCCAGCTTTTGATTTTCACTATTGGGGCAGAAATCCCCTGCCCTCACCCTGAATATAAGCAAACTACCACCCCAGTCCATTGCCTGGCTGAACCCATGTTATAGCGCTTTTTATATTTTTAACGGAATTGCAAAAAGTCATAAGATGTATTGCCAGTTTTAAATATATAACATCTTAGCAACAGTCACTCAACCTGTTGACCTACCCTAATAGCCTTCTATTGTAGGACATGTCTATGGATCCCTCAATGTGTTCAAAATCACTGCATTAACAACAGTGCAGTTCACGTATATGACTTCAAAGTCAACAGTATTTAATCTCCAGCTACACTGACCCTGTGTGTAGATTCATATACGGTGTACCAGTGGTAGCTGCTTCATAATGGGCAAGGGGTGCCAACCCACCGGCACCCTTGCCTATTATGGAGGAGCCAAACATCCAGCCTAGTGTAAACACTGCTTTTTGCCAATGAAGGAGCACTGCTCGGTTGGCTTGAACTGTTAAAGGAAAATGTGGTTTCCGTTTGACAGCTCTGTTCCCCGAGCCTTGCATATTCAATGAGCAATGCAAAGCCGGAGGCGTTTTGCTTCCCCAACATTGCATGGCCCATTGGGATGCTAGCTGAGGAACTGCATGTTTGTATCTGCGATGGAAGCCCTATTGTGCCTCCTTGCACATACAAACAGAGTGGGCCATTTCATCATCAGTGCTCCAGTTCTTGGGGGCATATGCACGAGCCAGGAAGCGCTCTTTGCTCACTGCTTCCTGTTCACGAAACACAGAATGTGGAGCGCTGAGAGGGAACATCAGGATTGGGGAAGAAGGTATGTCAATTTAACTATGTGTTTATATGTGTATGTGCGTGTGTTGTGAGTAATGATGATGGGTGTGCGTGTGAATGAGCGACTGCATTTTGCATGTGAAGGTTTTGTGAATGGGTGTGCATGTGTGTTTGTGCTTGGATGTGGAGATTATTTTGGCATGAGGGGGGTTGTGCATCAGCCAAAATCAGCTCCTGTGCGAAGTGCTGGGAGGCCCAGGTGGTCAGGCATGGTATTTATTTTACTGGTCTTCTATGACAGATGCCCAGTAAAAAATACCATGGCTACTCCTGGGGCCCCCCCAGCACCTTGCATGCACACATAATCACATTGTAGTTGTGCGAGGCGCTGGAGGAACCAGAGGGCTAGCATGACATTTTTACTGGCCATCTATGGCATTTTAATGAAGCCAGTCTAGCCATTTCTTACTGTGGCATGCCTTTTTGTATTGGGCACCTTTGATATATCAAACATGGCAAGTGTTATTATGTAGCTAAACTGGCATTTTAATGCACCCAGTATAGCCATTTATTTCCGTGGCATGATATTTTGTATTGGGCATCTTTGATAAAGTAAGCATGATAAGTGTTATTACGTGGCTAGACTGGCATTTCGGTGCAGCCAGTCTAGCCATTTCTTACTGTTGCATGGAATTTTGTATTGGGTATCTTTGAGGAAGCAAGAATGAAACGTTTTATTATTATATCTAGAATGGCCTTGTAATGCAGCCAATTTGGATATATTTTCATACTGTGGCAGGACATTTTTAACTGTAAAGTCAATTGGAGTATGGTTTGACGTGTGTATACTGCCATATTTTGGCAGAACAAGCATGGGCATGATTTTTTTACAGTATAATTACTGCCATTATGCGTAAAGCAAACATGAATATGTGCTTACATGGGAATACTGGCATATATTGGTGCAGCCAGCATGGAAATGTGTGGGCACAGCCGGTGTGAAACTGTTTTTATATTGGCATATATTGTCGGCAAAAGAAACCTGAAAATGTGTTGGCAAATCCTCTGGAAAAGTGAGATTCCTGCACCCATTACTGAAGAACCAAGGGAGTAGTTGCCTCCTTCCCCTCTGTACTTGGAGGCTTTATGTAATTTCATCTGTTAAAGAGACTGTCCTTGATTATCATTTGAAACGGAGGTATGAGGGATATCTTTTCTGTTAAACTGGCTATTTTGGACTAGCTATTATTTCTTCTACTAAATACCACTTCAAACTACACAGTATTTGAAGCTGTGCTGGGAGTGAGGTCTGCTTGAAGTAAAAGAATGCAGTCTCTTGCTGACTGCAAGAGCATTTTTGCATCTGTTGAACATGAGTTAACCTTTTAGGATATATATTAACTTGATGCAACAATTGTATTGCATTAAACCTACTCTGAACATGCTTAATGACATATTTGTTTTTTAACCAGATAGGTAGGATATAGGGATACCTAAACCAGTTTGGTCTGTTGACCCTTATTTGGTGTGCCAGCACCATGCCCCGCCATGTATTTTGCCCCCCGGTTTGCCACCCCTAATACTGATTTCTAGTGATGCCACTGCCTCTGAGTGAACTGGGTGACAAAGCAGCATGTTGAGAGGGTGAAGTCTTCCTTAACAGGTTGAATGGAGAAAGTATTAATTGACTAAGAAGCTGCAAGCTTGGAAATTGAGTCCTAACTCCTAGAATGGATGTAGTGAACCTTTATTTTGTAACCACGCTACATACTCATGAGTCCTCAACCCAAGAGAGAATTTAATATTTGACTGCGTGGTTAGTATAGGTGATACTTCTCAAGCACCCACAACATGACGCACTTACACAAATATAGATGAATCAGCCACTAAATGAGGGCCAACCCTGAACATCAGAGAACGCTGCGAAATATGATTTATATTTCACTCACAGTGTCTGTGTCCTTATAATGTTGGATATGTGAAAGCATGTAATAGAAACAAAATGGAAACAACAACAAACAAACTTCAGGTGCATGACTAAACAAAGGAAAACTAGCAATGTGGACTTCTACTTGGGATTTGTGCAGCATTATAAGCTTCACCATTGGCTGCTGAAATACAAATGCAATTTAATGTAATGTAAGTGGTATTTTACAGTGCCTTTCAGCCGCTATTGGTGATGTTGCTGCACTTGCATCTGTAATAAAAGGGTGCAGGTCTTTAGTGGAACATTGGAAGAGGCAGATGCGAAACCTGTGGTATTGATGGGCGCAGGTTGGAAGTGCCCAGTTCCTGTGTGTTTCTATAGATTTGGTAGAAACACGTGTGAGTATGTTATCTATACAGAAGAGCCCAAGATCTGGTAGACTACAGCACTTTGATTCTGGTTATCCACTGATGCGGGACAGGGTGACAGGGCTAAAGAGGAGAGCTTAGTCATGGTTGAGTTAGTGTTAATGTGCTTATGGCAAGGTGTATGGCGCCACCTATTTGGTGGCATATGTGTGTAGTGAAAGGTGGTAAGATATGTTATAATGAAGTTAGCTAATGAGGCGAAGTGGTGCAGGCCTTACAAGGCAAAGAAAAAACTTGCAACCCTGCCCTCCCATCACTGAACTCTTGCAGACAGGTCTCATTTCACGTATAACTCACATGGCTAATGTAAATTCTGATCTCTCTCTCTCTCCCTCTATGTCTGTTTCTCCCTTACAGTCTCTCAGATAAATACTAGCATCTGATGTGCAACAAATCAAGAATCTGTGAGCTGGAAGAAAAGGGAAAAGGGCAGTCTGAAATGTATACTCAATTACCATAAGCTGCTTGCTTAGGGCTGTGACAGACAAGAGCTTTTGGTTAACACAATGGGCTACTTGAAACTTGAGGGCCGCAGTCACCGATTTCACTTTCCTTAGTATGCTGGTTGGCAGACTAAGAGACGTTGCAAGCCCCACATTTGCTGTGCTCGGTGTCCTGTCAGGATGTGTCCCCATCAAGGGAAGGACAGGGCACAAAAGTGGTTGTCAGGCATTTGCCAAGTGGTCACTTTTATTTCACTAGGCTGAATGCCTTGTTCTCTGTTTGAAAGAAAATGCAAGTGTTCTTGCTGTATATCTTGTATAGTCTCTCAGCAAAATAATTATCATTCATATTTCTTTCTTTACTTCACTGAACTGAATGTGTGGTTCCCTAACTTCTGGGCTACACATTTGAGTGTTCTTGTAGATAACAAATATAGGTGCATGTTTCCTCCTTTACGTCTCTCGGCTGAATGTGCAGTTCCTTGCCTGATAATACCATGCAGGTGTTCCAGGCTCTCACAAAACAATATACATGCATGTTTCACCTTTTACTGTAGTGCTGGGCAGAATGTGTGGTTCCCCGATAATAACCTATACACGCATTCCGGGCTTTCGTATTGGAGAAAGGACCATTTCATTCTGCAAGAAGAGGCTTGGCTACCATGGATCAGCCCAGCGGGATCTACTATGCTTTGGTTCCCTGAATAAAGCTCAGCTGGAACATTCATTTTTCTGGCTCTAAAAACATATTTCGAGGGTTTTTCTCACTGAACCTAGTCACACTGGAATTTCTATGCCTCTCAGAAAAATGTAAATCATAAAATAATTGCGCAGTGTGTTTCTCGTGTTTCCTGCAAGGATCATTTTCAACGGCAGTCTTTCTACAGTGCCTTTGGTTCCCTCACCGGAGTGGGCGGACTGGCCTTTCAAATAGGCACTTGTACGCGGAGCGCGCGGTGTGCGCAGTGTGTTTCTCGTGTTTCCTGCAAGGATCATTTTCAACGGCAGTCTTTCTACAGTGCCTTTGGTTCCCTCACCGGAGTGGGCGGACTGGCCTTTCAAATAGGCACTTGTGCGCGGTGTGCGCAGTGTGTTTCTCGTGTTTCCTGCAAGGATCATTTTCAACGGCAGTCTTTCTACAGTGCCTTTGGTTGCCTCACCGGAGTGGGCGGACTGCCCTTTCAAATAGGCACTTGTACGCGGAGCGCGCGGTGAGCGCAGTGTGTTTCCTGCAAGGATCATTTTCAACGGCAGTCTTTCTACAGTGCCTTTGGTTCCCTCACCGGAGTGGGCGGACTGGCCTTTCAAATAGGCACTTGTACGCGGAGCGTGCGGTGTGCGCAGTGTGTTTCTCGTGTTTCCTGCAAGGATCATTTTCAACGGCAGTCTTTCTACAGTGCGGTTGGTTCCCTCACCGGAGTGGGCGGACTGGCCTTTCAAATAGGCACTTGTACGCGGAGCGCGCGGTGTGCGCAGTGTGTTTCTCGTGTTTCCTGCAAGGATCATTTTCAACGGCAGTCTTTCTACAGTGCCTTTGGTTCCCTCACCGGAGTGGGCGGACTGGCCTTTCAAATAGGCACTTGTACGCGGAGCGCGCGGTGTGCGCAGTGTGTTTCTCGTGTTCCTCGGGGAGCGAGGAAGGAGCAGAAAATAGGAAACCAGGAAAACGACTAAAGGTACTGTGAAAATCTTCTTTGAAACACATGGAACCTGGCCATTAAAAATGCTTGCCTCTGCTGGACTATCTATGGCAAATATTAAATAACTAGCGTACCTGCCTGATAAAAGGAAGGGAAGCTTGGGAGTGAGAGAGTTATTATTGCCATAGCCCTCGATTCCGCTATACACTATTGCACAGACCCTGGGAGTGTGATAGATACTCTACCATAGCCCTCGGTCTGCCCTTAATCTACCCCGGAACCTCAGACAATTGACTCTATTGTGAGCCGAGTGCAAAACTAGATTATTAGCACATAACAAAGGGAATCATAAGCTCGGGTATAAATCGCCCAAAATGCCGGGAAAGGCGGCAAATCGTAATAAATCGGCGGCGGCCAGGGCGAAGAAACCTTATGGCCTACGTTCAAACAAAGAGACTGTGGACACATGTAATAAAAAGTCTCTGGAACGTGGGGGACCAAAGGAACTTGGAGATAAGCCTGAGGCCCCACCAAAGGGACCGCTAGATGCTTACTTCCCAAGTAAAACGAGAGAAGGAGAGGCTGATGTTGCACGGAATGAAAACAATGTCTCACAATTGGAGGGAGAAGGAAGCTATCTCCCTCTGGACTTGGATAATGACTCCCTTCTGCAATTGTGCTATGCACTACAAGAACGAGTGGGAACTCAAGAAGGGACCCAACTAGGAGCAGAACAGTTGGAGCTCCCACAAATTGGTAACTCATATGTGGAAAAACCGGCTGAAAATACAGAACGGGTGCTCGTACATGAGAATTTGGTGGCTAGCCATGCACTAAGGGGAAATGGATCTCCCATTTTGATATCCTCTGCATCACAAACTGAAACTACCCCCTATGTCTCCATACCTGCCGCCACAATTACTCCCGTACCAAAGGCACCAAGGCTATCAGCGAGCCCCAATATGGTTTTTGACTCAGCAAACCCAACAGAAGACCCCAGGCATCCAGATCTCAGTGTACATGAAACCTCTCAAACTGGAAACGCGACACTGAATTTTGCCATTAAAATCCTATTAAAACTTTGTGGAACGATGCATGAGGACCTGAAAGCTCAGGGGAGGGTGATCTTAGCCCTACATAAACTCCTAAAAACAACTAACAAAATACCTAGTTCCCCCTGCATAGACGGGAGAGGCATACCGACATTTGAAGATTCGCATGAAGATTTGGACAGAGTAAATGCAGCACAGATGGCGGAAAAAATGGCAAATGACCGAGATGTGAAGATATCAGCGGGAGAACAGGAAGAGGAACCCGAAATAGTGGGTCTATTAAGCAGGAAACAAAAAAGAACAGCGAATAAAAGGGCAGAGAAAACAACTAACCCCCCCCCTCCCCGGAACTCCACCCCTTGCCCCCCTCCGGGCAAAAATATCTCCAAAAAAAATATCTCCAAGAAGCAGCACAAACGTGCGGCACGTAAGAAAAGAAGATCTGCCCAAACAGTGGGCACTTTGACGAGCTGGCTCATGGAAGAACAACCGGCGCACGCAAATCAGAATTTGGCAGCTCAGTCGGTCTCCTCTACCACATCTGATCCGGATTTATCCCTTAGGAGACCAGAACCAGTACCCGAGCTGGAACCCACACCGGGCCCACTACAAGAAGGAGAAATTATGGAGGAATGTGGGAGTGCTGAGCCACCTAAGGTAGACATTAAAAATGTGATTATATCCCCGTCTGAGAATGGCAAAACTGGCATACAGCTGAATCGATCTAGACTCTTTGCCTTATTTGCCAAAATACCGTCACTAAGAATCTTAAATTCTGATGACGTAGAATTTGTTGAACCCTCACACAGTAAAGAAGGGAAACATACAATCATCCACTGCTACCTTCCGGAAACTGCTGCTATAATAAGGGCTAATCAGTCATCTATTAAATATCTAGGATACGAGTTGGACGTACCTATTACTGAAGAGATGAATGATGAAAACTGCCAAAAATGCAAGTGTGCATGTTCTACTAGCCCTCTAACATTAAATACAACAAAAGCCACTCAAAGGCTTAGTGATGAGCAAGGTTGGGAATGGCTCCAAGAAAGGCTTGCGCAGAAAAAAAGTTGTTGAATTTCAATAATATCAAGCTGGAATACAAGGGGATTTAGTCACTGGACGAGTGAGGGCCCTGCCCGGGAACTACTTTTGGCCAATGACTTATTCCTACTCCAAGAAACGTGGGTAACCTTTGATCTGGAATTTGATGGATATGTAACTTATCAAAATATGGCCATCAAGGGAGAACGGGGAAGACCGAAAGGGGGATTATTAATTAGTGCTAAAACAGCATACAACCCTAAATTGATCCATCAGGATGGCCCTGGAGGTAATATACTAGCAATTCAAATAAGCCCACCAGGCGGCTGGGCGGGAAGAAAGAAGGTCCTCATAATAAACATCTATGATCCACCTGGGGACACGAACACTGAAGCATTGGGAGATAAGTTGGACTCACTGTTAACCACCTGGAGCTTGGGGGAAGAAGGAGCCGCTATCCTTCTGGGAGGTGATATAAATGCGAGATGCCGGGATACAGAAGGGTGTGGGAACTACCCCTTTGTACAGAATATCTGCGAGATACCTACACCGCAGAGTAATAATAAAGGCAAACTATGGCTAGAAATTCTTAAGGAATGGAATCTTACCATACTAAATGGACGAACAAGGGGGGATATACCGGGAAAAGATACATGGTTGGTAGGAAAAAAGCATTCTGTTTTGGATTATATAGCCATCTCTGAGGGCCTGCTGAATTACACACTACAGTTAAAGGTTACCCTGAATAACTTTAGCGACCACGGCATGCTAACTTTAAGTATGGAGGGTGGTGGAGATTTGGCAGGGGATGGTATATGGAGTGAAATTAGATCTAACGAGGCGGGAAATAAGATCAGATGGTCCCAACGAAATATCGAAAAGATGATATGTATCACCTTCCCAAACGGCACTAACATTAAACAGCTATTGAGGGGTAAGAGCCCGGAAGACATTGAATGTTGGATCACACATCTGACTCACACACTGTTTAGGGGTACTCAGGGCCCAGGATTGAGCTGGAATAGAAGGGGAAAACCAAACTTTGATATTAACATAAGAGACCAAAAACGTATTATGCGCCGAGCCATTAGAAGCATCAGAATGCACAAGACTATCCATAGTAATGAAGAGGAGTACAAGGCTGAAATGGCTGCAATAAAAAGAAAATACCAGAGATGGCTCAGAATGTACCGGCAAACTCAAAAAAGAAAACAATGGCAGAATTTTGTAGTAGCTTTATGTAGCCGGAATAGCCGTAGTGTTTGGCAGATACTGGCCCAGGCGGGGGGTGAACAGAAAATGAGAGTTCTTAATCCCATTGCAAGGGATAAGTGGGTTGAATACATCTCTAACAAATTTTATAAAGAGACCATGAACATCACTAATAGCTTGAGTTGTGTAAAAATATGGCCCCTCCCCCTTAGCTATAAGAGTATAAAACAATGTATTCTGAATCTAAAAACATCAAATGCCCCCGGCCCAAATGGCCTTGCTAACGCAGTCTTGAAGAAGGACCCACATAATTGGGCACAACTTTTACTCACCTTGTACTCAAGAATTTGTAGAAATTGTCAGATACCGACTTCCTGGAAAAAATCTATATTAATACCGATATATAAAAAGGGGGAGCGGACTAAACCTACTAACTATCGGCAACTCTCTATGCTAGACGTCACCAGTAAAATCTTTAATACACTAGTTCTTAAAGAAATAGAAAGGTGGGTCAATGAAAACTGCATTTTAAATTATGCACAAACGGGCTTTAGGCCGGGATCTAGCACTACACATAACATCAGGATACTGGACCAAATTATTAACAACACCACGAGCAGCAAAGACTCCACGCTATACATCGCTTTTGTAGACTTTAGTAGCGCCTTCGATTTGGTGATACGGAACATATTATGGTCTAAATTAAAGGCGTTGGAATGTCCGACGTGGATTCTAGATATATTAATTGCCTTATATAGCAATACATCTACCAGGGTGCGCCTTAATGATCAAGGCGACACTACGGAAAATATCAATATCAACATGGGAGTCAAGCAAGGTTGTATAACCGCACCCATGCTATATAATATATATATAGCTGACCTGCTAGATCATATGGCTATAAAATCAAATTGCCCCCCGAAATTAGGTAATACTCCCGTAATAGGAATGCTATATGCGGACGATTTGATTCTTCTAGATCGCACGTTGTCCGGTATACAGAACATGATGAATGAGTTAGGGGAGTATGCCACCCAGATAGGACTTGTAATTAATGTGGAAAAGACAAAAATAATGACAATAGCACGAAAGGGACCTCATCGCACGGGTATAGATACCAAGGTGGGTAAAATTGAGGTTGTGGAACAATATCCCTATTTGGGTTTGGACTTTAAAGCACCCACAAACTATGATGCCATAATAAGACACAAGACACGTAGAGCAAAACTACTTACACTTCAGGTGGGTAAATTCGCTAAGGGTACGGCTGGCTTCAGTATGGCTGGTATATTGAAACTCTACCTTCAATGTTTTGTGCCGACAGTTCTCTATGGTTTGGAGGCATTGGCCATGCAAGACCTAACCTGGCTTAACACTTTGGAAGGCCACTTCTGGCGTATGGTGCTGGGACTGGGTCCTTCTTGCTCGATACAATATCTCCGCCTAGAACTGGGCCTCATCTCCCTTAGAGGTAGAGCACTTCGGGCTCGAGGTGCGTTCTACCTAAAATCGCGTGCAGACCCCCATTGTAAACTGCTGGGCCTGGCAGGAAAAAACTACGACACAGAAAGGCACATACGTGGCCCTAATTACAAAGACCTGAATGAAACATTATTTAGGGAAATTGATTGGACCTATACAAACTTGAGCAAATTACCATACATCCATCAAAAAAAGGCATTTGAGGAAAAGCTGAACAAATGGGACTGGTGTGCAAATCTAGACCACTTGTCCAAATTGAAGGGATATGAGGCGGTCAGATATGTCTCACATAGATATTTAAAAGTGCAGCCATATCTGTTACTATGCCCGGCCCCTGAGGTGAGAAATTTCTTGTTAAGATTAAGAATCAACCAGTTGCCTGTATTGACTATCATAGGACCACGATTGAAAATACCTAGGGAGGCCAGGATATGCCGTATCTGTCAAGGGGCAGGAAAATCGGAAACCACTAGACACGTGCTAACTCTGTGCCCTAAATTGGGCCCTATATACATGAATGCATATGATAAATGGGTCCATAATTATGAGGCAATTATTGAGGATGATTTTTGGTATATGTGTTTAAATACTGAATCTCTTAGTTTGCAGTTGTCCCTTTTTAGAGTATGGACACAAATTATGCCCTTACTATCACCAACACAGGAATAGCAGTAACAAGGACATCAACCAACAATAAATAATAATAACAATAACATCAGTAGAATTAGAACGCACCTTTCGTATTGTAATTATGATTATAAATGTGATTATAATGGTATTATAGTATACTGTTGTGACATTACGCTGTCCTGTGCTTTTATATTTTAACTTTTGTATTTGATATTTTCGCATATATTTTTATTATACTTATTCCCTTATATAACCTATATTAGTATGAATTTTATATATGGATAATTGATGTAACAATGAATGAATGTATTTAAAATGTGTTGTGTAAAATCCATTTCTTGGATTATACCACAATAAAGTATTATATATATAAAATAATTGCCATCAAAATGACTAACAATAACACCATTTACCTGGTATTTTAAAGGTGGGAGGAAACTAGGGCTGTATAAACATTTTTATTTGTTTTCCTTTTTGTAAGGTTTTTGGACAGTGTTTATTTTGTGTTTTTTTTATAGGGCAAGGATCTTAGCAATGTGTAAGTATAATGTTTCTTTAGTTGTGTCACCTCAGCAACAGCCTTCTCTTCTGCCATGAACCCTGTGGCAATAGCATGACAAATGCTGCATACATGACTGAAGGAATCCCAGGAAACCTTGAGGTCCCTGTGATCATCTGTGGTAAAGGATTTCTTGTCAGCTTGAAACATAGATACCATGTTTACTTCCCATGTGCCTCAGCTTACTGTAGGCGGTCAATCAAGGTTCCTTTCCCCTGCTACCACTGTCCCACAAATGCTACATGTCGCCTTGGTATTTAATGATATATTTAGAGACTACCCTTATATATTATTTGTCTGATTCAGTCTAGCCCTGTCTATGACTCATATAGAGCCATGTAGATCTCTCCCTGTGTGCCACCAATAAGCCAAGAACCAGGCCATGGTACAGACAGAATATATATTTATTGAATAATATTGTAAGTGATTTCAATCCGGCACACACCCAAATCGACGCCTAGCAGGTAGTGCACAACTGAAATCCTTATTTATTTTTGTCTAAAAGTTCTTTATTCTGAACGATATACCACTCATATCACGCCCTTCTCCTGGAACCCCCCAGTCACACTGAACCAGGAATCAGGCTGGTTTGCAAAGGTAAATATTTATTTATGCATTTAAAATGTTATCACAATATGTTTTTATAGGTACAAAATAATCACCAATGGGGTTATGTAACACTTAATAATATCTTTAATACACAAGGAGTAAGTAGTGAGCAAAACAATTCAGCACAGAAAATATTACTTTTGTGTGGGTTCAGGTCTGATAGCACTGTGGTTAGAGGTTCCCCCTGCACAACCCTCAAACCCCCAATAGGTAATTTAAAGAGGTAGGAGGAGAGAACAGGTATTCAGGAATGGCAGATTCAAACAGAATATCAATTCCACTTTCACCCAGCAAACACAAGAGAAAAACGGAATTGACTGTCAAGCTGTCAGAATGGCTTTTAAAGTTATCTTTAGAATGGATTGGGCAAAAACATCAAATGTGATCAAATTCGCTGAAATTGTTATACATTCTTGTTGGAGCCGCTTTGGATAGTTGTGCACAAATGCAAGCAATGATTTAATCCAAACAAAACATTTAAAATCTTAAAATTCAAGTCAGAAGCAATCAAAAGCTGTTTTACACGTGTAGAAATTTCCCAAACCGAAAATTTGTGGCAAACTTTCCACTGCACGATAATCACAATAACGGGAGAATAAAATTGATTTGAAATGCGGTTTTAGGTGTGATTGATAGATATGAATGTTAGCTACAAGCAGAAGTTGTTTCTAGCACAAACACTGAGGGAGTAATAGACGTTTTAGTAGAGGTCTTTTTTTCGAGATAGGCGCGAGAAAGGAAAACAGGAATGCACTTTTAAAATGACAAATGGGTTGCTTACACTAGAGGATGACTATGAACAAAATTAATACCACACAGGAACACAGTCACTTGATCAGGGTGACTGCCTGATAAGGACCTCGCCCTCTTCAGATGAGAAAAAGATCAGTGCAGAGATAGCTTTAACAATACTGGTTATGGAGAACAGTTAACATGGTTTGGAGAGAGGTTCAGACAATGCAAAGATACTCCTACAATACAGGTTCTGAATACAAGATAGGATGGGTCTAAGATAGGGGTAAGACTATGCACAGTACATATGCTAGTGACACAATTCTTCCTATTTATACTCGCTGGATACGTTTTTTATGGAACCGTCAATTATGGTCAGGGGATGGGATCTGGTTTAGGACAGACGGCTGGGCACATTGGACGGGCAACATCAGCAAGGCGCTCTGGTCACAGCACGGTACAGGACTGGACTGGACTGGACTGGATCTGCAATACACTCTGGATTCCTGCCCTCCCATCACTGAACTTCTTGGTTCTGAGGATAATTATTTTCAGCAGGCAAGCAGTAACAGCGCAGCACAGCTGTATTATGATGCTTCCCCTTTAGGCTTGTGGGATTTCTGTTCTGGAATTGAGGCCTAGCTGAGAATGGTTCAGCTATGCAGTGGGCCTTTCGCTTTGCCAAGTTTCTGGAGTCTGGAGCAAGGAAGATGCAGAGTTCAGCAGCAGGGTGCTCCACCAGCGGCAGGATAGTGAGTGAATCTGTCTGTCGTATGTGTGGTGAGCTGTCTCTATTTATGCTATGATAAAGGGGGAGTGTGGGCCGGTTTAGTCTAAGCTTGCCACTTTGAAAGGTGATTGAGTCAGAGTCTACGCTCTGCCTTGATAGGAGGAGAGAAACAGAGTGTCATCTCTATGGTGTGATTTTATGAGGCTGAGAATACACCCCTAGCCCTTGGAACACAAAATCTACTTTCGGAAAAATACATATTTCCACATGTGCAACCTCTCTAAAAATCACATATACAGATTACATATTTTACCTAGCAGCTACTCCTCAAAACCCCATAGCTGTGGGATCTTGTCTCCGCTTTTCACAGAATTTTGCCCTTTTCACTCGGAACACAATGTCCAATTTTTAAGCACATTTCTGCAAGTGTGCATGTTTAACATGGGCATACGTGTATAAAGTTTCACAGTTCTAGTCGAAGTACATTTTGCAAAAAATCCTATTTCTTGCCATTTCTGTCAAGAATGTGTCACCCAGTTCTGGCGCCTCTTCACCCATGCATCCAGAAATTACATTAACACTGCTGTTATTTTTATATTTTTCACAATTTTACATAGTAAGTTATCAGTCTTTTTAAAATCCGTCATTTGTCCTTTTTAAGCAACACATGTTGGTTTAGCTCCACCCCTTTGGTCTCTCCCTGGAAGCCCAGGAGCCATCTCCCATGTTTGCTCCTTACAGAGGCCATTTACGACTGGCTTCGCACTTCACATTTCCTGAGCTGGAGCTTGCCATTGTTCCCTTTTGCCTCTGTAGACCAGGTTCTTTCCTGCCCTGTAATTTCCATGTCTCTGTGATTTCCTGCTGGGGCGAAAGACCTTCCTTCTGTGAGAAAACCTGTTATTCAAGTTCTGCATCTTTCAGCCAGGTTTCAATTAATTGTTAAATTCTGTGGCCTTTTTCATTAGCACAAAACACACTTGTTTGATTGATTTTAAATCATGGGATCAAAACAATTACAATATGGGTTACTATCAGTAACAGGCCACTTATATTGCAAATATTTGATTTCAGTTTATACATGTTAAAGTTTAATCAGGCAGGCCCCTGACAGTTGTCATCCCAGCAGTTCTCTGCTGCACAGAGATTTTTGACAGATCCACTGACAGGCCACTTTTGCTGTGAAACTCTCTTTATGCTTTTGTCTTAATGGAGGTCCTTGTAAGTGCACAATGATTTCTTAAACTAAGTGAATTGTAGCACCCAGCAAGAATTATGAATATTTGAAAGTCGTCTGTACTGGCATTCTGAAGATTCAACAACAAAGAAAAAGGTGATTTAAAGCAATATTTGGGGTTTCATTTAGCAAAGCACTGCTTTTTCCTTCTGCACTCCACTTGAAATTGTTTTGGGGACCAGTGACACATTCCGGTATTGAGAGCTCTGTTCCTCCACTGACAACATGCGTGGCAGATTGGGCAGCCATCTTTTGTGCATTGAAAAGTGCAATTTTCAGGGATTTTGGTGTGCACATGGGTTTCGCTGCCATTTTGCTGTTTCTGGCACCACCATAGCCGAGTGATGAAGTATAGCAGAGCAAAAGTGGGTCAAAACATCCCACAATATGTCCAATGAATATTTGCACTAAATGATTACACACGCCACCTTCGCTGGGGCACAAAACAAAGCTCACTTTTTGGGGCATCAGTTTTAGGCCTCATGTACATTGAACACAGGCCAAATAACAGTTCAGCCCTCCTGTCCCAAAAATAAAACCCTGAAAGTCAAAACGAAAAAATACAATGGAACATTACAAAAATCACAACCTTGGTCATCTTTTTCTAAAGTTGTATTTAAATGACAGCTACATTGTTCATTTGTGTGAAACAATTTCTCCCACACAGTGCACTTGGCTTGTATTCTTGTATTCTTGCTGCGCGCATGTCAAAACTGACAATGTGAAAGTACATCAAAATCTTCGCCCGATGCTAATAACCATCTTGGTGCTTATCTCAGACAACAGGCCTGAATAAAATTGTTCCTGGTCACTTCTTGAGTGTTCTGAATAGAAGCTGATCCATTCTCAGGAAATTAGAACTTAAAGCCATGCCGCTACAAACAGACACTTATGTTTCTGAATTCTCCATTTCCTTGGGCACACAATGCCTTCTGTTTTTTATAGAATTGTGTCATGCGGCCACTTTTACTTTTTCCCATCATGATATGTTCATTTGGGTATGCTTATTCTTTCAGCTGCAAAATGCACCCACTTCCATGATCAGGGTTTCTTTGTTTGCAAATGCCATGCTTTCAATGTAGAATAAGCCTTTGACTCTTTTTTTGGCTTTGCCAATCACATTCAAGGTCCAATCAGTAAGGGGATTTCTCTTTATTTGAAACAGTATTATGATATATGGCAGATGGGAATGACATGCTGCATTTCTAACCGGCCTTAATACAGTTTCTTTATTCTTGGGCAAACTACATCCCACAGGTAGCCTTTTCATTGGTGGGTGGGAGGGAGGCTCTGCTGCAGCAGGGGCAAAATATGACCAGGCCACCAAGCAAGAGCCAGAACCCCCTGAATGCACCTCCTGTTGCATCACTGTGTGCCTCATGGATGCTGCTATACCGTAGGTGTATCCTGGAGCAGTGCCTGCCCTTAGACAACAGACCCCAGAGCAGACTAAGCAGCAGTGAGAGAGAGAAACAGACCTCTCTCTTAAGTGTGAATATCCTCTTACTCCATCCCCTTCCCCTTCCCCTCCTGCAGTCTCAGTCGTTTCCCTTCTGTATATTTCTGAAAAGCACACACACACATACACACAAACACAAAAAATAGAAAGGTCCTTTGCCTCGCACTCTCTCAGACCACACCTAAAGACAACAACAAGAAACAGGAAGTTTGTAATTCAGTTTCACTTGCTCTTACTATTTCAAACCAACTGTACGTTGCTTGAATTAAAAGATTCCTAGGGCTAGAAAAAGATCATGCTGATTCAAATCAATATGCCCATTAGGAAACGTTGTAATGTATTTCGAGCAAGAGATGCCTATTGGCTCAAAGTGGACTGAGCCAATTCATAGCGTATATGAGTAGAATCAGACATTTACCAGCCTGACCTGATTCCGATCTTGAGGCATTTCTATTTTCCTATTGTTTTCAACTCTTGAGACACATCAAGATTTGAGCTTTGGTTCGCTTCCATAGAAAAACTCCTGTTTCAATTCATGAGCCACTTCAAACCACTGTAAAATGTCACGAGAAGCAATGAGTAAATATTGTCCACCACTAGCAGGTACGTAGTGGTTTCAATATTCACTGCAGACACATTTCAATATAAAATATGCATTGCAATAAAAATCACATACAAATGAAAAAAGAAAAAAGAATGCAAGTTTTGGAAGGGGGAAATCGATTTTAGTGAGGTGTGGGTGGGGTTGAGTGTTAACAGAAGGCTGCCAGGGGTTTCTCTCTACATATTGTAGCTGAGACCAGTAAAAATAAGTCAATGTTAAAAGAGTCAGCATTAATACCCGGCACAGAAAAAAAAGAAAAAGACTTACCTCTTCTCATTGGCTGAATTCTGAGCCTTATTGCATGGTAATCCCGAGCACACAGCGGTGTGTTGTTCGCTCCCGTCCTGACAGCATTTTCATTCCGGAATGGCCACCATGGAAAGGTTGAAGGGATTACATGTTGTCCCTTCTTCCTGTTCCATGTCAGCCATTTTTTTTTGTTTACTTTTTTTTTCAATGTATTTCAATGGCCGCCACTGAAATAGAAAACAGACTATGTTTTCTGTCCAAGGTGGCCATTTCTTAAACGTTTGTAACTTTTTTTCTCAGCTGTGAAACACAGTGCATCTCACAGCCGGGAAACAAAAACATTAGTACCCCTGTCTAATTGGCCGGGGTACCAATGGCAATATGCCCCTCTACTGTGGCCCATTACCGCATAAGGTAATGCCCCTGGGTCCTTTGTTAAGGACAAAGCGTTTGGCCCCCGGGGGCATTACCGTATGCGGTAATGGCCCATAGTAGAGGGGCGTATTGTCTAAGTATAAAAACAGCTGTAAAAATACATGGTATCCCTCTGCGCTATTTCCAGAATACCGCTTAGAAGGGAGGATTTCAGAAATAGCACTGGCAGTGTTTCCTATGAATTGCCCTTTCTTCTTTTCTATGCAAACAGGACAGAAAGTGGGACGTGTGGTGAAGCACATGGTATTTCCAAATGCCATCCATTTTCTGATATCTGCTAAGCCTGTAACGAGGGCCTCTGATCAAAAGGCTGTTCATTGTAGTTTGACATTGCTACCTTCATTGGCTTGCTTATTGATGATTTGATTTTCTAATGTGTTTGAATAAGTGATAGGGCTGATTTATTCAAATGCTATAGTACTTTTCTGGTACTTTTGTGGAGGAATCTCAAAACTAGAGATTCCTAACCATGGCAACGAAGAACGTATCTATACAGTCGCACTTTCACAACTTTTCAATGAATTTTTGTGATTAAAAATGTTTACATTTTTCAAACAGAAATCCCTGTTAAGTTCGCCAAACAATATGCATGTCTAGTTTCAAGAAATACCTCTCATATAGTCAAAGGTATTTGAATACCCACAGAGTGGTCAATATGGCCAATATTGTGATATTAGACTACCAAACAACGTGTCCATGATAGTTTTCACTAACACTGAAAGGCTCCTATTAAAGGGCATGTAACAGCAGTTACCTGATTCAACTTGTGGGGCACCACAGGTTAGTTAAGCAGTGCAGCTTGTTATCTCTGCGGGTAGCTGCACACAAATATGCTAATTTTGATTCTTTGGTTATATGTTCATTTGCATATTTTAGATCTGTATTTTTCAGGAAACTATCTACAAAACCTGCAATGGAGTGACTGCTAAGTTCTAGCCAAAATTGGATTAAGGAAAAACTAGGTAGCTTGTTTTAAAATTGGTGGTGAAGTATTTTAATTTTTAATAATTTGCCTGAGAGAATAACTCAAGACAATCGTATGTTTGTGTTTTTGTACCATTTCTTTGTGTTCCTTATGAATAATATAAATGATTCATTCCTTCGCTAACTATCAACCTTACAAAAGTGTTCCCTCTAAATACTCTGGGATAAACCAAATCCCACAACTACAAAGGAAACACTACTAAAACTCACACATTATCACAACATTAACATCCGCATTTTTGCACAGTTGCCTTCCAGTCCCATAACTTCACATCAAATAAATAAATGATCAATAATTCGTACTCGCTGCCATAGTTGAAGGGTAATAAATAACCCAAAAAGTTAACAGCATATTCCCCAAGGACCCAATAAGACAATCCCCATAGCAAGACAATAATGATGCTGCACATCCAACAATTACACCTATTGGTCTAGACATCTTAGTGGCTTTTAAAACCAGCAAGCATGATATTTTTCTGTAAGGACTTGTGGACACACGAATAGCGGTGCCCATCCTACACTCCATACCCTCGTTCAAACCACCCTCATCTATATCACATGTCGAGTACCTCAAGGGCCCAAACTGTCATCATTACTTTCAATAGCTATATTACCTGCCAGCTAAAATCATCAACAAATCAGAACAAGTTGCTAAAAGTGCACAGATGATAAACTGTCTTCAGACACATTCAAACCTCAGTATTTGCCTTATCATTGATGACAATGACAAAAAATAGCCTCAATTTCAGCCCAACTAAAGCAGACTGTATAGTGTGTTGTTTCAAAGCCTCTCGCCACACAACCATCCTGTATCCCCCCAAAAAATAGAAACTGCATTCAGCCAACAGCAATAGTTAAACACTTTAGATTCCTCACTCATCTTTAAACATCAAGCTAAAATGACAGTGGGGAGCTGCTTCTTTCAACCAAGTTCCTGCCAGTGTTTCATGCCATGCCCGAAGCATGGCAGTCACCGCCATAGTACATTCCAGACAGGATAATTCCAACCATGTATATCTTGTCAGCCAGGCATACTGGAATATCTACTGAGACATCTACAAAGTGTGCAGATTGCAGTAGGAAGTCTCTTAAGACTGGAGAGATGTCTTACTCTTACCCCAGCTCTCCTGACACTATGTTGGCTCCAGGACAAACAAGAATCCAATTCCAAAATCTTTGATTCACCCAACACACTTTCCTTAGGAAGGGCCCTGAATCCACAAAGGAGGAGTCCAATCATTAGGTACCCGTCATAAAGATTCAGAAACACTGATCTCAAACAGTCCCATGCCTCCACAAGAAACACCAAGAGGATCCTCTTCCTTGTTCTCATTCTTAACCTATTGAAAACCATGCTGAGACTACTACACACAATGCAAGACCACCAGGAATTCAGAAAATCACACAAAACCAGGAGGCTCTCCAGACAACAGGCACATATAATCAATAGACTGCTCCACACTGGGTTGATAAAACAAACACACACTAACCACTATGGAATCAGGAGTCTACCCCTAATGGAGCACAATACCGCAAACACAAGTGCACTCAAGAATGGTCTCAACTGGGATAGTCTCAATCATTTGTCCTGGTCAACAAATATGATACATCCTCGTCCTTAACATGTACGCATGACTAGTTCAGACATAGGATGACCCAAACACAGAGTATGCTCAAAACTGTGCAGTGCCAGCTCTGCACTCACCATAGCAGCCAACAGAATTGAATCCCTCTCTTTCAATGCCAATCAGTTGTTCACCCACCCACTGATGGAAACTCTGCCTCGTTGGTCTGGACCATCTACTACAGACACTGTACGCTTAAAGACCCTCTCGAATAACCATAATCTGACAATCATCATAACAAAATAAAGCACAATGGAAAACCAGGAGTCCAAATCTATATAAAAGTCCTTCAAGTGCCAACTAATCTACCCACCCTTTCGATTTCTTACCATGTTGTACCACATCAAAAAGCCTAAGCAGATTGCAGCTTACTGTCTACTGGCAGCCTCACTAACTATATGCAGCCCTACAGAGATTCCTATGCAAGGCTCTGCAAAACCTCTGCACCTTATGATATGACCCCTTTACAGTTAATCAAAATTGGTACCTTGCTGTGTAGTGCCACACAGTAGCTTTTCGAAGTCTGTTTCTCTGTTTCCTTTTTGATGATGTCATGGTTACCAACATGTAAAACAGACTTAAGAAACTATGGCGTTATACCGAGCCGCGCTGCAAGGTGTTTTTTTAACTGTGCTAGAGGAGATATAAGCTGTGGCAGCAGTCCGACCTTGCCGATAACAGCCCCTCCACCCAACTTAAGTGAGACCTTCCAGGTAATGGTGCCTTGATTCTGATGGACTACAATCATGAACGTTGTTTTTTTCTCTTACGGCGTTGCCATGATAGAATGCAATGACTGACTTCATGAGGAAATTCATCTGTGCACATTTTAATGCCTGCCTTTAGTGTAGGGTCTTCTGCTCCGTTTTGGGTCCGGCATTCTTACCTCACTACACCACAGATGGAACTTATGTTTAAGCATTTTTTGTAGGAGTGTCTAGTGACTTTCTTTGAAAAAAAATTTTCATCATGAAAAATCACGGATTCGTTTTTTTATCAAAAGGAAAATATACAAATTCACGATATACATTGTAATATCATTTAATGTATAAATAACTGTCACCTAAATACCTAGTTGTAACCGCTTTTTCTCAGGAATGAAACAAATAAGAAGCTCCATCAAGACATGCAGTGCTTCCTGGTGCTGACACGCATGAAAGGATCAGAGCGACCAATGTACCAGGCTTCTTGAGCAATGATCCTTCACTGAGATGCAGGGCAGATCCCAGGGGAATGTACAGAAAGATATATAGTCCCTTCACCGACTAATGTTTCACGAGGCAGCAGGGCCTACGGTCATTTTGCTCAAGTTGTTAACCCACTCAGCAGTGTCACACTGAGTTTACCTTCTGCCACACAAGATCCAAAAGAAATGTTATGAAATGGAGAACACGTCTATTTCATTTTACCGGATACAAGGAAACTAATCAATCTGTAATTTAGCTGTGCCCCCAGAGGTGGACAGGGAACCAAAACAGGCCCTGAAAATAATGTTCAATGTGGCCCCATATTACACATTTTCAGTAATCTCAACCCCTTTTCTCTCCTTTCCTCCCACTCAGTGGGGTTGTCTTAATCTTCCCTGATTGGGTTCCTTCGTTGATCTTACCCACCCAGCCCTACTCTTCCTTTGAGAGCCTGGTGTGCATTTTGGTCCTCTCCCCCTCCTCCACCCTGACCATTGCCACCATTTACCAGCCGCCAGGCTCTATCACCCTGCTCCTCTCTGAATGGGCAGCTTTATGTCCTTCCTTGCTTTCATCCACCTCCAATCTCCTCCTTTTGGGTGATTTCAACATCCGGTGCAACCCACTCAGCCGGTCACACTCTGAACACCTTCATCCACTCTGAAGTCCCTCTCCCTTCCCCACTGGTCGTCCCTCTCCCTTCCCCACTGGTCATCCCTCTATCCTAGTCAGAACGTTCTATCCTTTCCTCCCACATAGGCCCCTCTGACCATGCCCCCTAAAGCCCTGCCAACCTCGTTCACCAACATCCGCCCAATGAAACGAGTGTCAGCTGCTGCCATTCCCTCCACTTTCATTTCTCCTTGCCCCCTACCTCTGATTCTGCTCTCAGCAACCTCCACCTGGCCACTTGTCCAAGTCATGAGAATCCACCTGAAACCTGCCTCTAAGTGTAACACTGGTACGACTCGGATCTTGCTGCCCTGAAACAAAAGTGCAGAGCAGCAGAACAGAAGTGGCAAACCTCAGGCTCATCTTCTGTTAAACTGGCTTGCCGTTTGCTGCAACGGCAATACAGACTCTCCATCCATGCCAAGAGACCACATACAGGCACGGCTCTCTGGTGCATCCAACAACACAGCTGAACTTTTCAAGATTTGTAGGGAACTAGCCATCCCTTCTGAAGTCCCCTCCTCCCGGTCTCCCGCCAAGACCCTCTGCAACTCACTGCCCACTCACTTTGCCACCAAAACTCAGGACATCTTGAACTCCCTCGTCACTACCTCCAAACCCGGCTCCTGCCGTGCAGCACTTACCTCACCATATACTTCATCTGTTGCTCACTCACGAGCACGGACACTCCAGCACCTAATCCCTCTGTGATTTTCTTTATTGCACTTGCACATTCTGAATTACCCATGGTGCATAGTAGGTTCATCCTTTTTCCTTTCCTCTCCTCTGTTGTGTAGAAATATGTATCACTTCTTTGCTCCCTCCCTCGCCCAGTGAGCGCTTTGAAACACAATGTACTTGCTGTATAAGCGCCTAACAAGCGAACAATAAATAAATAAATATGAGAACATGGGGAAATAAAATAGGTTACCACACAATAGAGGCCCAGGATGAAGAGGCCTACCAGGAAATCTCCAGAGTTCCCAATAGGTCAGTCCAGCCCTGCATGTCACGACAATATACAAGGATACATGTACAAAGACTGAACCCTCCCGACTCTGAACAAATATGTCAGAACTAGTAGGCATCGACATCAAAGTAACCCCTTCGGGCAACTAAAAAAATACAAATACATACAACTAAGAATCCTCAGCCTGAGAAGCTGCATAGGGATCATTTCAACCAAAACAGGTGGAAAATAGAGCAAAGGTCTCTCGCAAGAAATCACGCTAAGGATCCTTTGCTCAAAACATTTTAAAAAATGGTTGCTGGTGCAGTTAAAAAAACTGGTTTCAACCCTCACAATAGAGGGTTGAGACTTGAGAGGATCTCTGCCCACCGCCTTTTTCTGCGCTGCTGCCCAGGCCTGCAGAGGAGCGACCAGTAACAGCACTGCCTACCGAGCGTCTCCCCAAACAATGCTGGGCCCCGGAACTCATAATTACAAGCACTCCCCAAAGTGGTAAGTTACCAACATTAATACAGCCTCCCAGGCACATACAATTGTTTCAATGGGCTGCCCCTGCCAAGCGGCCCACTAATACTCCCTGGGCCAGCCACGTTGAGAGGATTTGTGGGGTCCTCCACGTGCTGCACTTAATGCCGGGCAATATCTGACATATGTAGTCCAGCCTAATTTAAATAAGGGACTCTGTCATGCTGCTGGCACTTGCTGGGGAGCTCCTAGCTTACACAGTTAAGCCAAAGTACAGACTTTGGGGACAACCAAACACTGTTGCAGCCTGCCCATACTTAAGAACTGCTTGCCTGCCAGAGACTAATTCATCCACAGAAGATCATCAGAATGCAGCAGCAAGGACCTTGCGACAATCGTTGCCAAGCTGTCACCCAAGTAAGGGGCATTTTATATATTTTTTTTTTTTGCAGTGCACTGTACAGACATTTTATATAATTTTAAAGGACTCTTTATATTAATTTATTGTTTGTAACTAGCTGTTCCCGGCCACGCAATGCTGTGGCTCAGCCTGGTTAAATGGAAAAGAAAGAAAAGAAAGAAAAGAGAAAGCGCATGTTTCTAATATGTTTAATTTCACAATGTGGGTATACAATATTTTTTGTTGTTCCATTATCTCTGCAGATATGCTGACTATAGAACATGCAACATATAATTGCCCATGTGAGAAGCAATCCATGTCTAGATCTAAACTGCGCAATTCTAATGATTGGCCTTAATCTTTGTTGATGGTGATTGCAAACGCAAGTTGGCATGAATTGAGCTGTTACGATTTCTGCGCTGAACGACGTCATTTGGAAGCATGAGTTGTATTTCCTGATGTTAGATAGGAAATGCTTTGATTTGGCGGTATATCCAGCAAGCAAAGTTTTTAATGGCTCTGGCAGTTCTCCAAGTTGAGGCAGTTTAATTTTCCCGGCGGCGCAACACATTCCTTTCGTTTCTCCATTACATTTCAGAGCCTTGCAATAAGGATACACTTCAGACAAGGTGCTGATGAGAACATGCCAGCTCAAACTATAATCATCAGCTGGGTTGTACTGGAATGCAAGGCGATTGTAATCGCGTGATAGTTGAGCACGGAGTCGTGTTTGACACCGATCTGCTGTTTCTCGTTGACGTCTTTCAGCCACTCAGCCTGCTGCGTTAATTCTGTTGAGAATGAAGCAGATCTGAAGCTGCTTTTACGTCCAACAGATGGCATTGTTTTTCAGAAAAATGTTGTTACCTGTCACAGGTGTGACATCTATGTATAGTAGGTATATAAAAACACGCGCCTATTCAAATGCAACGTTGTGTCAAAATTTCAAAGCAATCAGTGAAGAACTTTTGGAAATTTAAGATTTTGAACAAACAAACATTTACATTTTTTTTTAAATAGATTACATAGCTGTTTAGGATTAGTTTAGATTATAAATAGTGTCCTGTGATTTCCCCGTTTTAAATAAAACCCATAATAAACTGTGCTGGTGTGGTGAAAGAAAGTATAAGTGAACCGGAAGAACATCTAAGGAACTGTATGCACACATTCCTCTGTCCTTATTTTAACCTAGCAGCTTTTTTCTTAGGGGTTTTGGGAAAATCCATCCTGCATTAACATTTACCTTTCCGTACCCTTTCAAGGCCACATCAAGTCTCAACAAGGTGATCTAAATCCATGGCGTATGTTGAGGCATCCATCCCTCTGCCCCCAGAGAACGACAAGCTGATCAGAACATGAGTCCCCGACCAGGCGAGGAGAGGGGAGATCCCACAGACTGAATGCTAAAAACGTTGATATCCTTTGTATTGATTGAATGGTTAAACTAGCGGGTGGCCCAATTCACTATTTGTTAAATCTCGATCGATGGCACCTGGAGACGGCAGCCACGTAGCTGCAACATGCTCACCTCTGCAAGGTTCCACAAGTTTGAAGGGATGCATCATCGAGTTGGGGGTGATAATGTGGGAGGGTTTGGGGGGAGAGAATTAGGCATTCTCCAAGAAACCTACAGGTGGGTGGAGGAAGGTGTGGAGTCTGGGCCCTGTTGGGGAGTTAAAAGTGTTAAAAAAAATGGTCATGCCACTCCGGACGGTACTTCCTTAGAAATGACATACACAGTTAAGGATAATCATGAGAAACACAAATGGTGCAAAGGAATCCCATGGACAAGGGGCTAACAATTAAACTTCTGTCCTGGATCGTTTGTGGGCTCAATAACACAATAAAATCTAGAAAAGTGGGAATATATATAGCCAGGCACAGCCCACACATTGATGTTACAGGAAACTCATGCGCTTAAAAAAGTGAACACCAACCTTCTTGCACACTGGGGCCCAAATAGGTATTAAACGGAATACTCCACCCAGGCCAGGGAGGGTACTCACACTAATACAGTCACCCCATCAAATGATACTTGGATATTATGGTGAGGCAACCTCAATACGATCCTCGACATCACACTGTACAGGTCTTCTGACACTCACTGGGTGCTTACCAGGGCAGCTACTACTTTTCACCAGATACTTCTACAGATGCCCCTGATTGATGCATGGAGGAGGCTACATCCTCTCGACAGACTGTACTCGTACTATTCCTCGGTACACGATTCTGAATCCCGTATTTATTACTGCCCTCTCTCCTCATGTCTTTCAAATACATTGATAAACTGCGATATACACTCCTGCACACTATCGACCACTCCCCAGAATCCCTAACACTAATGCTACATGAGACTCGACCACCAGCTAGGCGATGTAGGATGCCCTCCAATATCCTGAAAGACCCTAATGTAGTTGAGTCTCTTCACATGAAAATTAAGGAATTCTTCACAGTAAATTAAGTATACTTCGACCGACATGCAACACTTTGGGAAACTTTCAAGGTCTGGGTTCAGGGGGTCCTCATTTCTAAAAACCATTGGGCTTTTGAAATCCGTTAGATTGGAGCTAGCAGACGTAGAGATACGTTTACGAAAACTGGAAATCGAATACAGTAATGCCCATGATAAAAAAAGCTTTTGCTGACATTAATTGATTATTGCAAGAGTTCCACTAATTGGCGGCCAGGGAAGTACAATATTTGATCGCCTCTATAACGGGCACGTAGATACGGGGAAGGTAATAAGGCAGAACGCTCTCTAGCCAACCTATTGAAGGCTGAACAACATCACAATCCCATTGCTAGTATGCATGCGATGAATGGCATGGCAATCACAGAGGAGGAAGGTATTAACCAGGAATTCACATGTTTCTACACAGAGCTTTATTCAAATCGAGATATGAGATCCAGAATAGAAATGAGGGACTACCTAAAAGCATTAAAACTTCCTAAGCTCCCACCCGAAGACAAACTAACCCTAGAACAGCCAATCACCTGTGAAAAAATAACAGAAGCTATAAAATCCCTAACATCTGGGAAAGCCCCAGGGTTAGATGGGTTAAGCGTGGAGCTGTACAAGGAATATCATGCTGAACCTACCCCTGTTCTGTTAAAGGTAAGGGAGGAAGCAATGGACCGGGACATCCTACCAGAATCCTTGAGTGAAGCCGTAATAATAGTACTACCGAAGCCTAGGTGCCCACCTCACGACATGTCTTCATATAGACCCCTTTCATTAATCGATTCCGACGTGAAAATATTTGCTAAGGTCCTGGCCACTAGGCTCCTCCCTACTATGCCCAGACTGGTCCACCCAGATCAGTGTGGCTTTATTCCTACTCGGTCCACTGCTCTAAATCTGTGCAGATTATTTGGGGTCATGGCACAGGTCGACCCCAAGGCGCGGTCAGCTGTGATTTCCCTAGATCCCGAAATGGCCTTTGATTCCGTCTCCTGGGAATATCTTTTCACAGTGCTCAAAAATTTTGGGATAGGCCCTTACTTTCTTAAATGTGTTCGGCCGTTATACACTGAACCGGAGGCTAAGGCCGGATTGCAATCCTGAAGATGGTAGTCCTTCCCAAACTCCTTTACCTCTTCGGAAACATCCTGATATGGCCGGTTAGGGCATTCTTTGCCAGACTCAAGTGCATGGCCACCTCGTTCTTATGGAATGGAGGACCGGCTAGGATGAAGTGGGATTACCTGGTGGTGCAGGTTCAATTTGCCAAGCATTGGTATGACCCATGGGACATGTCACCACACATCCCGATAGAGCGTTACACGCTTCTTCCACGACTGAACTCTGTTCCATCTTATTTAGCACACGACATGGGCACCCATGCAAATTCGACCCAGTCAGTACCACTGTCCATGCCTGGTTCGCAATCTACAAAACACTTCAGGTAGAGACACCTTATGACCCGGAGGCCTCACTGTGGAATTTCCCCAGCATCTCACCCTCATTCGACGGGGCGCTGCAGAGAACATCGGGCCCCAATAAAGAGATAAAAATGCGGGATATGTTTCCTAATGGGAAATACGTGAACCTTGATGATTTTGTTAACACAGTCGGGACAGGACAGCTTAGAATATTCCAATACCACCGTATGAGAACAGTGTTCAGTACCAGATGACTGCTATTTCCTGACGAACCGCCCACTCGCAAATGTTTGCGGGCCATGACCACTGGGAACGGACCCGGTATTTCCACATTGTACGTTATGATACAATAACACTCCCCTTCCTTAAACACAGTTCAAGCAACTTGGGAGGCAGACACGGGTATAACGATTACTGCCGAGAAATGGCTCAAATACTGTCAACTGTCCAAATCCATATCATTAAACGCTGGCCTCTGCCTGATCCAATTTAAGATCCTGAAAAAGCTATATTACACACCGGCCAAGATGGCAAAGTTCTCTGAAAACTGCACTGGAGACTCTCAGAAAAGTGGTGAGTCACAGGGGGACTCATTTCATATGTATTTGGTCTGCCCACTGGTTACTGGGTTTTGGAGGGAGGTGACCGAGATCATTGAGGAGATAACGCAAGTTCCAGCCTCTCTCACCCTCCAGAAATATTGGTTTGGGGACATCAGGAAAGTGGCAGAAACTACAAGAAGACTGTTTAATGTATCTTGTGGGATAGCGAAAAAATGTATACTGCAAAACTGGAAAAGCCCTCATGCGCCACAGGTTGAACATATTCTCAAAGAGCCAACGTGTGTTAATGAAAGTGAGGAACAATATGCAACGACATTGCCCAGGACAAGTCGTCCTAAAGACATTTGGGCCCCATTCAGAATCTACCTATGTGACATGATACCCAATGGGGAGATCTCTCCCTTGCCATTACCATGATTATTTACAACCCGATTATTCACTGCTGTTGAAAATGCCTATTTCCTTTGTACTTCATTTAATTGTGCTGTATGCAGACTACATGACCAACGATAAATAAAGTTAAACAAAAAAAAGAAGTCAGTCGATGTCGCAACCCACCGGCTTCACAATTTGCATGTGGAATATCTGGGTACTAGCCTATTATTGACTTAAAGTTTTAAAGAAAATATCTGTATGTTCTACAACTTCATTTTCCAGAATTTACAATAAAGATGTTTGCACCAACAAAAATAAATTGAGCAACACCATATATTACACCACCCGGTTTGGCATAAATACATACGTCATTGGGGTAGATACATTAACAATATATTTCTCAGATGGAACGATACTGCAGAGACACTTGCCACCTTCCTCGCATATTTGATCATGATAGATGACAGGATACAATTTACAACAGAAATTGGCAATCCAGGGTTACATTTCCTAGATAGTCCAGATTATTTCCAAAGCACCAGTTTTTGAAACCAACATTTATCATAAACCAACAGAGAGGAATAACCTTCTACACAGGATGAGTTTTCATCCACCATCAACACTCAAAAGTCTTCCCTACAGTCAATTCTTAAGAATGAAATGCATAGTCAAGGGAATGGGAAACAGATTCAGAAAACACGATTAACAAGTTCCAAGCGAGAGGATACCATGAAAGTGAACTGACAGAAGCAAAGACTAAAGTCAATCATAAAGACAGAGATACACTTCTAATACCCCAACCACAGAACACTGATGTTGAGGGCCCACTTGTGTTTGTAAGAGTATACTATCCAGTCTACCAAAATAAAAAGATCAATATTGAAGCATTGGCCACTATTGAACGGCAACGGCGAACTAAAAATCCTTTTTTCTACAAACCCCATCTTTGCATTTAAAAGGAGTCACAATTTGAAGGACTTACTTGTTAGAACACAACCCAAAAGAAGAAGGAAGGATAACATTGGTCGCCCTGGCACCTTCTCGTGCTTAGCATGCAACATCTGCAACAATGTGATCAAAGGTGATAAAATGACTCACACCAGAATGGGAGGAAAAAGTTAAATTGAGAGACTATGCCACCTGCGAGACCCAGAATGTGATTCATGCAATCAAATGCCCATGTGGGTTGACATATGTTGGACAAACCAGCCGTAAAGCATGCATAAGGTGGAGCGAGCAAAAGTCAAACATTAGAACAAACAACCAACAGTCAGCATTAGCAAGACATTTCAACCAACACAAACATCAACCATCCCAAATCAGATTCCAGGTATTAGAAGTGATCGACTCACAAAGTCTCAGAATGAGCTTAACCAAATGACTAGTACAAAAAGAGGCATTCTGCATGACAGACTGGCTACAGTCTTTCCAGCTGGCCTCAATGAAGAACTAGACTTACACTGTTACTTTTGATCAACTGTTTTGGTGCAACCATACATAAAGCACTTTTGACAAGCGTATTGTATCACACAAAAACACTTATGATGTGGTAACTGCCAGATATAGACTTTCTCATATAATGGCCAACTAACAGAACTATCAAGAATGAGATAACATGTGTGGGAAGGACATCACCCACATCTGTAGCATTCATAACACAAGAATCATGAAGGGTGAAGTTTTAGCCGCACTATGCATGTGCACATCTTGACAATCAAGACTTGGAAGTACATTATGACATAAGCTGTGTTAATAGAACATCTGTTTAGATCATGTAATATGATGTAGTTGACATACAAATTAGACACACCATATTCGTTTTTTCTACAGCTGCATGCACGTACGCTTACAAGTCACATATCAGAGACCTGGGAGAGCATTATGACAGAAGCTGTGACATCACCATATCTGTTTTATCATGCATGATGGTGTAGTAAGTCCATAATTAAGACACAACTGGTATTTTCACCAGGAAACCCTTGGTATTGTAAACTAGACTGGGGACCATTAAGAAAACAAGTATATGTTTTAATGATTTATCATCATGATTGTGAAAGAGCATAGACCATATGACGAATTATGGCATAACACCTGCTGACCGTACTAGATTTCGCATTTACTGAATCCTGACGCACCTTTCATCTTTAAGTATGAGTACCTTTTTTCATGATGGCACTGTAAGTGTACATTAGATATTCTCACATTTGAGTGTAACATCATTACACATCAGCGTGTCAGACAATAATGGTATTTGCTTCGTCTGTACAATCAATACAACGGGTAGTATGAAGGAACCACATTACCCATGATTCCTCAGATTATGCCCCATACAGTCATAGCACACACATGCTACCGTGTACACACGCAATGACATATACCATATTAACCTCATTGGTGGGCCTGGCGTCCTGGTTCCTATGGCAAAGCTCACTTTTGACCATGCAGAGACGCTCAGAGACCACTAGCGAGGGAGTCTAGCACTTTGACAGATCGGACACGCTAGAAGTAAGTTTATAGACACTCCTCATATTCTTTGAAAAGAAGACTATGCTATTTGCGGCATCTCTGTAAACGACATGCAATTTTCCACTAGGTTCCATGACTTCCTTGTACCGCGCATACCATCATGATTAACTGCCTTTAGCACATTACTTATCCGACCTTGTGCTTCAAAGCAAGCCAGTTAAGCTAAATATCAAAACATTATGTGGATATGTTTTTGCATAATTGGATGATGCATTCAGCCCAATCCTGCCAGCAATTCTCTTTGTACGTTGCCCTCATAGGTCCCAGATGCATGGTCATACAGCTCTATGGACCTACACAGGCCGTAGAATCAAAACACAACAGGACTTTTTGAGTATCGCAGAGGTAATCACTGTTGTTTTGATTCTAGGTTGACTTTTAAAAACACACAACTTTACAATTTTCACAGAAAATGATGCTACTTGCTCTGACATATAGAATTATGGTATGTTCTCTCTTACTAGGCAATGTGCACTGTTGAAAGCTAGACCGCCCACTGCAACACCATTTTAAAGAGTGAAGAGCAGTGCATTTCTTTGATATTTTGTATTGCAGAGGTATGTTCTATGTAGACAACAAGGTGTTTACATCTATGATTTATTTATTGTGGATGTTTTTGTCATAAGATTTTGCCTCTACAAGAATGCATTTATTATTTTCTTATAGAGTCCGCTTTGAAGAAGGTCGTTGTGTCCAAAATGCCTCATACAGGGCTTCTGTAAATAATGATCAGAACAAATTAAATAGAAACATTTCTAACTACAGATGTTTGAAGCAATCTCGCAATTTATTTCTATGAAAAAAGACTATATTCTCACACATTGAATCATGATTTGAAGTAGTTTTCACTACATAATAGGCGTATCCAGGCTCAAATACTGTTTCACTGAGAATGTTCTCCCTTGGCCAGAATGTATTGAACATCTGTTGAACCAGGCAACCTGACTCTGGCTGGAGGGACAAGCACTGATGACATGTATATCAGAGGACAAGATCCATAAAACGCCTAAACCGGATAGTGGAAACCACCAGCCCATGTCCATCTGTAATGTCTCTAACCAGTCAAATGTTATGTTTATATCTGATTGTGGTACAGGGATGGAGCCCCTGAAGGTCAACAATTATCAAGGCAATTTACAGCAGTTAGCTCTAGACATTTCACATAAGGAAGATACTGACTGTTAACTAATATAAACAGCACTACATGCTCCCCCTTGCGATCTCCGACACTGTGATCCAGGATGAGCTAGAAATGCATGGTGCACAAGTAATTCATGATCAATAGTCCTCGGCTGAAGATCCGGTTAAATCCCTCCGATGTATGTTGCTCGACACTCGATCCCTAGTCAAGCACTCCACAGAAGTGGCAGATTATATTCATAATCAAATATCAACAACTCTGTAGTCATGGAAACATGGCTGCATGCAGCTGCTTGACCAGCAGTTACTTTACCGCTTCCCATAGGGTACAACATCCTCAGAGCTGACCGTACTCCTGGCAAGGGCGGTGGACTGATCTACGAAGCATCTCTCCAAATACATAAGTAGAGGGTGTCAATGTACTTAACTGTGAGATATTTACTGGTAGAATTGTCTTTTGACCATAATCCATGGTCAACATTATCCTGCTAAATCAACCCCCCAACAATATGACAGACATTTTGCTCCACCTTAGTGACCTGATTATATCGTTACTAAAGCCAATGTCTAAAGTTATCATTTTATGACACTTTAATCTTGGATTTGCTGATATTTATGCCTCCATGGCAACTGCTGTCAATGCCACTCTGACGGATTTTGACTTTGCCAGCATATTGAAATAGAAACCCATATCAAAGGCAGGATGCTGGAATGGGTGCCCTCTTATAATGTCACTATAAACAACATTGAGATCAATAATTGCCCTTGGTCAGACCATCATTTCATCCATGTCAATAACCTGTGTCTGTCATAGCCTATTTAAACCAAAGGGAAGCAATGTAGGGCTAAGTATAGAAAGGTGCAGAAGTTATCCTCCACATGCATGGCGCTGTACTTTTGAGGCTACCATGGATAACCTCATAACCTGGCTAATTATAACACTGCCAATGATCTAACAGAGGCCTATCAAAATATGATGGCCAAACGGTCTATTGTTTGGCCCCGGAGAAAACTCGGCTAGTGAAGAAGTAAAATACTAAAGTCTTCTACTCGGCTGACATTCAAAAATTGAAAACCACCACATCTCCTGACGACAAAGCCAAATACACCACTGCTGTGAAGGCACATCTGCCATCTGTGCTGCTAAAATAAAATCCTCCTATGACAAAAGAATTGATAGTGCAGCATTTAATTCCAGAGAACACTTTAAAAGACTCAAGGAGCTGGATGACTCCTGACTTGACACGTCTGTAGTCAATAAAGACACAAACTGGTGCATCTCCATACAGAATGGCATGATGAGCAAGATCAGAAAAATCAAGGAAGACATTGCAGCCCAACATAGTACCTTGGACAGAACCAGTGCAAATAGGGAAACTTCCAAGATCACATGCTCCATCACCTATGTTTAATTTAGGGATGTCACAGAGACCCGAAATGTCAACGCTTTTACAAAAACAAACCTACAAATTGCAAGGGGCCATTTGTCCTGAGCGTATTATTAAATCCTGCACCTCTCATATGCTCAATGCTGATTACTGAATTTGTGAAAACCTCCTTTCAGGAAAATCTCATTCCATCATCCATCAAGCAGGCATGGATTTACCCCTGTGAAAGAAACGTACTCTTGACCCTAGTTTGCCTGGTAATTATTGTCCAATTTCCAATGCATCCTTCCGGTTAAACAATTGTGGATACGGTAGCTTATACAGAGATTCAGGACTTTCTATGTACACATAACATACCAGGTCAGAAGCAATCAGGGTCCATGTTGCTGGCCACAAGGCGAACATCTTGCATATCTTTGAAAAATGTAGCACAGCACTCCTGATGCTTCTGAATCTGTCCATCGCTTTTGATTTGGTGGACCACTTAATACTACTTTCCAGACTGTTAAACTTGGCCTCCTTTTCTACAGATACAGTTAACTGCATTAAATCCTTTCTTTCAGTCCGTAAAGCAAAGTCTTAAATGAGGATGCCATGGCAGATGAATACCTGGTGACATGTGGAGTCCCACAGGGATCCTGTGTTTCTCCAACACTCTTTAAAATCTTTACATTGCCCCTTTTTGAAATGCTGGATGCTGAAGGCATGATTTATGCTAACTACGCTGATGGCAGACAGGGCCTGATTCACAGAAGCGTTGTATAATGTTGCAGTTCCATTGGGAAACACTGTGAATCAGGTCCACAGTATCTTATTCCATTGTCAAGTAATCACAGCAAAGACACCATCACCATTAATGCCATCTATAGTCTTATTAAAATCTGGATGTGGACAATGGAGTAGCAGTCAACAATGCTGAGACAGAGCTTATGATAGATGGTACAGTGCCCCAGCCGTACATGCTAAGTGCCGAGTATCAGCTTTTACAGATCGCAGGTTGTGCTATTGCCACACTGCCTAAGGTCGAGACACTCAGAGAAGTTTTAGATCAGGAACTTAATATTGAGGCACATGTCGACAGTCTGGTTTCTGGTACTTCATATTACCATAAATTGCTCGCACAATTAAGACCCGTTTTTTAATTCTACTAACTTTGCTACCCTCACACGGGAGATTATTGGGGAAAGACTGGACTATTGCTCCAGCCTCCTTCAGGGCGTTGGCAAAGCAAATCACCCACTTACAAATCATTCAGAATAATGTAGTACACGTCATTGAGGACATGTGCAGATCTGATCATGTGTCGGCTGCCAGGAGGTGTCATGACCTACAGAACGTACCCCTTTTTGAATTCCTGGTCCTTGTCTCAACGGGGCTTGCACTCCCTGGTGCTCCCAACATGGCCGTCCAACCTGAAACACCATCCTCGCTCTACACGTTGGATGTAGCGTGTTCTATTAATAGACCATGCCCCCCCGGCTCCATGCGTCTCAATGCTATTGCAAAATAGCGACCAGACGTGTGCTCCATAGCTCGCGGCATTGCTTCCCTGATTCTGTCCCTACTAACTCCATTTCTAGTCCCTCTCCTTTCTTCTTACTTCCTGGACTCGTGTGCTGAGTAGTCCCGTTTCTTAATTTCCCGGATTCCTGGATCGTAGATTCCCGGAACTTTGAATGCACACTGGAGTTGGAAGAGACTCGTGCAGCCTTATTCAAGACCCGATCCGTCCGCAAGAAGGCATCGACCAAGAAATCCAGCAAAGATCAGACTCAGGTGAGAAGGGGGGAACTCATTGACAGTTTGAGACGCCACCCGACCGAACTCGATATGGACATGGAAGCGGCCCTTCAGGACCTGATGCGTGGCATGTAAGAACTATCAACCGAGGTACAGAATCTAAAGGCGGAAAAAACGCCGCTCTCAAACAATTAGTTCTATCCCGTGATTCTGCCACAAAAGAAAGTGTGTTGCTGGGTGGCATAGTTGACAAATACGATGGGTCGGCAAAAACCCTTTGTGGATTCCTGGTTTCATGTTTGGTCCACTTTACTTTTAAGCCCTACTACTTCGACTCCCAGGGCTAAGGTGGGTTTCATACTTTCTCACCTTTCAGGAAATGCCTTAACTTGGGCTACGCCCCTCGTTAATTCCGGCAATGCTCTCCTAGATGACTATGATGTGTTCATACAGGCCCTTAAAACCATGTTTGACCACCCAGAGCAGGTCTATAGTCCCCAGGAACGCCTGTTAGACTTTCAGCAGGGATCCCAGGATATGCTCACCTTTGTAACCCGATTCAAGCAATTAGCCAAGGAAGCTGATTGGTCCCCTGAGGCGAGTTTTACCCTTTTCAGGTGAGGACTGAATGAAGAGATTAAGGAGGAGTTGGCCAGAGTGGCTCGCCCAAACTCATTCCAGGCACTAATGGACCTTGCCATGAAAATAGACTTTCGTATCCAGGAAAGGAAGGCAGAGAAGAAGAAATCCAGAGGAAATCCACCGAAAGTGTCCTTTGAGAGCACCACCAATACGGACACAAACCCAGGCTCAGTCACTGTTTCAGAATACATGCAGATAGGAGCCTTCCGTGGACCTATTTCCCCGCAAGAAAGGATGAGAAGGATTCATACGGGGTTGTGCATGTATTGTGCCTCAGATAAACACTTGGTTAGGGAATGTCCTCTAGCCCCTCCTCGGCGTTCGGGAAACGCCAGCTCTCGATCCTAGATGGAGCAGAGCTTCGGGAGAGAGATGTTTGCTCCACATAAATTCCATCCTTGAACTCTCCTGGACTAAACAATTTGGTGATACTGCAGGCCTTCCTATTGCCCTCCAAGAATAAAACCAATTCCATTTTGGCCTTGGTAGACTGCAGAGCTATGGGAATATTCTTTGATCAAGATTGGGTTGTTAGTCATCACATTCCATATGAGACACGAAGCACCATGCAGCCGGTGGAAGCAATCGACAGAAGACCCCTCACTTCAGGGCCCATAAGCCTGCAGACTAAAGAGATCCAGCTTTTTATAAACCATCACCAAGAGCGGATTAGATTCGACATCATTAAGTCATCTCATTACCCCATGGTATTGGGTATGCCCTGGTTACAGAAGCACAATCCATATATCAATTGGACAGTAGGATCACTATTCCTAGGCTCAGAGCTTTGTATGTCTCGCTGTCTATTCCTGGATCCCTCCTTGACACCCCTAAAAAACCACCAAGAGACCAGCAAACACCACTCGTGGTTTCCAATATCATACAAGTCCCTGAGGCCTACCAGGGATATGCTGATGCATTTTCAACTGCCATAGTCCAGGCCTTACCCCCTCACAGACCTGAAGACTGCGCCATAGATACAGATCCCTCAGCAGTGATTCCCTTCGGCAGAAAGTTCATCCTTTCCGAACCTGAGTAAAAGGCCCTCCGAGAATACCTGGATGGCACCATAAAACCTTCAAAATCTCCAGCGGGTGCTTCGTTGTTCTTTGTTCCCAAGAAGGACACCAAGGAACTCAGACCTTGCATCGACTATTGTGGCTTAAATCAATGCACCCTCAAAGACCGGTACCCACTGCCCTTGATCTCGGATATCCTGGAAGCTGTGAGAGGTGCCGTAATGTTCACGAAGTTGGATCTCCAGGGTGCCTACCATTTGATCCGTGTCCAGGAAGGAGACGAATGGAAAACCGCCTTTAGAACACCCTTTGGTCACTATGAATATCTAGTCATGCCCTTTGGACTAGCTAATGCCCCTGCAGTTTTTCAACGTTTCATGGATAGGGTGTTCTTTGACATGTTATTCCTCTTAGCCATTGTCTATCGGATGACATATTGATCTTTTCCAAGGACTGTCTAAAGCATGAAGAACATGTAAAGGCAGTATTACAACGACTCCGTGAACACAAACTTTTAGCCAAACCCAAAAAGTGGTTGGTTCACGTTACTTCTGTTCACTACCTAGGATTCCTCCTTAGCCCAGAAGGAATTGGTATGGACCCTTCAAAGGTAAAGGCCATACTGGCTTGGCCCGCTCCCACGTCCGTGAAACAAGTTCAATCCTTCTTGGGGCTTGCCAACTTCTAACGGAAGTTCGTATCCACCTTTTCTGAGATCGTTCAGCCGATCGTTGCTCTCTTGAAGAAAGACACCCCCTTTATCTGGTCTACACCGCAAGATAAGGCATTCCAATGTTTAAAGGCAGAGTTCACGCAAGCCCCCATCTTAGCCCAACCCGACATAAATGGACCATACCTAGTGGAAACGGATGCCTCTAACTACGCCATAGGAGCGGTGTTGAAGCAGGAATTTGAGGATAAACTGGAACACCCAATTGCTTACCTTTCACAAACCCTGACTCCCAGTGAGACACACTACTCCGTCCTGGAAAAGGAACTGTTAGCCATCTGCCAAGCCTTCACTGAATGGTGACATCTACTTCTGGGTGTCATGAACCGTCGTCTACGTCCTTTCTGGACCTCCTGGTCCCTGACTCGCAGGGGTTTGCATGCAGTTATCCTTCCAACATGGCCGCCCGGAACGGAATGCTCTGGATCAGTCTATGCGTGCCACGCTACTCATCCTACAAAAGAGACACGCCCCCGGACGTGCTTAGCTGGAGTTCGTTCAGGGCTCTCGCTTGATTCCTTGTTTCCAGTTCCTTGAGTCCCCTCCTGTTCCCTTCCCTCTCCAATCTCCTGGGAATCCTCCCGCACTCGAGTCACGGTCCCCCGTGCCTCCTAGCTTGCTTTGATTACTTCCTGGAATTTCCCTGGACTTTGTGAACGCTCCTGGAAACTGAACCGCTACTCTCACGCTGGATGCCGAAGAGCAGCATTCGGGTCTATACAAATCCCGGACTGTAAAGAAGAAGAAATCCCAGAAGGTCGCAAGTACGCAACAGAAACAGGTGAGAAGGGGAGAGACTTGTGACACTGGGTGCTAGACATCCAGTTCAGGTCCGCATGGACCATCAGAATCTTCAAATTCTACAGTCGCTGGAGGGTAGGAACAGTCGTCAGGCAAGTTGGGCCTACTTCTTTGCCCAGTACCAGTTCCACATCACTCATGTTCCCGGATCACAAAACCTGATTGCTGACGCCTTATCTCGATGTCCTGACTATGGGCCTCAACACGACCTGGGCGTTACCGCCGGCGGTATTACCGCCGGCAGTAATATCCCTACCGCCAAACTCCCCGGTGCTAATAGTGCCAGATCACGAGTTCGGCGGTAAAGTAATTCCCCATTCCCCATTGAGCCCATTCGGGAATGCCCCATTACCCATTGGGCTCAATGGGGAATTTTTGCGCTTTTACTGCCGGCGGATTTCCCGCTGGCGGTAATAGCGCACATTTTCGGTGGATTTCCCCCAGCTCAGAGCTGGGGCGAAATCCGCCAAAGCCCTGATTCGGCGGACCCTTAAATCCGGCGGTAATAGCGCAACCGCCGGATTTAAGGGTTACCGCCGAAGTCGTGATGAGGCCCTTGTTTCCCCACACGATTTTTGTAGCTCAAGCAGTCAATCTCCTGGAATAAATTCGAGTGCAAACCCAATCCTCTGATCTGTGGAAGGATATTTCAAGGAAGAATCACTGGAATCTAAGAGTCAAGGAAGGATATTCATTCAAGGACAATGTACTGATCATTCCCACACAGAAATTACAACAAAGAATAATAAATCTCTGTCATGATACCCTTCTCTCCGGACATTGTGGCATAACCAACACCCTCCGCCTCATACAAAGACAGTTTTGGTGGCCGGGAATGAAGACCGTAGTACAGCAGTACATCCAAGCTTGTGCTATCTGTAGTCAAAATAAACATGATAACAAGAGAACGGCGGGTCTTCCACTGCAACCTACACTGCCAACAAGGCCATGGGAATACTTTGCTACAGACTTCATTGTGGAATTACCACCTTCCCGAGGATACACGACCATCATGGTTACCATTGACTTGTTCACTCATATGGCTCATTTTACACCCTTGTGTAAGTTACCATCCTCGTCCCAACTTGCTGGAATCTTTCTGGAACACATAATTTGTCTGCATGGACTTCCTTCCAAGATCCCCTCCTCTGCTGGTCGACAACCAACTGGAATATGAAGTGTCCTGAATATGTGACTCCAGGTATAAACGGGGTCAGCTTCAATACCTGACTGCTCCGAAAATGTCACCTCATACACCCGGGCAAACCTGGAGGAACGGGTCTTCGAAGGAGGCATGGTCATGACCTATAGAACATGCCCCTTTTGGACTTCCTGGTCCTTGTCTCAACGGGGCTTGCACTCCCTAGTACTCCGAACATGGCCGTCCAGCGTGAAACACCATCCTCGCTCTACACGTTGGACGTAGCGTGTTCTATTAATAGACCCCGCGGCTCTGCGCGTCTCAATGCTATTGCGAAGTAGCGACCAGACGTGTGCTCTGTAGCTCGTGGTATTGCTTCCCTGATTCTGTCCCTAATAACTCCATTCCTAGTCCCTCTCCTTTCTTCCTACTTCCTGGACTCGTGTGCTGAGTAGTCCACTTTCTTAATGTCCCGATCGTTGCATCCCGGAACCTTGAACGCACGTTGGAGTCGGAAGAGACTCGTGCAGCCTTATTCAAAACCCAATCCGTCCGCAAGAAGGCATCGACCAAGAAATCCAGCAAAGAGCGGACTCAGGTGAGAAGGGGGGGGGACTCCTTGACAGGAGGGCCCTACACTGGTTTCCCCTGAATAGTAGCATTTATTTTCGGACAATGTGCATTACGCACACATGCATTCATGGCAAATGTCCTAGTTACCTATCAAGCAGATTTTCCTGGCTTCCCAACCGGAGAGCATTCAGGTCATATCATTATAGTCTCTTGCAAATGCAAAGGTCTAAACTAACGCTAGTTGCCCAGGGATCTTTTCCCTATGCCACTCCAAGGTGTTGGAACACCCTGCCACCAGACCTAAGAGCATGTCCATCCTTTGCTGGCTTCAAACGTGGACTGAAAACTGCTTTACTCCATTGATCCCTCTTCATCCCTGAACAACTGACCCCGGGACTGACTTGTCCTGAAGATTTTCTGTTTCCCATTGTTAGTCTTGTCTAGCGCTATTTTGCCTATGGGTCGTTGCTCTAGCACTTTATAAATAAAACAAATAAAACATTGAAAATAAAGCTACTACTCATCTAGCAAGAGGCAAGGTCCCTGTTCCAAATATGATACCAGCTGAAGTATACAAGCACTCTTGTAATTGGTGGGTCCAGCTGCTTAGGATAGGTTTTCTGCTCTTTTTAGGAACAAGGGTGTTCCCTTTATCATGGTCTAACTCTGTCATTTTATCACTCTGATATGGAGGCCCCACTCACATGGAAATGTCCTATAGACTGATCAGCTTGATTGATATTGATTGTAAAATCGTTTATCATATTATACTATCAGAATTAATGAGGTAGATCAGGGAAAATGACATCTTGGTTTGGGCAAAGGGAGGTTTTAGACCAGGGATCTCCACAGTTGATGAGATTATTGTTTTATGGAACCTGACTAATAACTATGCTGCTGCAAAGAATATACGTTGCATTTCTGGATTTTTCATCTGCCTTTGACCTGGTGGTTAGAGAGAAGTTGTGGGACGAATTGGCACAAATGGGCTTTGATACAAACCTGCTTGATATCATCAGGGCACTATATTTTAAGGCCACTGCGCAGATTCAATGTGGTCTTCGTGGACATCTCACCAGAAAGAACCAGAGGGGTCAAGCAAGGCAGTTTATTTGCAGCAGTCCACTTTCATTTGTATATCAATGACATGCCCCAATGAGTTCAAGAAGCCTCTAAAGACACTCCCTTTATCAATGGGAAGCCAGTGCTGCTTCTCTTGTATGGTGATGATGCAGCCCTGCTTGCTAGGAAACCCAAAGCTCTTAGAGCCCAACTTCAAGCAGTGGCTACCGATTATGATACAAACCATTTTATTCTGAACAAAGCCATAAGGAAAGGTATGGTGTTCCATAATGATCACAGTAGGGAACAAACACCATGTTCTAATGTGGAACATGCACTAATTGAAGTTGTACACTGCTTTACCTATTGAGTGGTATCTCTTTCTTCAAACGTATCATGTAAAGTGCAAGGAGAGCTCACCACCATTAAACCTGCAGTGGCAGGGAGAGTTATCATCAAACTCATGCATCATGTGATGAATCTGATGATGTGATCACTCCTTTATTTATTTTAATTTGTATGACGCGCCACAAGGCCGAAGCCCTCAAGGCACACATTGAAACAAGACGACAACGGACACCAGAGGAGACACAATAGTATTTATTTTAATTTATTTCCTAGAGGTAGACTCTCCTCATGTGGCCAGAAGACGGCAGTCACTACCCGATCCAGAACCTGGGGGTGGCTATGCGAGGGAGGATCACGTGGGGGAGGTGACCCTCGGTGGGGGAGTCAGACATCAGATGAGACACAGTATCCCCCTTTTCGTTTTAGGGATAGACCTTCCATTCCTCATGCTCTGATGGTATATTGTGATAATCCCATTCAGCAGCCCATAAAGCCTGCTGACAGCATCCTTCAATATTCTGGAGCCAACTTAATGACAAAAACTGACACGAGGAAGAATGCAACCAGAATGAAGATTGCTCGACTGAAGCAAAATGAGTGGAAGTTCAAAGATGGAGCAGCGGAAACAACACAGGGTGATTCGACTGGCTATCCACTGCCGGGGAAGACAAGCTGTCAGGTGGACAGGTGAATGTGGAGACGCGGGAGAATCATGGAGAAGACTTCCCAGATCAGGCTCTGAATCCAAAAAAGGCAGCGAGTGAGGGGAAGTGGCACAGAGAACCAGGAAGGTGGCGTCTGGGCTGGAGAAGTATTCCTGCAGGTTGGAGAGATGCCAACGCATGACGAAAGGCAAACGAGGAGCTTCGCACCGGCAAGGGAAGGCGGACCAATGCACAGACTGCCAGCAGCCACAGCGATGTGCTGCCCGAAGTGGAGAGAGAGAGCAGGACCAGAGCAGGTTCAGAGAAGCCAAGGTAGCCACCCTAAAACCTTTGAGCCCAGAGTGGAAGTTTGGGGCCCCTGGGAGGCAAACTCCCTATGGCTTACATCACAAACTGATTTACATAATTCAAGCATTTTGGGAGCTAGAAATACACCAGCGATAAGATGAACTTGGGGAAGACCCATACCCCCTTGTACTGACTGAAAGAGAGAGAATTGAAACAAAGTCCTGGCAGGAGAGAATACCAGGTGAACAGCAGATCTAAGATCGCACCAATATAGAGTTGTGTTGTACAAAGGTCCTGGCAGCAGAGTATACCAGGCATTTGCTAGTTTGTGACCCACACTCAAATTGTGTAAAGGAACTATACAAAAGAACCTCGTAGGGGAGTATACCAGATGTTGTGTGAGTCTGGGACCCACAACCAAGTTGTGGTACTTTGAGAAGAGACTCCCACACAAGATTCATGCCCTTAAGTTTTTGAATTGCATTTGTGATATATTGAAAAGAGAACTGTGAATACTATTTATTTGAAACTTTTGTTTGATGTATACCTTTTTGTTGAACGTGAACATTTGTGCACTTTCCAAGCCAAAGATATTTCACTGAGCACCATATAGGTACTTTTATAATGAGGGCTGGGACAGGATTACCGGCACAGGACATTTTTGCTTTGGATACCTTGACACATGACAGACCCTTAGTTTTTGGTTAAGAAATACCTCCGAGAATATGGACAGCGAAGCATTTCCCAAACCCCTTTATTATTTTAATAAATGTTTGTACTAACAAAGATGAGTTATATGTGTAGTTGTCTCATTCCTGGTTCCTCACAATAAGCACAAGGATCATTTTGGCAAGAAGTAGAGATGTAATTTGGATGGAGGTTTGGAGGCATAGTTGCATACAGAGCAAAGCTATGGAGCCTAGTTGAAAATGTTTCCATAGAGGAATATGGGGAAATATGTGATCAGCTTTTTTTGCAAACAGCTTTTATACCTACCCCACGGGTTTCCAAATGCTGCTTTAAATGCAGATTTGGGATTCAGCACACAAAAGAGGAGGGTGATGGATTCAACGGCCAGGTACATTGTCAAAAGAGTGATATCATAATCCAGGGATCTGGTTGTCATGGCCTGGCATTGACATTTCTCTCTATCCTAAATTTCATCATACAGGAAGGATGTTCAAGGAGGGTGAGTTTGCATGTTTGGCCCATTTAGGATGGCCAGACACATATGTAGGTTGTAGCTGGCAACAACCTTACTTGCAATACCTTGCCAAACCCAACATCAGATGCACCTTTGCACCTTACCAGATCTGACACTTTATCTTTGGCAAGCAGTATGAAGAGGTGGAACCGTTTTTCTATCCCCATGTGAAAAGTGTCTGAGGCTAAGGAAGAACATAATTTCTTCTTCATTTGTCCATATTATGATTATATAAGGTCGAGACACATTATTCCGCTCCAAGAGTAAAAAGGTCTGGTAGATAATTTCAGTGTGTGAGGTCTTTCTTTTCAGGTGACTAAGACAAACATCAATACATCAAGAGCCTGGGGACAGTGATGTTACAAGAGAGGTGCATGCGGATCTCAAGATGTCTCTGAAGTTTGTTCTTGTTATTTTCCAGGGTTTGTGAGTGATGACGTTTAATGTTTCATTTATTTCAAATTATCTTCTGGAGTGTTATACTTTTGACAAAAGAGTTTGATAATCAATCAAATCTTTATTTCGGCTCAGAGGCATAAAAGAATACAGAAATACAGTTTAATAAGACAAAATTCCAATAGAATACATACAACATTATCCAGAATATGCAAAAGCTTAATATCAGATACAATAGACTAAACCACAAATTAATTTGTGGAAGCTTAAAAGAAAAAATAAAGTGATCTATTTCATGAGAGGAGAGCATGCTCGCAGCCTCGATTGGATTTTATACTTCTTACCACTTCCATAATTTGAGAACATCTTGCTATAAAATAGCGATGCTAGGAGCAGCTCACTTATTTGCCTCTAATAGTTTGGATCTAAGCGGCCATGTCCTATGAACATAACGGGCTACAGCAAACACAATATATTTCTCTGCAGTTTCTACAGAACGCTAGAGCTTCACAAATCGATCGCATTACAGTATCTACCTAGGCCCTCAGTGTTCCATAGTCTGATCCAATAATATACAGGTGTTAAAGCAACAAGTACTTTGTCAACTGGGCTTGTATTCAATTCCAGGAATAGTAAATCAGATGGAGTCCTTAATGTCAGAAAAAGTCATTTTAAAAAAAAGCTTATTTCAATTATTTTTAGTGCTCTTAAAGAGCCGGAGCTTTAGGCCCAGATTTCAGCACTAAAAGAAGAAGCTGCAATAGCCTGTCTGGTATAAAGTTCAAGGGCAGGCGAAATCGCCCCACTGCTGTGTCTTCTAAAAAAGGATTGTGTGGCTCCAGAACATTTTCGAAGGTACAGGCTTTGTCCAACTGTGGAGCCCACCCGCCATTTTCATGAAACCTGATACCTAGATCATAAAAGTCTTTTCAAGTTTAGAGCCACTGACAGAAATATCCAGTGGGTTATGTTTGACAAACTGGGGTTAAAAGACCTTGGGCCTTAATACGAGTCCAGCGGTAACCGAGCCGGAAAAACCATCAGGTTACCGCCGGACTCGTATTACCATTCCGCCTCCGTGATTCCCGGAATCACTGGGGCATTACACCCCGGTGACCTGGTAATTCTGGAGGTGGAATTCGGTAAATCCCCATTCCCATGGAGTCCAATAGGACTTAATGGGAATGGGGAAGTGGAAACACCGGCGCCATGCTGTAATGGTGCTGGTGTTTCCATGGGCGCCTGCAGGTCAGACCTGGCGGAAGTGACACCTCCCGCCTGCAGAACTCGAGATCAGTCGGTCCAGAAACAACGGTGGCGGCGGGTTTACCGCCACCGGTATTTCCGGACCGGCTGACTCGTAATGAGGCCCCATGGCATTGGTTTTCTCAGTATTTAACTGTAACTCCAGTTCTTGACAATTACTGAGTAATATTTTCAGGTTTTCTTTCAGGCCAAGCGGGGAAGTAAATAGGTATCAAAGCATCATCTGCATAAAATAGTGCTGGATAGTTGTGACCCATCTTAGGGGAATCTAAGAAGCCTTTGATCAATGCCTCAATGATTTCTTTCATGTACATATTAAACAAAAGGAGGGCAAAGACACATCCTTGTCTAATTCCCCCCTTCCAATTTCAAATGGGGCTGATAGCTCCCCTGCCTGGCCAAATCACTATGTTGCTCTATTATCTGAATATAACAGTTAGATTGCAGAGAGTAGGTTGAAAGGAACTCCCCTTCTCCTCATCCTTTGCCAGAGGATATCCCTTGAAACGCTATCAAATGCAGTCGACAAACACAGCATAAAGCTTCATTTTAAATAACACAATGTATTTCTGGATTAGCAGGTGCAAATAAAAGCTTTGATCAACTGTACTTTTTTGCTTTCTAAAGCCCACGTTAAGGTCACTAAGAATTTCATTTTCATCTGCCCAGGCCTGAAGGTGGCATAAGACAGGTTTCGCGACAATCTTGTCCACACTTTCTAGGCGGGAGATCAGGCAGTAATTGGCAGGTGTATCCCTACCCCCCTTTTTTATAGATAGGGAATATAACAGAGTTGAATCAAGAGTCAGGCACAGCTCCTGTATCCCTGAAGGCATTGAAAATTCTACATAGTACCATGCTCCAGATCTGAATTCTGTCCTGCCCTGCAGCTTTGCTATTCTTTTGCCTAACAATTGCCCTGCATACCTTCTCTATGTTACAATAGATGCTGTCTCCTAATCTCTATTTTCCAGGGCAAAGCTAATGTCACAGGACAATCGATAGCATCCCCATGACTATCATATAGTTTTGGGAAATGCTGCCTCCATACTTCTCACGTAATTCAGACCATCCAGGATTTTGGGACATAAAATGTCAAATTTTGCGGCATAAAATGGCAAATTTTGCGGCATGAAATGGCAAGTTTTGCGGCATTTTTGGAGGACATTTTGTATTAACTGGAGAGTGCAAGATTGCCACATTGCAGGAAATAGGCAGAATGCAAGGCTACAAGAGAGCTAGGGTATCATTATTATGTATCTTTTGTATTAATTTAATAGGAGGAGTCCCAGATGTCTATGGCTTGGCAGAACAGTGTTGGATTTGGCTACATTTTTGGTTTAATGTGCATGCCTATTTAATAGTATTAACTAAATTGATCATTATCAGTTGCAATGCTGAAAATATTGCCCTTCTATGTTCTCCAAACACCAACAAACCTCTCTCACCAACACACATCTCACCAACTCCCCATCACAACTTGCATTCCTGAACCTCTCACTCTGTCATACAAATACTGACGTGCTATGTCACACTGCCAAGCCCCTGCCACACTCCAAATCATACTCCCAAATCACACCTTACACTCAATTGCTTCTGCAATATACAGTCCTTCATTCTTGTGTGCTGCTTCTGCATCTTACATCCTTTCTCCCATTCTATCACACTCTTCCCTCATCCTTTTTTCCAATCTGCAGTTCACTGCCGCTTTCTGGACAACCGCTTCCTCTCTGCTTTCTGGCTCACTGACTACACGCTCCCTCTACTTTCTGTACCTCTGCTCGCTCTCAGATTTCAGTGCCACCGCATCACTGCTTCCTCTGCTCTCTTTTGCACCGCTTCCTCCTCTGACCCACTGCTCTCCCTCTGCTTTCTTGTCTATCACTTCACATCTCACTCATCACTCTCCCTCTCTCTCCTTTCCCTTTCATAGTGTAACCATTTTTTAATGTTTTTAAAATGTAGATTTTGACCCAGATCCTCAAAAAATGGGGCATTTAAAAATAGAGCCGAGGATATGCTATTTTTAGACAACTCATCTTTGGAAATGAGCAGGTCACCTTATTCTCGTAGGTGACCAGCGCATTTCCACAGGCTTGAGCTGAAGTGCAAATTGTGCGCTGGCCAGCTGCCTTGAATGGTGTTCCTTGTTGTTTGACCGAAGTGTAATTATTTGCGGAAGAATTGACCGTAGTCCATTTCGCTGCAAATTGATTGGTACTTCAGACAAAGAACCCAAAATGTACCTTTCACCACCACCCCCTCCACTACTTAACTGCTTGGTCGCTGCCGCTTCCCCTGCAACCCTGCTTTGTCAGATCCGTCGCTCTAGCGTGGGTCGAATCCGACTCCGCAGGGTCCCTTTTTTGTTATTTTCTTTTTTTTCTGTCCCCGCCTCCAATTTTGAGGAAGTGGGGAACACCCGGCAACCCCCTAACTCAAAAATACTGAACTTGGGGAGCGGGTGACACCACCGCAACACAGTATTTATAAAAATCAATCGAATAGTACTGGACGAAATAGGTCAAATTGTACCATTCGATCGATTTTTGTCATCAAAATGGGAAGTACCTTGAATCGAATCGCTCTCCAACAGTGTTCTGCAAGCTCCCAGCGGCTTTCACAGAGACAGGCCCTTCAATGGCCTGCCACTTTTAAATGCGACCCAAAAAATGCATTTTTATCCTGTTTGAGGAACAGAAATGCAAGCGACACAGCAACAGTTCATACCTTAAAAGAAATCCATGATAGGGTCCGGAAAGACCCTGTCATGCAGTAGCACCCCTACATCCTGTGCGCGTAGGGTTGGCTACAAATTCTGCACATTTAAAAGTGCATCTTGCTCAGAAATGAGTGATGTGATTTTAAATTGGCAGAAACTCCACTTTATTTGATCAAGGAGGTGAAAAGGCCCTCTTAATGGGGGCGCATATAAATAGCCCATTCATGTGTCCCTTGTGGATTGGGCTGCTCTTTTTTTGGGCGCAAGTGATGAGATGTGTTGGCGCATTTCATTTCTTGCGTAAAAAAAAAAGTTGAGAACTTGGCACCCTAAGTAATTTTTTTTGTAAACAGTAATTTTTGCAGATTACTTTTTAAAAACCTTTTTTCTTTTTTAAAGATGCTGTTTTTGCACAAAACGGACGTGTTCGTGGCATTTTGCTAGATCACAAAATCGCTATAAACTGGAGGGTCTGGTAATGCATCAATGACACTTTTTGTCCCCGTTAACCTCATCACCTGCTATCAGTTTCCAATAGCCAACATGATTACCTTTTTCATGGGCCTTCAGAAGAGCATCCCATCTCATCGAGATAAACTCCTTTTTCTTTGCCATCAAGACCTTATAATCAAATATAAGGCATCAGAGTTATCTACTGGCCCTGCTATAATTAGGCACTGTACTATTGTACTCTTTGCAGCCCTGCAATCTTTGTAGTACTAGTTAGGCTTAACAATAGCATGCTTTTTGGCTTCTGAAGGACAACAGGTTACAACAGGGGTCAGAGTTGCTATCAGTATGTTGACTCCAGCTAGTCATTTCATGTTCTGGGCATTCTCTGCACAAGTGATTATAAGATTATCCAGGATTCATGTGTATACAACTTGTTTTAAATCCTGTTCAATCATCCTGGACCACCTTAATGATTTATGTGACTGACCAGCAGGTATGATATCTGCCACCCCATTTACAGCCCGTGCTGGTGGATTTGGGAGATTTTTAATCTGGACAACAGCACACAAGGATTGTGATCACTTTCAGCTCTTTCATGGATCCTGAATGTATTCACTCTATGCCAGTTATTCACTGTGATCATTATATAATCCATTAAACTAGAACCATTATTCCCCTTAAAAGTTAGTTTTGCGGGCTGATCATCACCAAATCGACCATTGCATCCCCTAATTTCCAAATTGTGGACTATGCGGGCTGCATCAATGGCTTTCCTTTAAGGCCTCTTTGGGGGAACTGCTACCAGGGCAGGAATGTCCCAAGCAGTGTCTTGATCTACCCATAGTGTCGACAATTCACAAATGGGTTCAAGCTGCAAGTTTAGGTCCCCTTCCATTATGACACAGGGTTTCAAGGAGTTATATTCAAATCACAAATTCTTCAATTCTTTAATCTTTTCCACTTCCTCTAGGGCCCAATTCCTTGTGGCCTGTTATAAAAATGGAATAACAGGATCCAATCCTCACTACCATTACAGGCACAGAGGTATTGGAGATCATCTATACCTGGCGGGATGTTTGTAACTTGCCAATTTAATTAAGCAATAAGCCCTGGGGCACGGGGGCATTACCGAGTCCGGCTGCAGGCTTTACCGGACTCAGTAATGCCCCTGCGGCTCGGCCCTTATTGCTATTAGTAATCCACCGCAAGACTGGGGTACTAAGAGCATTGTTTTTTAAAAAACAATTTTTTTTAAAATGGCCATCGGGGAAGGGAAAACAGAGTCAATTTTCCCTTTCCATGGTGCCCATTTAAAATCAAGGTAAAAAGGTAAACAAAGAAAATGGCCACCATGGAAAGGGAGAAGGGATTACATATAGTCCCTTCTCCCTTTCTATGGTGGCCATTCAAATAATAGTAAAAAATGTGAACAAAAAAATGGCAGCCATGGAAAGGAGAGAGGGAAATACATGTAGTCCCTTCTTCCTTTTCATGATGGCCTGTTGGGGAACGGGAGCCGAAACGTTTGTGCCCGGAAAAAGACCAAAAAGAAGGTGAGTGGGGTTGGGAGAGTGGTAAGGGGATTGTTTGGATGGGGAGGGAAAAGGGGTGGAGAAAACACTAATCTGAATCCCCAGTGGGGGAGGATGGCAGCCTCCAGCCGTGTGGTGGCTCGGAGTGGGGATTACCCCGTTCTGAGCCTCCTCATTGGCTGAGAGGCTGCCACACCCCCGCCGGGGATTCAGATTACTGTTTTCTCCACCCCTTTTCCCTCCCCATTCAAACCACCAACTATTCATGATCCCAGAAATTAAAATCCACAGGGCTTAGTCTTTCAATTACAAACCATCTACATTCTTCCAGTGGCCATCCCCTTAAGCACAAATGCCAAACCTTTCAAATCAGTACTATTCAACCCCCAAACAGCACCAGTAGCCTGAAAAAGAGGAAGAAAAATAAAGTAATACCTGAAAGCTTCTGTAGCTGCTTGTTCCAGTATACCACACTGGTTGTAAATCACAATTTCAGCAGCGTTAATGAACAGTGCTTATTTGCCAAACCCAACTTGACAAAACTGTGCTGACTCTGCTACCACAAATTTGTTGCAAAGCGATTGTGAGTTTATGTTTGCCATAAGCATTGATTTCGAGGCAGTTTCTACTATGTTTCCCAGATTGATGCCACTGCCTTCCCACCAATCTGGCTCCTTACTCTTTAACTCTTGCTCAGGCCTACCCGTTCCTCTGCCCACTCCTCTCCATGTGTCAAATCCCTCAAATGCCCATCTCTCTCTTACCTCTTACCGTTCACAATATGCTCCCAGGATCGACCCTTCTATACTGCTGGCCTACGTTGCCTCTTACTTCAGTTTTTCTCTCTGTTGTCGCATGAGTCCCAACATGAAACTCCCTTTCAATTATCTCGCAACATGTAGAGCTGCCATGACATGAACTGTTTTGGGGCCTCCACACCTGCAATCATGCTCCCGTATGCTTTGCCACTAAGGCTTTCATCATGATTTCAAATCAACTATATACAGCTGATAGAATGTGTCAGTCGGAATTAGAAATACTGCTTTAGTGTGACTTAATGTCTTTTGTTGGGCACTTTAATGCAGACTGTGCAGATCACGTATTTCTATTTACTTTTGGAATTTTCAGAAATCACCTTCTGCTTATTTTGGGGAGTTGTTTGTACTCCCTGTGTCGCTACTTGAGGGTGCGAGCTGCCAGGGGCGCGGCCGCGTCTGGGATTAGCCACGAGGAGATGTTAGCTCCAGAGAACTACAGGCACAGCGATGATCCCAGTAACAAATGATACAACAAGAACATACATTGCAACTCCTAAGGCATTTATGGTGCCATCACTTGGGTTATTGTCCAGGTTTGAAAAAGGCCAGCGGCCGAAAATACGTGTAACCTAAGGACATATCGATAAATACATCTATCTCATCTGGTGCAAGTTGTGTGCAGACAATTCATTTTGTTGCAGATCTACGAGAGTAGTGGGTCTACTCTAAGCCTGCACACAATGGGACAGTGCATTTGACTACGAACATAGCTGCACAATAATCAATTGAATCCAAGTCGCAGAAAGATCCAGCTAATTTAAACCCATGCATGTTTGCCCTTCCCTGATACTGTTTGCAATAGGCGGTCCATTATGATTTCTAGAAATACCTTTACGGCCTAATTCATAGAAGCGTTTTACAATGGCAAAACCCCATTGGAAAACTCTCTCAGAATTGGGCCCGTTGTTTCTTTAGGATGTTTTGTGCAACCCTTTCCCTGACAACAACTTAAATGAAAGCATTTGTTTCAAGTGACATTTTCAGTCTAGCATGTAGCTCGATTTCCTCACACTATACAGTGCATACAAAGGGCTGGTGTTTGCTTACAGAGTAAAGTAATTTCCACTAGTAATTATGATTTTCCTACAACAAGCACATCAGAGTCTTAAATCCCAGTACTTCTGACAAGTCCTTTCATCTTCCGGATGTTGATAAAGTGAGTGCCATTATGTTGGGTAACGCTGCAATCTGTTATTACAGTACCACAAAAAAGGAACAATGTCAGCAAGCACTATTTAGGAAACAAGAGAATAAATCACGCGTGTTCTATCCAATTTCTTTCAATAAAGATTTCTTTTATATGTTCAGCTTGAATGAAAATGTAGCTTGCTGTTTTACAAATCTGATGTATTGAACACACATAACTGCACCCCATCCAATTCAGGATCATTTTGACTTTAACTATGGGGCCCTTTATCTTAAATCTCCCAAATCTGATGGAAAGCGTGCACAGTAGGCTATGTTACACACAACTGTGCCTGGGGCAAAGAGGCTAAACATGACATATGCTGGTAACACCTTTCCATATGAGGCTATACCTGACAGGGGTTACACAGGGCACCCAAGAATGCTTGGAGTGGCTGTGCTGATATAAGGAGACAGGCAAGCACATACTGCAGGATGCTAAACAAGAAGGAAGAACAGACAAGGTAATTCAGAACGGAACAGGAAGAAAGGGCAGACCTCAATGGTGAACAAGAAAGGATGGGAACCATGCGCTGGACAAACAAGGAGGATTCCCAGTAGGGGTGTATACACAGGTTCGACTAGAGACTACCCACAGATATAAGGGAAGCTCAATGCTTCTGGGTAAGTTACTTTTACAGGTATCACACCTTGCAAGCCCATGGAAGGGGGCAGCAAAAGTGTCTTCTGTGTCGGGACACCTACGGGGCAAACAAGAGGTGTACTTACACAAGACAAGCAGGTATGGGTCCAGCCGGAACCGACAGCGGATGCCCTATGAGGGAACAGAACACAACACACTGTTACATTAAATTCACTATAGACTACAAGTAAAACCAGACAAAGGAAGGGGCGGAGATTGCTTGCTGGGAACTCCAGCTGCCAAACTCTGAACAAAAGAATGACAGAAGCACGAATGAGGACAAGAACGGTAACAAATATATAGGGACGAATAGGCAATCAAGGTCAGCAAGGTTCAGGACAGAGACCAGGAATGAAAGAGGAAAAGCAAGTAGAAAATAATTTAAGTGCAATGGTGCAGGAGACTAAAACTCCATACTAGAAACCATGGACTGGAAATCAGCAGACTGAACAGTAGAACAGGAACAAGGAAAACTCAGGAACGGAAGCTAATGCCAGTAAACACGGACTATGGGCACAGACCAAGGGACTGCAGGCATGGAACAAGAGAATTGGTGGTAGGGAGCAAGCGGCTACAGACAGGGAACAGGAGACTGCAAACAGGGCGGCAAGACTGCAGTGCAGGAAGCGCAGGGCAGAAGGCAGGGGAGAGTGGGCAGAGTAGCTTGGCTGCCAGGTAGGGAGCACAGGGCACTGGAACAGGAGCAGGTTCTGGCAGGAACAGGAAACAGCAAAATTCTGATGATAAAGGCAACACAAGGGCTGGGAGAAAACTCAGTGCAAGAGCCCTGTGCTCCTGCAGGCAGCTGCTTAAATACTGACCTTCCCTGTGATGAAGCAGGATAATTGGCAGCACACGGAGCAGCACATCTGAAGGTTATCTGCCTTCTCCCGCTCTGGTTCTGAGAAAGTGAAAGCAGCACTGATCTCTAGAGTTTCTGGAGATTGTGGTTCCAAGACTGATGCATAGGAATAACCAGGGAAGAAGGTACATTATGTGAGTTGAAGTCCATGTTTTCGGATATACCGATTTGTGAAAATAAATGTCAAATTATGATTTAGGGTCTTCTCTGAAGATGGTAGAAAACACCCCACAGTTCTGCAGCTTAATATGATAGTACCTATGTGTTTGAGGTTGACCTTTCCATAGCATTAAAGCACTTCGGGTTGTCAGCCTGCACATGGATTATGTAGACTAGACAGCGTATGAGGTTTACAGTGGCATAACATGGCACAAATTCGGTGTATGAGACTCCACTTTGCATTTTATAGCAGTACCGCAGCATCTGTGGGTATATTTAGCATATTATGAATATACCTGGCATGCAGGGCTTTAAATGGTAAAAAATGGCCATAGGAGGCCGGAGAAGGAAAAATACCAGTAGTCTATGATGGGTCTGCTGGGTGAGCCCATGACATATTATAAATGCACCAATGGCATACTGAGGCAGTTCTATAGTAAATATATGGCTGGTATTGCTGTAGGATTTATTATGATAACATATTTCTATTGTACAATTTCTGTAATGTATTTTGCTGTTTTTTTAAACTTTTGTGTTAATGTTTACTTGATAAATTATGTGATACAATAAAAAACAAATATATAGGGTTGTGACTACAATCACCTTTGTCCATTGCAGTGCAATGCTAAGTGTGTAATATTACACTCAGTGTAGGTTTATCTTTAATATTTGTAGTGTCAATTCTTGAGAGGTCAATGGTCACTAGGGTAAAGGGTCATGTGAAAATTCTTCCCCGTGATGTTAGTTCGACAACCCCTGGCATTTTGGTGGAATAATGTCCCAAAATCATCAGGAAACTCAGTTTAAAGTCCAAATGTGCAGCCAAATGCACATTTCTTCTGAGTTCATAAAAGCAATTCAACCAAATGGTATCAAAGCTATAGATAACTAGTGTAGGCCCCATCCCGTTATACACCTTCTCAATATATGGACCTGACAGTCTAATCTGCACGAAATTCCTGGAGGAGGCCCTTACGTTTTGTGAGGAGAATATCAGTTACCTGATTAGAGCTAGAGATATTTTGTACAGGACACTTAGGGCCTGATTCACAGAACTGTTTTATAACGGTGCAATCCCATTTGAAAACCCTCTGTGAATCAGGCCCTTCGCATTTAATCAGCACTTATTGTATTGGCACAAGGTAAGAAGTGGACAGCACAGGAGTCAGGTGTTCACCTAAGACATGGGGCCAGCCTGATCTTTGCAGGTTCAATTCTTGCAGCAGAGCCAACTCAGTCTGTCAATCACCTGAGGTTAATAAACTACCAACACATTGATTCACAACAACTGTCATTACAGCGCCGAGGAGCAGGATGAATCTGACAGGAACATCTCTCTCTTTATGAACAAAGTGGCCTGTAATGGCTAATCCACCTCACTATCTTAATCCACCTCACTATCTTAATCCACCTCACTATCTTAATCCACCTCACTATCTTACACAGGGGTCATTATTATGTATTATCTTCTTTATCTACTGATCCAGCAGAAGCGAATACATTTGAAAAACATATCATGTATAGCATTAACAGTTTTAAAGGTGAGACCTGAAAGGGAGCCTCCTTGAGACCCTGCGCCATGACCCCCATGACATCTAACCACCATAATCATATGAACATAAAAGCCCTTGTGATTTGTCCCCTCTCCTTTTCTTTAGTTCTCAGAAACCAGTCGAACACTTCTCATAAAAGAACAGGATTTCTCAAAACGAAGAATGAATCCTCAGAAGGATAATACAACATGTTTTCTCCAGTAATCATCCCACGATAACTGAGTAAAGATAAAAAAGAAAGACAGTAGGTAGGGGCATGTGCGAACTTACATAAACAGAAAGAAAGAATGCGACTTTCCCTTTAAGGACTTCAGAAACCACCAAGCAGGCAAATAGTGGAAAGAGGTAAGGTGAAACCTGTAAAGATAGTAAGGAGTTCTGAACATAACCACACACAAGTAAGCAAGAATTAGTGTAGAATCTCTCCATCAAAATGGAAGGAAGGTCATTTATGCTTTTTGTTGACTGCCCAATTTGCATGCACCATGTGAAGGCGTTGACCGGGCAGCCCATGGTGAAGAGTAAAATGAAAAAAAAAAGGAACTCAGTTCATGAAAGATCGTTAAGAGGGGGAAGAACAAGAACACTGCAGGATAGTTTAGGCTGCAGAATTCTGGAGTAGGCGAGAGGAGAGACGGAGATTGGTTGCGTGTCACAATTTAAATAAGGACAAACAGAGGGAAAGCTGCTTCTGGGTGACAGTCGTAGGCAGACAGCTGAACAAAGGATATCACACCAAAATGTAAACACTGTAATGTGCATATTATGCAGACAACCAGCTGTGCTGACAAGTCAGGTTCACTAAAGTAGACATTTTGAACTAAGGGAATAATGGAGATTAGCAACCCAGAAGGGAGACAAATAGATAAAAGGGAGATCAGAGCTGCATGTACAAATAGGAAAGAGAGTAAAAGAAATTTCCCCAAAAAATGCCATCTACGGGGAGAAGGAACTACAAGGAATAGAAACAGAAAAGAAAGAAGATGTGGGGATGATTATACAAACAGTAGACAAAGATACAGCATTCAATGAAGTAAGCCTGCTCAAAATAGCAATATCTACAAATTAACATGCAGCAAAATTAAGACAGGTCAACAAATAGGAGGGGTAGATTATATGCTGAATGTTTAGTTTAGTTTGTTTGTTTGTAGTGCACAGCTGAACCCTCGGGTAACTGGGTGCATTAATTTAGGAGCAGCAATGTTACAGATAGTTGCACATACAGTCAAGGTCATAGTGTGAAAAAGTACAATCGAAGTGTGAGTGACCTGGTTACACAGTGGTCAACAGTCGGACATATGAAGGGTGAAGCATACAAGGATACATATGACAGAGAATTGTAAGCATAAGTATAATGATATTCGGACACATGATTTAGCTAAGTGCAGTTGCCGATCTGTTGTTAAGTAGCGATGTACAAGCGAGGATCAGCAAATGAAATGGACTAAATAATGGTATTAGAAGATACAAACGTTAAATGCTATATACAGACAACAATCTCAAATCGACGGAGTAATGCATGGGATACCCAAAGAAACAAAGAAACAAACTTTGAGTACATATTAATTAGCACTAATAAATAAAGATGGAGTAATGAAAGCAAAATTATTTAAAAGAAAAGGCAACAATTTAGGAATCATATCTGAACAGTACTTTAAATCGTTAATATAGTACAGATGCCAGGCAGGATTTTATAAGGATTTCAGAGATTTAGGGCATAGCACGTGAGCCTGTACCAATCAGATGCTACACATGCCAATGGTTCTGGCTGATGATGGGAATCTGTCACGATAAGAGAGAATTATGCAACTATGAGGCAGATCATGATAACAAAGAACATCATATTAAAACAACCAAATGCTGTAACTGTTGGGTAAACACATCACTGTATTTAAAGGGTGTAGTGAGTAGATACAAGCAACACAAATGCTGACAATGAGTAGAGAAAATAAAATATCATACACAGAGGAATTTACTAAGTATGTGGAAAAAAATGAAGCAATAAAAAGGGAAGACTCAACAGAGACAGACGAGGCAGACATGTGGTAGCGAGGAAGGAAAAAGCAAAAGTGGATTCTCCACAAAAAAAAGAGCATTCAGTGGTGGAAATGAAAAGGTTCATAGTTGAAGTCATACATTGCAAAGCAAAAATCAATAAAATATCTGAAAAGACAAGAATTATAATGAAAGCAGGAGAATCGTGTCTAAACATTATGGAAGGACTATAGATCATAGCAATGAAATAATGGATGAAAAGGGAAGACGTGAAGGAGGAAAGTAAAAGATGGTTTAAATACCACAGTGGAATGCCATAAGCCTTATAGCAAATGGACAGGAATTTAAACAATAAATAATCGATAAAAGGGATACAGACATGATATGCACACAGGAAACATGGTAATGTGAAAAGTTAAGGGATACAATTCTATCCCTCATACTTTCATAGGAAAGACAGACATAGGGGGAGAGAGGGGGGTTGCAATAGCTATAAAAAACACATTAATAAATCAAGAACTGGAGATAGAAACAGAAATGGACATTATGGGGATTTCACTTAAAACAAAAGAAGAATGCTTGTATACCTAAATGTTATAACCCATGCCAAATTATCAACAAAGAAGTGTTAAGTGATATAAATAAAGACATTTGGAAGTTGGTAGCGGGTGGAGATTTTTATATTCATAACCTAATGTGGCATAGTACAAAAGTTGACGAGAATGTAAAAAAACGAAATAATGAAAGACTCTAACATATCATGAATGATGCTACAGGGTTGCAATATAAACTGGTAGGATGTCCTGTATAGACTCAAGTATCATGTTGGTATCACTAACAGGGAAGGGTTGATTGGAGGTAATCGTCGACCATGAGGTAGTGATCATTTTCCATATTATTAAAGCAGATGGAATAATCAGTAGCAAAAAAAAAAAAAATCATATATAGGAACAGGATAAATTGGAGGGAAATAAACTTGAAGGCCTTTAAAGAAGAATGCCCAGAAAACATCACAGCAAATCTGGAAAACACAAAGATAGAGACATTTTAAGATGATAAAGTTGAGCTCATAAAACAAGCAATTGGAAAATTATGCCCACATATGAAATCCGCAATATTAGAGTTATGGTCCCATTGTGGACGGAAGAAGGTGCCAGGCCAGTTTTAAAAATGGAAAGGGAAAAAAAAACACAGTGAAGGGAGAGTACTTGATAAAATACAAAAAGAAGAATTAAGAGCTAGTAAATGACAGTATAGTAGGAAGTATTGTGAACAAATATATGGAGACACCCCAGAGATGTGAGATACATTTAAAGGGATTAATGGAACAGGGAAGAGGAAAGTAGATATGCCAGTAATTCAGAATGTGAAGAATTAGCATGTGACATCAAGGATAAGACAGACTTGACAGGGAAGCATTTTCAAGGAGGAAATAGTACAGATAATTGTGTGATAGGAATATGGAAGCATTCACATCATACAGGAATGAAGCCTAAAAGACAAAATAGAATATGATTGTATAATTAGTGCACCCTTTACAGTAGAAGAACAGTAGGAATATAAATCCAGGCGAAGACAGATTATGTCTTTATTTCAAAATGTTGCCAGATAAAAGTAAAAACCTAATACTAAAAGTATATCAGGTGAGGGTAACAGGAATTCTGCTCCAGGATAGTTACAAAGCATTCATAATACCTATATTATTATTTATGTATGTATTTGTGTTAGTTTAAGCAAACCTTTACAAAAAGTGAAGAAAAAAAGAAAAAAAGGAATAAAAGAAAAGGTCACATAAGATAATACCCATATTGAAACTAGGCAACAAAGGGTATGTGTGGACATTGTATGCACTAATGATGGCAGTCATGTGTTAGATAATGTGAAGAATGATATGTAACAGACTAACATATCGCTGCCTGACACCTAAATAGGAAGCACATTGAATTCTGGAACCTCAGATCAACCACGGACTGTTAGAGAATTTATGAACTAAGGTATGTATGTAGTAGGTACGCTAACATTTTACATTAACACTTTGAATTATTTGGGGGCTAGATTGCCTTAGATCATGCAAACGCTAGCATAGCCGCAGGTGCATAAACATATTTGGGTTTCAGAAATTGAAGTAAAATTAAATGAAGATAGCAGTGCCTCGTGAAAAAGAAAAGATTCACAGCGAGCTGAGCTATGTAAGAGAAGTGAAACTGGCCTTGACAGAAACGTATCAGTGTTTGGACAGGAGGGAAGGAAAGGAAAAGGATGGATGTGAAGTGTAAAATTATTCTGCAAGAAGCATCAGATTGTGACAAATGGAGAAGTGTTCAAAGGTCGCCAGAGTTAGGAGCTGAAAAATTACACAAGCTGACATGTGTTGTGGGGAAAGGTGACATCATGAAGAAGGTAGGGAAATTTAAATAAAATGTAGATAAGAGCATACAAAGGTGGCCTAGATGAATGAAGGGGTTGAAAAAGAGGAAGAAAAGGAGGGTGAGACACTGGGACTTGGCCTGGAGGTTACTTGGTGGTTGGAGTGAGTGCTGACTGGAAGCTGCACTGAGAGTTAGAGTTTCCTGAATGCCATGGCTGGTGAGAACTTGAGGTCCAGTACAAGAGGTGTTGGTCTTGCAATGTCGAGCTGAGGCCTTTCTAGCTGCAGAACGGGCATTGCTGGTCGTGAACATGGGGACATAAAACACCCAAGAGCGTGGCGGCCCACATAAGATACAGAAGGGCAAGAATAATTTGGATGGAAAGAATAAATACATAATTAAATAGAACCCTTGGCAGAGAGTCAGAATGGACACAAAGTAACACTTCCTTAAAGTTTACGGTACTAAAAGGTTAATGAAGTAAGCTGAATTAAAATTGTGAGAGTTTGTCCCTTCAGCGTAGAGGGTTGTAGTATAATGAGACATCCAATTATAAATGAGAAAAGGAAGATCACAGAAAACTGAAAAACAAATGTTTTTATATTAGTGTAATAACAAATAATTGCAGATGTCTAACACATCGTACATGCTTTGATTGCCATGACAAAGTAAATGTGGGTTTTCACATGTGCCTTAAAATAACTGTTTTCATTTGTTGGTGTTTGTGCACAATAATGTAAGTAACCAAAGTGATTTATTCTAGCTGATGAGATTGCTCATATAACGTGCATAATTGCAAATGGGTGTAGCAGTCATCCTTGCATCTGGAAGTGAATGAGTAATTCACAGAATGTTGCAGGAAGTCTGATGGTGCAAAGCTGATAGTCCAAAGTCAACAACAAAATGTGCAAAATGGAAGAGATAAGTTACTTCTTCCAACAGGCGGACATTGGTGAAGGATTGAGAAACAACTAAAGAGAGTGTTCTTTATAGACATAGAAATTGTGTATGATATGTTCTGGATAGACGAGCTGTTAGACAAACTATACAAAATGGAAGAGGGAAAATATGTAGATGGATAAGAAACTCTCTTAAAAACGTAAGGTTAAGAGTACAAACACACAACACATTGTCATAGGAATATTCAATGTAAAATGGAACACCAACAGGAAGTATAATAAGTCATGTGTTGTTTAATGTCATGATGAATGGTTTAACCGATGAAATACAGAAATGCCCATGCAAGATAGGATTTCTGCAGACGAGGGTACAGTTTGGTAAATGAGCAACAATATACAAGTTATCCCGAAAGCATTAGAAGCAGCAGTATACAAATTGAATGTTGGTCTCAAAAGTGGGGATTCAAAATATGTGTCAGTAAATTGGAACTACTAGTGTTAAAAAAAAACAAAAAAGTTAAGAAACGAGCCACTTGAAATGGAGGACGGATGGGGACCTGGTCAATGAAGTGCAATCATTCAAATAATGTAGAACAATTCAAGGCAAAAAAAGGTAATTGGTAAAAACAAGTGAATGCCACTGAAAGAAAAAGTAAATCCAGGATAAACCTGATGAGAGCATTGACTGTTAACAAATGGGGAGCGGATAGACATAGTCTGTACATGTTATATCATGGACTAACAAAAAGTGTAACAGACAATAGCGACCCCGTGGGAGTGGGATTCACACAACCACAAAAAAAGGCACCTGCAAACGCTATAGAATAAGGCTCTTAGAATATGATTGTGACTATAAAAGTTGACACCAGTCAAGGTCCTACAAGCATGAATGGGAGACATACCAGGAGATATCTGACAAATGATGCTTAATATCCCTTATTGGAGCAAAACAAAACAATGGCACTGAGTTAAGAACATATGGACAAAGAAATCATGAGAGAACATTTCCAGAATACATGCAAAGGAAAAGGAGACACATTCGGTTTTCATGTTAAGAACTTGATAAATCAATTAGCTTTACGTGAATTAAGGAAAATAAAAACCATAGATAACGTAAGACTGGACTTCGAGAGGCCATATAATTTGGAAATGTTGGAAAAGGGTAGAGAACAAAAGGGTGTTCAAGAAGATGAAGGAGTGGTGTTAAAGTCATCTACAGATGATTCCAAAGTTCCTAGTACAGGATGTGTGGGATTGACATACTATATACCATCACTCAACATATGCAAAAAGGCACACGTCATCAATAACACATCACTACATACAGCAGAATTATTGGCACTACTATTGGCTGCAAAAAAAATGAATGAAAGAAAGAGGAAGGCAACCGTTATATACTCTGATTGTAGGAGTGCAGTTCACTCAATTCAAAATGACAGAGGGGGCAGGCAAAATATAATATTATACATAATGCAGTGGAATGACAAATGGAGCAAAGAAGGGATGCAGATTAAAAGGGCATGGGTACCTGGCCATTCAGGGATGGAAGGAACTGAAGTTGCAGATCAAGAAGCAATGGCGGGCTGGAAGGAGATATAAAGAAAGAGTTAACTTGTGCCATCGGTGGGGGAATGTTTTGCTTGAAAGGTGAACACCTTTAATCAGACCATGTTTAGTTAGAGCAGAGGGTCCCACTGCCAAAACACTGTGCGTATTCACTGTAATGTTCTACAGAATATGAGCATATCTGCTCGAAACTTCTCCCGGTTTTGTACGCACGTCTACAGAGGTAGCTGAAGTGAGAGGGCAGATCCAAGTGCACAGATAGTATTGTCATTTTTAAAAGGATAGTGAAATGTATCCAAAAACACAGAAGTGCAGCATAGACTGATATGCAAATGGTTATTTCCCATCTGTGAAAGGTATAGTGAACACAAATTGTGTGCTGCAAACTCTCATCTCGGAACAGGTCATCATGCCTTGTTCTTTCTAGAGAGGAGCGCCTGCTACCTTTTTAGAAATATTAGCATAGTAAAAAGCACTGGTAATCAATAAATTGTGTGTAAAAAGAAGAGTAGTTATCTGCTGTGACAAGCAGCTACGAAGAGAGGGAGGGACTTATTACCGGATTTTTATGGTGATTGCTTATTCAGGGGGTCATGACTCAAGCTCGTTGGGGGCCTCCATTTCAATTCACTCATTCAAAGCCCTTAAAGAGTAGATAAAGAAGGTAATGCATGATCAGAAGCCCCTGTCCTTAACAGACTTAACACATAACCAAAAATGTTATATTTTGGTCAAACTTACACCTACAATTGTTTTTTTTTTTGCCCATGCCAGATCTCGGTGGAGTGAGAAAATGCTGGTAAACAAATTGCATTTTCTTTGGGAGATGCATGGGGGAACTTAAGCATTCTCCGGTGTCGTGGCCAAGAGCGGGTCCCTTCTCAAGGAACAGCCTCAGCTTGCAGCAACTAAGCAATATAAGCAAACAAGGGGAGAGACACTGGCTCATGGTAAATCAAGCATTTTGTATTAGGCAGTAAATACACAGCATATAGAGACATTACCAGCGGGGAAGTAGGAACACAGCATGCAAGTGATCCAGCAGTTTGGCACACAAAGCTCTCTCTAGGGCCCGTACCCTAAAGTGCTGATTTATTTAGCCAATCATAGGCAAACACCAATATGTTCCTGTACTTTCACAATAGGGGGTGTTACTTGGCACGACATTGCAGCCATTTGGCAAGAAATGTCAACATCTTACTTGTGACGCAGCCCTGCAGGGACATCAGGTAGTGTTATGAATAAGCAGCATTTACAGAAACCCCTTCTGTTATCTCCCTTATATGGGGCTAATGCTAAACTAGTAGAGAATAAGCAGAAGGGAATGTCTGACGTGTCCTCTGCCCTAGGAGCGGTTTGGGCCTGTGTGCGGTGCATTGTGTAGAGCAGGCACGTGGAAGCAGAGGTAGGTGACATGGAGGGTCAGAGGCATAACTCTAGGAGAGATCCAAATGTAGCATAGCATTGCATAACATAGCCTAATAATAATCCTGTCACATCCACGGGGTTGAGAAATAGTGAAAACACAAAAATAAGTAAGGATGTGTGCTGAATGCATAGTTGGAAAATGATTCATTCCAATCTGCAGTTGCTTATTGAGTCCTGTTTTTTTCTTTGTATTATGGAACTTGTAATCCGAGTTTCATAAGAGGGAAAGGCAGAACAACAGGTCTCAGAATCCAAAATAAAAACAGAGCTGGATAATGTGAAGGTATTATGAAGCAAGACACAGACAACAAACCTAAAGTTCAAACACAAGATATTTATTAACTTAAATGCCAGGATGATAGAAGGTCTAACTTACCCTTTGCTAAGGTGGGATTTCCCTACCTGAATGAAACTAAGGAAAGTCTGAGTCAAAGAGTTCAACTTAAAAGTCTGTCTGTCTCCATATCCTATTCTTGCCCTCACAACTAAAGCTAAACAGTGTGTAGGGATGTCAATAATCAAAGCAATGGTGCAACACAAAGGTCTGAGCTTCTTCCAGCTTCCTTTTTCAGTTCCCCTTCCCCAAGATCAAGAAAGTTCCACAAAAATGTCCGAATTACCTTTCTCACGTTCAAGGTAACAGAGTTCCACACAATCCTTGAGGTTCCCTTCCCCAAGTTCCAAGCAACACAATTCAAAAGACAGGGGCGTGAGGCTTTGTTCTCAAGACAATGCCTGTAGTTCCTCAACTCTCAGGGTGCCCTTCTCTGCAACTCCTTCTGCATCTTTCCTCTTCGAAGGTTGGAAGCCAGCTTCTGCAAACCCTGCTTGCACACCAGGGCCTGTCTTGACCATGCCAATAGCTACACTGCCGCTGAGTGGACACCGACAGTGTCCTGCTTTCTCCTGCACTTTTGCAGCTCCAGCTGCTGGTTCCTCGACAAGGAGAATGCCACATTTGGCTGCTGGCCTGCATCCTAGCTCCTCCACAGGTCCCACCATGACTGCTTCCTCTTGAGAGGGTCCCCTGCTTTTGTCTCCCCACTGGCCCCCCTGTTTCTCTTCAAACTGTTCGCTGGCTCTCATTGTATACACCTGCAACCACTTAACAGGTTGCAGGTGTGGATCCTTAATTAGATTTGCCTGACTATGATTAAGGGGACATGCCTGACTTCCACTATAGTGTGCAGGCATCTTCCTCTTCCAAGCACCACAGTGGTAAGATGAAGGTGTAGTGTTCATTACTCAATCTCCTCTTCCTCGTCCCAGTACTTTTAAAGGTTAAATGTGGGGAAATGAGGGCAGAGGTATTGCAATAGCCCATAAAGGTTGGGGGAGGGTTAGGTTGGTCATCTATAGGGAAAGGGGGCACCCTGTCTTAGCTGTGGGCACCCTACTCCCAATCTCAGATGACCTGCCACCCAGGTGATCTTCCCTCACTTCTCTCCCCCGCAGGGTCGGGATCCAAGAGTGATGGCCTTTCCCTGTCCACCTGAGAAGAGGATTCAGGGAGTTTAGGAGTGAGAATTCCCTCAGGTTTCTCACAATAAGCACACACTGATTGCAATGGAGCATGTTGGAAACTATGTGAATGCGTTGAGCACTAGGTTTTCTCCAGTGTTCCATAAGACCCTCGCTCCATAGGAAGATGAAGAAGTCCAGATTTGGTTGAATACAACAATTAGGGAGAAAGGGGGCTTGAGTTCACATTCATTGGCATGAGAGGACCTGTATTTGCGATAAGGCACTGTAATCATTGAAGCACATGTCACTAAATTATCCTGGTTTCACCAGTTACTGCAATATGTTGCGATATGAATTGTGGGAGTTACTAGAACCCAAAGGGCAATTAAGTATCTATTCTATTTCAGAGTGGGAAACAGCCATATTATATGCTTTGATACAATTATTTGGATTGTTAATTAAGTTAAATGTAATGTTTCATATAGTTATGTTTGTGCTGAGTTTTGCATGATTGTAATAGATTGTCTAGTGTTACTTCTATACTTTGAATTATAGTTGAAGTAAATGGTAATGTATATAATATTGGAAAGCTTATGTACTACAAATGTTTTACTCCAGCACTAGAATATGTGGGCAAAGTGTTGGATAACGGTTGAAATAAAATATTGGATACCAAATGATGTTTGTTTTCAGCGCTGAAATCACTGTATACCCACAAGTATTAACATGGGCAAGTGCATCCAACAGATAACACTTATGTTCCGACAAACAGATTCAACGTATCCAATTTTATTAAACACGCTACTTTGAAGTTGTTTGTTAAAACATATGTGTTATCTCTTGGAGGCACTTGGCCAAGGTCAATCATTTTGTAGTTGATAATCTCTTAGAGCCATGCATATTCCCTGGGCTTCCTTGCCTTGGCCAGGGCAGGGGCTGGGCATTCCACACTTTTGTGGTATTACATATAATATTGTGACGACAATGCAGTAATCACCCCCGCATCAGGGGGCGTGCATGGCCAGTAATGGTCTGCCAGCCCAAGCCTAGACAGGGCAGTGAGAGTTAAAAAGCCTGCATGCAACCTCGACAAGGGGGTGATAGCTGTTCACACCCGGGGGCAAATAGTTCATTTATGTGTGTATTTTTATGGGAGATGGGCTCTGCAGATATTCTGTGTGCCCAATCTCCAGTAAAAAAAAAAAAAAAAGATAATGTGCATCCACATAGGAAAATGGACTTAGTGCCTTTTCTATTTCCAGAGGAGCGCAGGGACTGAAGCACAAAGCCTGGTCCAGCAGGTAAGTGGGGAGGCAGAGCAGTGGGCAAAGAGTTTAGGGTGTCTTTTAGGGTGGGGGGAGGACGGGACATGGACAAACAACAGGGAGAGGCTCCCTGATGCCTCTCCATAATCAATATGGTGCCACCCAGCGAAGAGTCTCGGGTGCCTGGAAAAAGCCGGAAGTGCAGAGCGTATCCTCGCCTGCTTTTCCAGCCACCTGATAGACTGAGCCGCCTTTCCAGTGTGCGAATGTCAGATACACTTTTTTTTTCTTAATATTATCCTTATTATACACAGTGAAGGAGGAGAGCTTCGCTTGTGCGTCCTGTCAAGTTGGAAGGAACCATATGATCGTGCGAGTGTCAGGCTGTTCTGGGCCTCACTGATGTCTTGCACTAGAGGCGATGTGCTGTAATCTGCAGCCCCCTGTAGACTGCACCAATCTGCTCATGTTGGGATCCGAATCAGGTCAGCTGTGTCTCGGCTGTCACTAACTTAATTGCTGGCTGGAATTGGATAAATATGGGTTTGCTTGAGAGATGTGTGCTGGGGCCGATGCGAACCGGATCAATCGTTACGCTCATCACATTAAAACACTGGCATTTGAGTAATTGGCTACATGTTCTCGCTAATAGTCCTGCACTAGGTGCGGATTGCAACCGTTAAGTCTGTTAAATTGATTTGCAGCAGTAATTAACTTATCTGCCATCGTTATGTTTACAGTAATTTCCTGCAAACGCTTAGGGTCTGCATTATTAAGTGTTGGTGCCCTGTGGAGATGGCGGTGCTTCTGGACCCTTAGCATTGAGCAGTGAAGGGGGGCGGTGGGGGCTGTAGCAGTTATTTACTGAGCCACTCCACTACACTGCAAACACTCATCCTTGGGGCAGCTTATTGGACAGGCAGTGAGAAAGACATGCAATACCTAGCAAAGATGTGGCCAAGAGAAAAGGAATACACATAACAACAATATGAAGTTTTATACAGCAATTCATGTCTAACTCCTCCCGCTTCTAAGCGCTGTAGTTATAGGTGTTCCCAGCACTGAATGTGATGGTTAACAGTGCATCAACATTGGATCATGAAGGGCTGAGCTGGGAATTCTGGGAATGGAATCCTCCCACCCAACCCTTTCAACCAATCACATTCACCTCATCCCAGCTGCGCAATGGAGCGGGGCAGGTAGTTGTGCGTGGGATTTGTGTCTGGAGGCGCTCCCTTTCCCAAAGTTGTGCCTGTATATGTTATATCAAAAACAAACAAAAAATTCAATGGTATAGCTCAAGTTTTTCAAATGTAAAATGGCAGTAGAAAAATACATATATTTGTTGGTTACATGCAGCTTCTGTTGGTGCATTTTTAGAGCCGTGGAACACATATCTTATCACACAAGCAATATATTTTAATGAATAATCAGAATGAATTCAGAGCAGCATAGATAAAGGATTTATTTTAAGGAAGGCATCTGTGTAATGCCTATATTATCATAGAGAACATATGTCCTAATATAACTTGCAATGGGGATTATCCACCGTGGACTCCATTAATCCGCAGTCATATTCACTGCCCTCCACCAAAAGAGTTGCAAGTAGAGTTAACACTGTGTGATGATTGAAACATTTTGGCGAGGTTGGTCTGTGGCCTGCAAATGCACAATTAAAGTGTCACCCCGTCGGTATTTGAAGACTGATGCTGTCTCACCACCAGCATCAGCTTGTGACTTCACTCTGTGGTAAATTCCTTGATAAACGAATAGAACGTTGGGGCGAGTGGCTGCAGGTTATGAATGGACATGCGTATTGCCATCTGTGCCGCATACCAAAGAAAGACAGCCGAAGGGGAGACCCCAAAGACCTCAAAGGAAAAGATATTGGGCTTTATTTGACCGAGCCACAGGTGCCCCCCTGCCTCCAAGGTTTGGAGGAACATTTTGATTGAAAATAATGAAAGGCCCTGGAGCCAGTCATAGGAAGGTGGGGCTCGTGTTTATGTTTACTGTCGTGGGACAAAGAGGACCATGGGAAGGTGACCGGCGACCCTCATCCTGGGCACAGGGACATGCTTGTCACCGTGTCAGGCCACAGTGGTCTGTGGCGTGCAGAGTGGTGTTGCTGAGTCGGTTGCAGGAGAGCTGTGCACATTGCCCTACTTATGGCCTGTCTGGGCAATGGCAGGTCTTTAAGTTTTGTGTGCAGGTTTGTCCTCCCACGTTCCTTTGAATGAGCTCAGTGCAGTGATGCAACAAGGGAAGTTACTATTTAGGGAAACATCACCAGAGTTGGAAAAGCTCTCATTGGGTTGCCTACTCAGGTTAGGGGCGTGAGCAAACTGTAACACTGAGGAGCTAGGTATACACCAGATGAAAGACAGATGTGTGGTCTGAGACGACCCACTGCAGGGGGCGTGGCTTGATCTCAGTGGTGACAAACCTCTCAGACTTCCTGTAAGGTGGGCCACTATCTTGGCAGCTTATTTCCCTAATATGTTCGAACTTCAAAATGTATTGTCAAGTTGTATCGTCCATGTTGCGCATTTATTATCTAACATTTCCTCGACTTTATGGTATAATGTTGACTGAAGGTATGCTTCTCACGTGGACAACATTATATTTTCAATTGTAACCTATTTTTTAATCTGATATTGTATTCATACATTTATATGACTGTTTGTGTTAAGCGCATTAATAGAACGGTGTGTCGTGTGAAGTCCATGGTTTTGGGCACCACCCAACAAAACCGAGAAATCACATTTGGACTTTGGTCCTTTCAGAGTGCACACAGGGTTACCTCTTGGCAACAACAAGCTTTGTTTCTTTTTCAAGGCTCTGACAGTGTCATGTAAGAACTTAGATGAGTTGAACGGGACAGATGAATAAAGTTCCGCTGGTCATCTCAATTGTTTCAGTGAATTGTTATTATGATGTGTGAAGTGGGGTTTGGATTGTGATGTCACATATTAAATTTGAGGGCAGTGTGGGAAAGTTTGTAGACACAATTACAGAATATAATGTATGTTTTTCTAAAGAGGTCTGATGTGCAAGCACCAATCAGCTTGGTGTGGGGACATTTTTTCATGTCTCAACGTTATTAATGTTAATTAGCTCGATTATTATAAAAGTCTTAGATTTAGGGGTGTTTCATTGACAGTGCCTTTTCATGCATTTCTGTTCTGCAATCTGTTTGAATATAGCTGTCCCAGCTGTGTCTGGGCCCTGAATAAAACTGTGTTAACTTCTTGCCTGCATGCACTTCTTTTTGTCTACTTTTGTCATTTTTATTGGTGAGTTTCGAGGTGACCCCCAACACTGATTTAAGAAGCGTGGCTTTGACCTATGGACGCCGGGCTGAATGGTCCACTAACTTATGACAATGTTCTAGATTGGCATACCTTGGATCATAGAATGCAGGGCGACGGTGGGCACCGCGTTGTTTGTTAAACTTATTAGTTTCAACACTCAAAATCTATTGTATTTCGAATTTCTATGGTAGCTTTGGCCTGGAGCAACCAGTCAAAAAAGGTCCTATGGCATCAGGACCCAGAAATTGCAAAAAAGGAATAAATAAGGTGGCTCCACCCTATTATAACTGGTGCTCTCAGTAAAAGTCTAACGCTTCAACTGGAATATCTGATACTTCTGAAAGGAAAAAGTGTGAATGTAGTGTATACTGGAACAAAATATAAATCAAATGGAATTAAATTCAATGCTCATAATTAGTCAAATTAGAACTCTGTCAGATCTGAAAGTATGTGAAATGCCATGTTTTGATCCTGTGAAACATAGGGTGTTATATCCCACTTAGAGAAAGCACATGTAATTAATCTCTTCATTAATCCCTTTAGGTGCCAAAGAGCTAATTATCAATCCAGAATGTTTCACGTTGATCTAGTCTTTTCTGTACATTTTCGTACAAATATAGGAATGTGAATACCACAATTCCTATGATTAATTTAAACGTTTTAGCAAGTAATTTGTCTTTGAGTCATAAAAGTACCAGACCACATACTTGTGCAGCCTTGCCGGGGGCCAACTGAGAGCACCTGTTATAATAGGGTGGAGCCACCTTATTTATTCCTTTTTTGCATACCTTGGATCATCCCACTTCAAACCAAATTCGAATCACCTGAGATCTGGGGTGGAGGACAATCATACAGTGACACTGATGAACCAGATAGGAGTAGCTTGGGTTGGTCATGGTTGCCGGGGTGGTTGAGCAAGAGGATTTCCTGTAGACAATTCACTAGGCCAGGTTTTGGTAAAATAGTCGCCTTTAATTCTTGCGGCTTCAAACACCCGACTACCAAGCCTGTTATAAGTAATATGCTTTAGGACTGTGTGGTGATTGGTCTTTCAGGAGACTTTTTCCATGGTAAATTTAACATTTGACAGTTACTGCTTGTTAACCGAAAAGACCACATAGGAGCCTATAGGTAGACCACATGGTGGTTTGTTAATAGCGGTGAAGACGACTTGGGTGTACAAGGCCTCAATCTTTACAGGAACCACCTAGGACATTCTGGCGGTTCAGTTAAGAATGAAAGAAGGGGATATTAATATCCTGATTATAAACCTATACTGCAATGAAACCAACAAGTCTCTAGGGAAATGTATAGAACAAGTAGAACTGGCATTACGTAAATGAAGGGAGACCTACTCCTCATTTAATAAACTACTTATGGGTGACCTAAATTCTAATTGTATGTGGGATTTTGAGCCTACCCCAAGTTCAACGAACATATTATCAAAATACCAGTCTCAGCAGAATGCTAGGGGGAGGCGGTAGACCCGTATTTTGCAGGATTGGAATTTTCATTGTTTAAATGGGAACATAGGGGGGAGCTGGTGTCGGGTGAAATCAGTGCACTTGGATTGACTTTATATATGCTTCTGAGAAATTGTATTGTTTATGTAGTTGTTTTGCAATAGTGGATAACAATATAAGCGGCCATAAGATACTGTCTGCAACATTTGATGGGTGGGGATATGAAAGTGGAAACCTTGGGATGACAGGTTTGCATATATCTAAACAGAAAAACAGGATATCCTGCATTTAGAGACCATTGAAAGGTTTATGATTGCATAATGGCCTAAATGGAAACATATTCCTTATTTCGCAGATACGCAATTTTTTCACCTATATCCTTCCCGGTATTCTTTCAAAGATGGCTAGATGATGTCTCTCGCCCAGTCCAACCTCTTCCTGAGTCACCTCTGGGTTATAATTATTATATACAACAAAGTAAAAAGGAAATGCGTATTCATATGAGGCAGTTAAAGAGGTTGTCAGGTGTAGGGCTAAACATAGGAGACAGCCTTAAAAAAATAAAGCAAAGATATAAGAACAAAGTAAAACAAACAATTGATAGTGTTGCAACATAACTGGGAAAAGATGCTAAACTGTGTAATGAACAAATCAAATGGGTATTAGCATAATTGTTCATTTTTATTTGGTTGAAGGGTACATTTTACCTAATTTGGCCTGTATCATTCGACCGATTAAAAACCAACAATTAGGCTAATACATACCAAACATGTGGAGCAGGGGTTGCAGCAGTGTCCCCCGCTCCTTATGATCAGTATGTACTCTCCTCGGGGAGTTGCAGGGGTGGTCCCCTGCTTCCTCAAGATGGGAGGCGGGGGACCAGAAAAAAAAAGAACAAAAGAAAGAACAAAAAAAAGAAAAAGGGACGCTGCGGCATCGGATCCGACCTGCATTCGTAGGACAGATCTGACGCCGCAGGGCTGAAGGGGACCAGTGGCATCAAACAGGTAAGTAGGGGCTTGGGGTGTGTGGGTTGGTGTGCGCCCATTTGGCTTGCGGTTTGATCCTCTGACTATTGATCACATGCAGGCAGATTTTTTTCAGTCTGTTTGTCGCGATCAATTTTCAGATGATCAAACACCACCAAACCATCACATGTGAGTTATTTGAAGATGATTAATAGACAGGATAACCTCCAACTCACTAGTCAAGATAAAAACGATTTTAGAATCTGTTTGGGTGACGCATTTCACTTCTTTGTTTGCACCCAAGTATCTGGGGAGGCAGAGGAAGTAAGCTCTGGTCTTTGGCCCCTTACCTTTGATAGGGAGGATGTTGTCCATATGATTAAGAAAAGTAATGATTCTTGGGCTCCTGGCCCTGAGGATTATGTAATCAGGTTCTAAATGACAATCAAGAGACATGTGCTACGCACCTATGTGCTTTATTTACTAGAATTTTATTAGAACATCAGTTCCCAGAAACATAGTGTCTTGCACATATAATTCCCATTTACAAAAGGGGGAATAAACTTGACCCCTTTATTTATTGCCCACAGCGTTATTAGACGCTGATGCTAAAATATTAGCTTCCCTGGTAATTACAGAAATCACCCAGAGGGCAGAGCACAATGGGATTCTAAAGCCCTATCAATTGGGTTTTAGGAAAGGGGTGGGCACTACACACCCATGAGTTATCATGGAATTATTCCAACACAAGGTGGTTAAAAAGAGATCATCTGATGTATATGCAGCAAGGATTGATTTTTCGCTCACTTATGATACCATAAACCGTGGCACTACTTGGAAGAAATGAACATCCTGGCATATCCCCCCTACATTTTAAACATATTGGTCAGCTTATACAATAATATTATGATACACATTAGACTCAATCTTCAAGGTGCACCTCCACAGCCAGTCAAAAAGTTTAGAGGATTGAGACAGGGCTGTATATTGGTCCCTCTTTAATTTAATTTATATCAGACACGGAGGAGCAGTTTGTCTAGGCAACACTGATATCCCCAAAATAATGGCTTGGCCTAATAAAAACAATGTGATGTCCCTTATTAGGAGAAACACAAGAGATTTAAGTTATCAAATGAAACATTTTATATATAAATATGGACAATTTACAATGTTGTCAGTTTGAACATTTTATGAGGTCAAAGTACTTCCAGCCATGTTATATGAAGTACAGATGTGATGAATACTGCTGAGTCATCACAACGACCCTACCTAAAGTCTCCTCCGAGGTGGCCAGGGAAAGGCAGCCGCTTTCTGATTATGACCTGTTGGTGTTCTGCAGGAATACAAGGACTACGCTGGGTGAGATGTGGTATTTGTCTTCCTCTAGGGAAGCCATCTCCTCAATGCCAAAATATGTAATGGCTTGTTGTCAAAACAATCTTTCTGCTCCGTAAGTTGAACATCTTAATGTGGGTGAAAACATTCATAAACCCGTAGGCATTGGGAGAAATGAAAACCCCTCTAAAATCACAGAGACGTATGAAACTAGAAGATTCCCTAACTCCCAAAGGTACAGTAAAAAGAATACTGAATAATAACAACTTAAAGTCTAGAAACCTTCATTTCTCTATAAAATCAAGTCTTGTAGTTGAGCCTTATGATATTCCTGCATAGAATATTATTGGGAACAGAAATGAGCTTGGGATCAAAAATCAAGCTATGAAAACTGATTTTTGCATTAGGGACTTAATGCCCCATAATTTCTTAAGTACTGGGACGGAGAAGAGAGCTGAAGAGGAACAAAACTACACATTACAGTTTGTTAATGGGAATGCCCCATACCTGAGGGAGACTGGGAAGCCTAAAAGGCCCCCTCAGGTGCATAGTGAGTAGAAGGAGCAGAGTAGCAGTCATAGGTGGAGCAGTTGTGAACTCTCCACGTTGCAGCCAAAGCAGATCATGGAGGAGGAAGAAGACAACACTGTTACCACTGTCAGGAAGCAAGCAGTAGCCAGTCCTCAGAGGGTCTTTGCCTCCAGAAACCTTATTTGCAGAAGCTGCACACGGAAAGCATGAGCGAGGAAAGCATGTTGCCTCAAGACCTGTTTTGGAAAGGCTGCGCAGTGGAAAGGAAATGTTTGGAAAGCTTTCCTTTCCCCAAGGCTATCTCTGGTGGCAAGTGAGCAACGGAGAGCCAGCGGAGCAAAGGAAACTCAGTATGCCAGTGGCACAGGTGATGACACACTGAAACTAGCATTTTTCCGTATTGCAATGAGCTTCTGAAGAGAAGGACCTGTGAGCAGTGAGGGGAAATGGACGTGCAAGCCTTTTCTGGCGAGTTCAACGAGTGATTGTAACACTGGATCTCTCCATGACTGCTCGCGTGCTCAATACAGGTGTTTTCAAATTGGAAAGCAAACACGTATGAGTGAACATAAGACCGAATGCAATCTTGAATACCAAACTGGCAGAAAACAGAGAAAACATTATATAAGATCAAATGACTGACTTTAAGAATTTGAGTTTATTTAAAACCCAGCAACAAATCAGGGCAATACTTCTAGTGCTTAATGCAAACAACCATTACCCACCCCAAAAGAAAAGAAAACCAAGACCATTTAAAACCAACCAACATTGCCAAAATCAGAAGGGGGCAAACAAAAGCCGCAAAGGTTGTAAAGTTTATCGCCCCTATGTGAAAAAGTCCATAACATAAGCTAATATAAACTCACAATACCAAAGTCAAGGAAGAAGCAGATAAAAGCATATCATTGACAGTGTTTGGTTAATAAAGAAGTGGATAGCAAAAGTGGCAAGAAAGCTGCCCTTCAGTTAAAGGCTGTTCAGAAGGAGATGAGCATAACTTACAGAAGTTTTTGAAATCACAAAAGTGTCTTAAAGAGCACCAATGTGAATCTTGGCTTCCCTGAAGAAATACAAAAAGCTTGATGTTGTAAAATTAAGAAGCACTACAAGGTTGTTGTAAGCTAACCTTAACCACAGAGGCACCCATTTGTAAATTACTGTTGGGCAGGGAAATATAACCAAACAGCAAACTTTGAAGTAGTAGGCCTGGCATGGGACTAAACCAGGTGTGATTGAAGTAGTAGGCCTGGTATGCAAGTAAACCAGGTGGAAGTTGAGGAAGTGCTGTGAAGTAGTGTTGACAAATTACCTTGTCAAACAGTCATTGCTGAAAGAAGAACTGTATATAAAGTTGCTGCAGAAGTGTTCTGTATCTTCAGAATGAATATGTTGTTTAAGAAGCATCCTGACAAAGACAAATCATGTTAATAATGATGAACTAAGTAACTATTCTTGGAATATGCAAAGAAGATTGTTTTTAGTCTTATTATTTCAAGCAGAAGAGAAAGAACATTTGTTGAACAATTCCAAAGTGTTGGAACTTTGTGTTGTCAAATTGGAGCCACAAAGAACTGTGTTGAAACTTTTGTTACAAAACAGTATGTCCTTATTTATTTTGGAACTGTGGAACAGAACCTTGTTTGAATCTCGGGACTGGAAATTCACCCAGATCATAAGGAGAGACTTTTAATACTTTTAACTTAACTGCTATGTGTGTGTTGCCTTTCAACTGCCATGCATTACCTAGTTGAGTTAATGTATGTGTAAGTGTGAGGGACAGCGAACCTGTGTTAGAGTGTTTTCTCTAGTTTATTTTAGGCAGAAAAATCCTTGTCAGGGTAGGTATAGTGAGACACTTATCCAATCCTTTGAGTTAATAAAATGGCATATTATGGAAAACCTTCACAAATATGTCTGCCTTACATTTATGAGCCCTCACATATGGTGTCAGAGTGGGAAGGGAATCAGTTGATACAAACTGGAATCCACTATTTAAAGGGGTCAGTAATGCAAGGCGGACACCTGTTTGTACTTTTCTCAGTATTTGACATTGTATTAATTAAAGAAAATGCAAAGAAATCCTAAGCAAGCCTCTGCTACCTTCTCCACCTAGTTTAGGTTCTAAAGGAAAATCTGCTAGCATACACAAAATTGACCTTCACATTAACCAACGAACCATTCAAAGTAAACCATAAGCAAATAAACAGTGACTAGGATAACTACCACTTGTCCTATGTAGATCACTTTCCCAGGAGTGTCCGAAGTCAATCTCTCCAAATGTTTACAAAGAAAAGTAAAGTCTTTAACCCGTTCTTGAAAGTTCCAAAAGAAACAAAAGTTCATCCAAACACAAAATTACACTGGTCACAGTTCTTCCTCCGTTTGTTGAAAGGTTCCCTTTACAATTTCCACAAAGAAAACAGCACCAATATTATCCTGGATAACCTCCTTCAAGGATAGACTTGACAAAGTTCAAAAACATAAGTACCAGTTCTGCTTCAATCACTGTACATATATTTGTAACCTCTGCAGCGTCGTTAGGATAACTTTTCAGCATGCTTCTTCTTAGGGGGTTGCTTCCCGCTTGGCAACTCCCTTCTGATAATGGCACTGTGGAAGCAGGCTCCTTTGCTTCACAGTTTACTACTGCATCAATCACCTTCAATATAGTCTTCTCTGACAATTTCATAGACAGCCATAGTTCTGTTAGCTCTGCTGAAACGTGGTACTTTTAGGATTTATTAGGCAACTTACAGACAAGACTTGACCTCCACAGGTAGGCAAGGCACTTTTCCATGCTATGTCACAAGAAACGGGCAGACTCTTTCTTTTTCTCTCTCTCTCTCTCTCTCTCTCTCTCTCTCTCTCTCTCTCTCTCTCTCTCTCTCTCTCTCTCTCTCTCTCTCTCTCTCTCTCTCCTTCAACAGTCTCGGCTTTACAGATTGTTGATTGTTTCTTTTAACAAGCATCCAGCTCCCATGCCTAGCTTTATGTACATGTTCTTGGTTCCAGCAGTTACCCCTAAGCTGTATTGCCACTCCAGCCTTGGATAACCTTATCACCCTTGTAAAAGAGGACACTGGATTTTTAGCAACTTTGAAAACTTCAATTTATAGGTGGTTAGATCTTAATAGGGTTTTTTTTCACTTCAAGAAGGGTTTGCCTATTGGCTTGGGTTTATGCTTGCTTTTCTCTTTACTTCAGCAACTTCTATAATTACAAAGTATTTGTTCTGGATGTTACAAGATTCAGTTTTCACAAGGAAACAGATTTAGGTACACACAACTACTCTTTGATGGAGAATGCTAACTTCAAACAAGTGTAAGTACTTGCGTGACCTTTCATTCATACAGAGTGATGCTTTATCGTTGATCGGGAATCACAATCATTCATACATGACCTTTCTTTGATGTAAGTGTTCTTGTAACAATTCGTAAAAGTAAGCATCTACCTTTCGAGTGATTGCAAATAGCTTTCTTCCTCTTAATTGGAGATACGCAACAGCTCCGGTAAACTTATTTAGTGCAAAGATGGGAAATAGAAAGCTTTTCTTATACGTAAGCACTTTGACTGGTATTAGACATGCGTGTGATACATTTCCTTTGTTGTCAAGACTTCCCACTACAACAAACACATTTTACTCATTCCCACTACTACGCAAGTTCTAATAGAGCTGGTTAAAGTTACCGGCAAGGAGTTTTCAGCGAATTGGAGTACAGAGATTCAATCATGGCTCCAAAAACACTGCAGTTGCGGGTGGCTTCCACTACCCAAATTTGTTTCCTGTTATTACTACTTCAGGTACTCTTAGGACCCACTTCCCTCTGCAGCACGGATGTCTCAGATCCGGCCTTGACCATGGAGAGTCTTCTTCTCTCCTCTGCCCCTCAGCTTGCTTCTGCACACGGGGCTCAGATTGCAGCATGACCTCAGCTCAGCAATCACAGTGATTAGGTGGACTTGGGGAAATATTTAACTACACCACATTTCTCTCAGTGCAGCTGCAGCTAGACATGGTTTGTAAACACAGGACCAACTCAGAACCTGTAGGTGAAATCTGCTCTTCTCTCGTGCCGGTGTCCCTTAAGTGGTCACACTTCGTTGTGAACTGACATCCTCGTGCTCTTCTCCTTCTGCTACTACTGCCAGCCTTCCAGCTCCAGCTCGTCCCTGCTGCAGCCTTTTACGCCTCTCAGGTTGGGCAATTGACTTGAGATGCAGGATCTTAATGTTAATTGCCTGAACATGGCAAAGGCTATTAGGCTTATTTGCCTGTCCTTTACTTCTGCATGCATGGCCCCTGAGCCCTCTTTTTCTTATCAGTCCCTATGGAATTCTGGGAAACGTAGTTCATTTTAAGGAAATAAGGGTTTCTGACTCTTTTCACACTTTAAGAGTGGTTTTAATTCCCTTGATATTTTTAGAAGAGGGATTGTGGGGTTTAATCTTATTGGAGATGGATGTTATAGAAAAGGCAAATTTGTCACCACTCCTAGTAGTGTACCCTTGGTATTGAGGAGGAAATTTAAGTTAGGGCTAAATAAGACTTGGCCTTCTAATATAATAGATTTAGATGTTTCAATATTAACCTTTACTTTCTTAGTTTTAACTGGAGGCTGAAAACTATTAGAACAACATCAAGTCATAACGCCTTCTGGAATCTTAGAGTGAGTATCCATCTCAGAGGAATAATACCATGTCTCATCCAATGGAATACCTCACTGCACTTGGCCTGGTCTCCACTCAGGTGATCCTCCTGCAGTACACCACCCGCAGGATTGGGATCTGGAAGTGCCTTCCCTCTTCTGGCCACCTGGAAGGAGATACTATGCAGGGTTTTGGGGGCGATCCACAGAATTCCCACAACTATGAATAAATACTAGACCAACAGTTGTTATATCTGAGAATGAAGAAAATAACATCAATTCTCCTAGAAGAGAGCCCAGTCTCCTTCCATCTGCATCTGAGGAAAAATCTAAACAGGTAATTTTTTTCAACCAGGGGGCTGGATCCTTTAGAAAGAAGGTGTGCATCCTTTCATTATCCACATTCTAGGATGAGGATTATTTTTCAACCTTTAACCAACCATGTAATTCTCCCAATTAGGAAACATGTGGAGGGTAATGCATATTTATTTATTTTAAATGTATTTGAAATTTGTATGGTGCCTATAGACAAGTGTTTCAAGACGCTACAAGACAAAAAGGGGGGTGGGGAGCAGAGGAGAAACATCATTAATAAATGGCCCTACTATGCCTTGTGACATTCAGCCCATGCAAGTGCAGTGATAATAAGTGCAGGAGGGGCAAGTCAGGGCGGAAGGCTGGGATAAGCAAAGGGGGAGGGGAGAAGTGCAGAAAGGCTGGAGCCCCTGGGGTTGGGCAAGTGCTGAGGGCAGCCCAGGGGGGCTAGTTACAGGGATAGCAGGGCTAGGTGTCAGCTAGTGCGAGGACAGGGTGGACCAGATTCAGACTAGTCAAGGAAGGTTGCCTGAGGGCAAGCACTGGTTATGGGGTTTTGAGGTAGACTGGGCATGGAGGGCCTGGCCTGTATAAGGCACACAAGGAACCAGGCTCCAGTCTCTGTGGCAGGGGGACAAGAGCAAGTGAGGGGTAGAGGGAAGGAGGAGAAAAAGAAAGTCTTGTGAAGTTTCCAGAACTTAAGGAGATCCGGCACAAGTCTTAAAGGGGCAGGAAAGCTGTTACAGAGGGAGGCTCCTGCAGAAGAAAGATATCTACCTGCACTCTCTGCTGGGAGAAATGTCTAATCTGTAGAGAGTTGGACCTAGAGTACCGAAGGGCTCAAGCAGGGAGGTATTTCACGAAAGAATATTGGAAATAGCAGGGTCCCAGGCTGCAGAAAGCCTTGTGGATGATGCAAAGGGTCTTTAATTTGTACCTTGCAGCCACCGGGAGCCAGTGGAAAGATTTTAGGGCTGGAGAGATGCGGTCCCTGGGCTTGAGGCCAAGGATTAGTCTTGCAGCCCTATTCTGTAATTGTTGAAGCGGGCAAAGGATGGAGGAAGGCAAATTGAGGAAGAGGCTGTTGCAGTAGTCCAGCCTAGAGAGAACCAGAGCTCTGATGTTATTGAGCTTCTGGAGGAAGGTGAGGAAAGGGAGACTCCCTCTGAGGTAGTGGAGTTGAACGTTGGACTTCTTGGCAAGGTCCATGATGTGAGGGGAGAAGAAGAGAAGAGTTGAAGATGATACCAAGGTTTATTTGCCTCACAAGCTGGGGATGGGGCCCAAGGAGGGTGGCCAGAGTGAGTGAGGGAATCAGGGAGTGTGCGTACCAATGAGAAGGATCTCTGTCTTACTGGCATTACTGCATAACACTGGATGTGAGGAGAACAGGTGAAGATCAAGTGGGCCAGAGGGGGAAGGAAGATATTCAAAAGCCACAGCATTAGGATAGAGCCCTGAGGGACACTGCATTTAGAGAGTGGGGTGGCAGAGAGGAAAGAGCCCAGCAGCAGTTGGGAAAGTCAGTTAGAAAGAAAGGAGGTCAGTGCCTGGTCCATGATGCCTAGGGTATCAAAGAGACAATTAATGACAATGACATGATTGACCATGTCAAAGGTAGAGGAAAGATTGAGAAGGATCAGAACAGAGGGAGAGTTGGGATCAAGATTTCTGAGGAGGTCTTCATGGGTGTTCAGAAGAGCAGTTTCCATGCCTCTGGATGCTCTTGTATAGGAGGTACCAACACCTCCCCTTTCAATTGAATATAGATACAATTATAGGCAGATCAAATAGGTCACTCTCCTGCCCATCATTGTAGGAATCAGCATTAGATTGCCTTTATTAAAAGTAAAAGGTGCACAAGGCACTGCAGACATTTGGTGTAGGATAGCACAGGACATGAAGGGTGCTTTAATGTCACACACACTCCATAAGTGTATGAGGATATATTATAACTAAACGATAGAAAGTGAGAGATGCTTAGTAAAACAAAGAATACCTGAAGAAAGGCACAGTGTCAGGCAAACATATATTTCAAAATGGAACTCAAGTGCAAAATGTTTTCTAGTCCTAAGCCAGGTGGGGAGGACTATAACCCATGCCAAGAGTTTTCAGACAAGCAAGAGAGGCGGACACATTTGGAGACAGTTTTTGGCAGTTTCTCGCAGTGAGATAATGAGGGTTTGTTCAGTTAAAATGGAAGTTGGCAAAGAAATCAGACAAGATTGACTTAAGGCTAGGCAAGTAAAAGAAGTTTCTTATAAATGAGGGTACAAAGTGCATCATAAAAACTATTTTGAGAGATCAGCTGTATTATTTTGGCACCATAAAATACGAATATATATATTTTCCAACGGTGTTAAGAACTAAACAAACTTGCCATAACCTCAGCAAACAGATAAAAAAACAGACATTAATGCCTGGAGATGTTCTTGGCAGGAATTGGACACTGTCATAGTTGTGTCCAGCCAAGTTTAAAATAGGCATATTAATGTAGGGGAGGTGCTAGACACCCCCCCAGCTCCAAACTGAATGCAGATAACTTGTCAGCCTGATCAATAGTTCCAGTATTGCAAAAATCAGAATTGTAGCGCTTTTTAGGCCAAAAGCACATTTTAGGGTGACAAATATTTTTTAGGGTCAGACGGCCTTATGCAGCGGAGGGTATCTTAGGTATTACGCATACATTGTGAATATCAAAAATCTAGGCTGAAAACTGAACAGACAATGAGTTCTGCTTAAAAGCAAAGTGTTCAGCCATTTTGTAGTTGAACAGAGCAGTCAGATTAAGACATGGTCAGGCAGATTCTAAAATGGTTGCCAGAAAACAAGATGGTGGAATTTCAAATAGTCATGCTGAAATAATTAAACAATTCTATAATAGCAGTTCATTGAAAGTTCATTGCTATATGGCAGTCAAGTGAGTCATGCTCAGACATGTTTTGTGGACCTGATGAGTGGCAGTCAAGTCAACCAACTCCGGAATGAATAAGGGTTAGTGTTTGGATTTAAGAACCAATCAAACTGTATTGTGCAATACATTGTAACATTACATCAACATTGAAATGGTATAAAAGGAGCGGATGCTGAGAGCTTCTTGCTGATGTTTTCCTGATGTGCTGAGATGCATTAAAGATGTTTTTAAAACCGGCCCAGGTACCTGTCCTGTCTCTTTGCCTTGTGTCCAGACTCTGCATGCCTGATCCACAGTTACCAATGCCAGGGAGGGCACTGGGCCCTCCTCTTCATTAATCTTGTGTGTCCAAGAAAATTATGGATGCCAGATATGCTAATGTAAAACTGTTGTACATGTGATAAACTTATCCAATGATACTGTAGGAATGTTTTCACTAATTTGGCCTATCAGAGCATACCATTTTACAAAGTGTTAATTATCATAAAAGTGCTGCATAATCTCAGAAAAGGTATACAAATTGGTTGGAGGCAAAAATGCCTGTGAGTGTGTCTTGTCATTGAAGCAATAAAGGCACATTGTTGAAACTCCCAGGTGTGTGTGATTTTTCATGCCTCTGACTGAAAGATGAGAATTCATGGATGCCTGATGGGATGAGAAGAAGGACCCCATGTACACTTTGAAACCATACGGTGGTCATGGAGACAGCCAGCAGATTTGTTGTGGTGAGTCAGTTGGGAGATGACCAACTTCTCCAGAAGTTTGCCCAGGAAAGGTGTGATGTGGTAAGGTGATAGTTAGCCGGGCAGGAAGGGTGAGCAGATAGCATTTTAGGAGAGGGTGTTCAAGGGAGTGCTTAAGGGGTTGTGGGATAGAGCGAGAGGCAAAGGAATGGTTATAGAAGTCAGCCAAGGCCGTGGCAAGGGAGGAAATGTTGTCCTTGATAGTGCTAGAAGAGCAGGGGAGCACCCCTTTGGGGGAGACTTTCATAGAGCGGAATGCTCTAGAAACCTCAACCGGTGCAATGGGAGAGTTGGAGGGAAGTATGGGGGAGGGCGGAAGGGTGGCCCAAGGATGCAAGAGCAGAGGGGGGGCTGGGAGGGGAGTAGGGGAGAGTGAGGACAGGATGTCCTGAGTTTTGGTGGAGATGTGGCAGGTCAGTGTATTGCATGGCCTAGGAAGGAAGAGGAGAAGAGATTTAGTAGGATTGGCAAGTTCCTTGCAAATGTTGAAAAGTTCAGCTGTGTTATTAGTGGCCCCCGAAATGCGGGCTTGGACATGAGCCCTCTTCTTAGATTAGATAGAGAGTTGATATTGCCTATAGTGAAGGCAACAGGCCAGTTTTTCAGAGGATGTGCTTGAGGCTTGGCACTTCCGCTCAGCAACTCTGCACTTGTATTTCAGAGCAGCCATTGTTAAACAGAAATGATATTGTGCCTCCTTTTGATTTATATATTGGCCTAAGCCTAGTCACTCTGCGAAGAAAACCGTGTTGCAAAGTTCCAATTTTGGATCGACTTCGCCGCCATTTTAGAATCATCCGCCATTTTGATTTCTGTTTATATGATTCTCTGTTCTAAAATTGTGGACTGTGTTTGTAACTTGCAACCAAGTCTCCCGACCTTTGAGTTCTGTTAATGGTTAGACTGTCCGAGGGCCAACTGTTTAGACTAGGTAAAGAGACCTTGTACCATGAATGAACTGTTGTTCTAGTATTGTCTATGCTAACAAGCCTCATCCGCGAATACACATCGGCGACAATGAAATGCAAATGCCAACCGTGGACACAGGCTGAACTACATTGTGAAGGGATATGGACTAAGGCTTACTGTGGGATCCATGAATATACACCGCCATTGTAACTTGATGGAAATGCAAACTCATGTAATCTTTCTGCATATTATTGTATAAGCTATATGTGAACTCGGCACAAACTCTAGATCAAAGATTATTAACATGTAGAGGGGCTGGACAATATTGCTGAAACTGTATAAAAACAGGAATGTATAGATGTCAAGCACTCTCTCTCCTCTCTTTGACGGGCTGGTACTCATTGCGGGGTGTTGAGAGCCAGATAGCTATCTATATCTGTTTCTATGTTTCTTTGTAAACTGCGCAGAATAAAAGATCTGTGAATCTTTATAGCCCGTGTTTGGTGTATTTCCTTTTGTGGTACTCAGCCTCGATATTTCCTTGTTTTTACAGATGGTGCCCAAATAGGGACCCTCAAGATTCATGCCATCTCGTTGAAGTGTTGACGCGGCTATCGGACCGGGATCAGGCGGTGAGAAGGGGGGCCCCTTCTTGGATGAGACGCGATACCTCAACAGTACTGCACGACCCGATCCCTGGACGGTGAGCATGCGGTTCGAGACGGCATCTTGACGATGGTCCATATATCGAGGTGGGCAGTTTTGCCGAAATCACCAACTACAAGGGTCCTTTTTTGTCCTCAGTAATCTGATCAGACCTCCCTTAGTTCTTTGATCAGGTGAGTTGTGCCCCGATTCCTAAGTATCCTGATATTTGATTTGGCACATTGTCCTCGTGAGTACAATTATTGACCAGGTAACAGCAGAAATCTGATATGCCTGAGAAATTGTCTTCCTGTTTCAGGGCATTATTCTGCAGACAGAATCTTTGGAATTTGGCCATCCGGCAGCACAGAAGGGGTCAACGGCATGTACTATGTACCATAAGTACGGCATTGGTAGTATAGTGGTTAATGATATTTGGCACAGACAAACTAGACAAGCTTCCGAGCTTCAGTGGCCAATCAATGGTAGCTTTGAGATTCCTCGTATAGAATATTTAGAATCTATATTGTTAAATAAAAAAGCTAGACCTGCAGCATTTGATGTATTACAAAATTGGAAAAAAGAATCTATGAAGCAACTTTAAAGTAGAGAGAAACATGCGCGCCGACATATGTCGAACGCCGAAAAAGCGTTATTGTTCGATCAACAGAAACAGTCAGTTAGAAACATGAACAGCACTTTTCAACTTGGCATTCAGAAAATATACCCATCTAAAGATTTTCATGTGTCTGATGAATTAATTGACAAGCTTTTAAATGAACGAAGGCCTGGTGCCACTGTGCCACCTCCTTATGTACCTATTCCTGTTGCTTTACCTCTTCCTGCTGTTCCTCCTCCCGTAGTAATTCCTGCACCACCTATTGCTCCTCCGCCACCAGCTATTTCTCCTCTTCCTATTGTTGCTCCTCCACCTGTACCTCCACCTTTACCTGTTGTCGTGGGTCCGGTAGATTTGTCTTTTGTACCAGTGTTAGCACCTTTGTTACCTATTGTAAAAGATTTTTCTACTTTTTCTCTTCCAAATGGCTCTGTTCCGCTTGTAGTTGATAAGGAAACGGAATCAAAGATTATAACTCGTAATAAAGTTTCTAAAGAGAGAAAGCGAGATCTGAATGCATGGGCTAGACAGTGTATGGAGAAAGGTGAACAATCTGATGTTTTTGCTACACTCTCTAATCTAGAAGGTTTTTCTGAGAAAAATGTTTTCATTGAAGGACTGGGAATTCATGTATCCGTAATGTGGAACAGACTGAATGATGTAGATCTCCCACAAGGGTTGAGGGATCTGAATGTTTTAGCATATTCAAGAGATACTGCGGAGAAAGTATGTGAGCAGGTCAAGAGGGTTTTTGAGTATAGAAGGGAGTTAGAAAAGTTACGGAATGAAGAAATAGATGGTGATAGATTGGGTGCTATTTTTGTACAAAAACAGTTCCTTCCTCTTAGTAAGTCGATGAGTGAAGAAACACAAAATTTGCACAAGAGATGCACTTAGATGGATTTCAGACATGTTGATACCTCCTGTAGAAGTATATGACACATATAGAGAGTATATGCCAGAAATGCAGAGGAAAATGATACAGGTTATGGTAGAATACCTGCAGGATGAATGTATAAAAAGAAAGATTTGTTGTCCCGCAGAATTATTGAATATCTACAAGAGAGCTTTTTCGTCTGACACTCCAGCTGCTTTAGCGCTCGATTTAGCTCTGCTGCTCAGTAAACTTTCGGAGTTGCCTTCTTCTCAGTTGCCTTTGACAGAGGTTCCTCCGACATTTGTCCCTAAAGTTGAGGTTCCGGCTAATGCCGCAACGGGTGTAGCCGCCTATGACATTGATGCACATTATGTATCATAGTTTGTTCACGTCCCGTTCTCAAGACAGGAAGTGAATACCATTAGAAAATCTATCCTAGATATTAGGAAGAATCTCTTCCAAGAATCTGTCTTGTAGTCGTCAGTATTCACTTTGGGTGATATAGATTTGTTATTTCCTGTGCTCCTACCTGCCGATTTGTGGAAACAGATTAGGAGAGTAGATGATGTACCAGGGTTAGGGGACACATGGGATAATATGGCTAGGCAAGATAGAGATACAGCTGGTGAGAGACCACCACAGGTGATACTGACTTTACCGGATACAATAGTGACAAAACGGAAAGCCTTAATTCCTGAGAGAAGGATTGTTTGGGACAAACTTACTGCTTGTGTCCAAGGAAAATCTCAGGCTGCTACCGAATTCTTTAATCGGTTTGAACAAGTGTTTTCAGATTTCAGTGGACAGGATTTAAGCACTGGAAAGCTATTAATTGTAGACAAATGTGTGCGTGGATTGTTACCCGACATCTAGTCGCAAATGATGAATTCTGAGAGCGCTTGGCAAGCTAGGCCTCCAGCAGAGGTCAAATAACACACTTGGTATCATGGGTAGATGATCCAGAGGCCACCCTGGGGCAGGGGGTCCTGGTAGAAGCCAGTTTTCTCAGAATTCTCAATCTTTTTCGCAAGACAATCAGCCACTGAGTGTGGATAATAGAAAAGTTTTTGATCACCCTTCTACTGCTTATCTCTCTGAAGACCTTATCTTTGATGATATATTGTTTCCCTAGGATTGCCCGAAGCAGGGTTTGGAACCGACGCCTATTCCCGTTAATCAGAAACGTCCCTACGTTGAAATGATAGTGGGAAATAGGAAACGTCTATTTTTGATAGATACAGGAGCAGAGAAGTGTTCCATTGATCATTCACAGGTTCCAGACATTCCACTGTCAGGGCAAACCAATGTTTCTGTAGGGTTTTCTGGAATGCCAGTGGTTAGTCCGGTTTCTTTGCCGGTACCGATTTCACTGGGTCCATTCACGGATCACTGTCCGTTTCTTTTGACATCAAATTTTGGTGAGAATTTGTTGGGGTTGAATCTGTTGAAGGAATTAAATGCGGTAATTCATTGTTCTTCGGATGGAGTGCGTTTGATGATTTCACCACAGCAATTTTCTGCCTCACAGTTTCTGACTAGACCTTTGCCGCCGGAATTTAGTGACGTTCGGGAAGTGTATATGGGCGATTGATGACAATCATGTCAGAGTTTTACAGATTGAGCCTGTTAAAATCATTTTGAAACAAGGAGTAAAGTTGCCACGTATTCCACAGTGTAAGATTTTGGTTGATGGTGAGCAAGCTTTGAAGTGTATAGTTTCCGATTTTGTACACCGTGGTGCAATTGAAGAAATTGCAGGAAGTTTGTGCACCGATTTTACCAGTGTATAAAAAAGGAGATAATGCAATTCCTTCGTTTCATTATTGATTTAAGCGCTATCAACAAGATCGTCGCTCCACAGTTTCCTATTGTGCCTGATGTGACAACGATATTAACGATGATCCCAGCTTCTGCTACTCATTTTAGTGTTGTAGATCTTAAGAATGCCTGCTTTAGCATTCCTATACACAAAGATAGCAGATACTTGTTCGTGTTCACCCTAGGGGGACGCTCGTTTATATTCACCCTTTGCACCACAGGGGTACACGGAAAGTCCGATCATCTACAGTAGGGCTTTGAAAGAGCAGCTTGATACAGTTGAGTTGCCTACTACTTGTACATTGCTTCAGTATGTCGGCGACCTTCTTTTAGCTGCAGATTCAGAAAGTGCCTGTAAGGAGGGCACTGTGTTGTTGCTTATTCATCTAGCAAAGCATGGACATAAAGCTTCACTGAAAAAGTTTCAATATTGTCGACAGGAGGTCGCCTATTTAGGCTATCTCGTGTCAAAGGACGGAAGAAGATTGACGCCTGAACTGATTAAAATCATTTCTAGCATGTCTGCCCCAAATATGCAGAAGGAAGTCAGAGCCCTGATAGGAATGGCTTCTTACTGTAGGCAGTGGATCCCGAACTTCTCACTAGTGATCAAACCAATGTTGGCTTTGACAAAGAAGGGCATTTCTTTGCCATTGCCATGGAACTTGGAACACCAGAAAGCTTTTGATCTGATCAAGACTGCACTGTGTTCAGCACCAGTTTTGGGCACACCAAATTATGAAAAGGCCTTCGAGTTGTATGTGCATGAACGTGATGGATGTGCTTTGGCTGTATTAACGCAGGAACATGGGTGGAAGAATAGGCTGTGTGGTTACTTTTCCTCCACCCTTGATCCTGTCGCATGCACTTTGCTGAGATGTCTGAGAGCTGTCGCTGCTGCGTCTGTAAAACATAGCAAGGGTATGGTCCTAGGCCATGCTTTAACCTTGTTGGTACCTCACTCTGTAGATGTTCTATTAAATAGAACGCAAACACAACATCTCACTTCCGCACTATTAAAGAGATAGGAATTGATTTTGTTTGCACCACACATTAAAATTAAGAGGTGTTCTGTACTGAATCCGGCTGAATTATTACCTCTCCTGCAAGATACTGCTTACAGTGACGAAATGTCACACGACTGCCTTTATACCACAGAGCAAGAAACTAAAGGCAGGATTGATTTGAAAGATATACCTTTGAACAATCCACAAGGGGAGCTGTTTTGCGATGGCACCCGTTTCAAACTTCCGGATGGTACATCCACTGCTGCTTATGCCATCACTACACTAAGCACAATTGTGGAAACCAAAAGAATTTCACATAACTCCGCACAGGCCGCAGAGATTATTGCATTGACTCGAGCTTGTGAACTTTCCGAAGGGCTTAGAGTAAACATATATACTGATAGTCAGTATGCTTTTGGGGTGGTTCACAACTTCGGTAGACTTTGGGCAGGATGAGGTTTCTTGACCTCACATGGAACGAAGATTCAAAATGGCACCTTGATAGTTCAGCTTCTCTCGGCGCTTGCACTTCCCACTCAGCTAGTAATTACGAAGTGCGCGGCACATCAGAAAATCATAAATGATGTAGGAAAAGGGAACGCTTTCACTGACCAGATAGCCAAACAAACTGCTACTGATTTCTGTTCAGATATATATACAACAAAGGAAGCCACAAATGACTGTACCATAGATGAATGAATTGAGTCTATAAAGAATATCCAAGCCAATGCCACTCAAGAAGAAACTAAGCAATGGGCTGAGGGCTTGGCGAGGTTGGATGATTGGTGTTGGGTGGATAATTTGGAGGGAAAATGGATGCTGCCAGACGCGTACATCATTATGATGGTTTCAATGGCTCATGGTCCCACTCACATATGCGCTAGGAAAATGTGCAAAATGTTAGAAAATGTCTGGGTAAATGCTAACATCCCGAAAACGGCAGAGCGTTTTGTCCCAGAGTTGTATGGTCTGTCTACAGCACAATGTGGGGAAGGGTACATCGACACCAAGGGGTAGTTTTGGTCCACCTTCTGTCCCTTTTGAAGTGATTCACTTTGACTTTATTGAAATGAAGCGTTGTAATAATTTGAAATACGTCTTGGTTGTTATTTGTGCTTTTAGTAAATGGGTTGAAGCCTTTCCTGTAAAAGATGCCACAGCAATGACAACAGTGAAAACCATGCTTAAGAAATATTTTCCTAGGTTTGGTTTGCCGAGGGTCATCTGGTCGGACAATGGTCCACATTTTATCGCTACTGTAATTCTACAGATATGTGCGAGATTACAGATCGATAAACGGTTCCATTCGGCCAGACATGCTCCGAGTGCTGGATTGTTAGAGTGGCACAATGGAATTTTAAAGAACAAGCTTGTTAAAACGTGTTCCGGCACCAATTAGAAATGGCCGGACGCCTTACCAATAGTGTTACTCTCGATGCACACCACCCCACAGACTCGACTGGGCTCTCCCCGTATGAGATGGTAATGGGTAGGCCAGCTAACATTTGGAATCTTCCTAAACCTGGGGCGTTGAGGGATATAGAGAATGTACTTCTTTCTGAATACTGTGAACAGTTGACTAAAAATCTGTATTTGATTCATCAACAGGTGCGAGAAGCCCTCCCAGCTAAATACGAGGGGCCAGGTCATAGCATCCGACCTGGCGACTGGGTGCTAACCAAAGCATTTGAGAGAGCATCCTGTCTTGCACCGAGGTGGAGAGGGTCCCATCAGGTCCTCCTGGCCACACAGACTGCTGTACGAGTAGCTGGAAAGAAACACTGGATCCACGCTTTGCATGTCAAGAGGATACCTTTCCCTTTGCCACACGACAAAGACGATAAGGAAAAACGTACTTGCTCTGTTCCCGGCGATCAATCAGCATTGAGCAGCACCAAGAGTGCTTTGGAGACACTCCCTGAGCCTGTGGGGCCTGGGGAAACTGCTGCTTTGTCTCCACACTCTCCTACAGATCCCTTTGCATCTTTGTCTGGTTCTGCTGCAAATTCATCACTTGCATCAGGAAGCAACGACGCACTGTTCGCAGAACACACTGTACCTTGAGTCACAAGGTACAATCTGCGTCCACGCAGGTAGACTTACTGCACGGTTTGGCTTTGCCCACAAGGAAAAATAATCACAGAGCTTGTCCTTTGTCACTTTCTTCATCGGAAGGAAAGTAGGTGGCTGGGGATAGGGAAAGACTAAAAAAACACGTGATCTGGAGATCACCAGCAAACGGACTACAGAGTTTTTGCTTCAAAGGAACAATGCATGTTATCGCCCCTACTCATACGGAACAAACAAGTGACTGTGTGGCCAACAACGACAATGGACAATCAAATACATGGGCCCTCATTACGACCCTGGCGGAAATCGCGGTGCTAAATGCACCGCGGAGCACGGCGGAAAGCTGCCGATAGCGCCATGGAGGTTTGCGGATTTTCCGCCCCATGCCGACCTTGGCGGGGCGGTAAATCCCCAATCCCCATTTTACCCTTCCCCATTCCCATTTTTGCCCCATAGGGTATAATGGGAGTGGGGAAGGCGTTAATTGCGCCACCGCAAAATACGGTGGCGTAATTAACATCAAGGTCCCGTAGCGCCATGGATTTCTCCGCCCGGAAAAACCAGGCGGAAAACGTTCCATGGCGCTACGGGAACTCGTAGTAGGGCGGACGGGTCCGCCGCGAATAACGCTGGCGTAAACCCACTCCGCCAGGGTCGTAATGAGGGCCATGGTCTTTCAAGATGTATTGTTTTCTTTTAATTATGTTAACCGGTTTCACAATATTAGCTGCCTTAGGATTTTGGTATATGGAAGAAGTACATCCGCTCGAAAGATTCTTGCCTACTGAGAATGTTCCTACTGTATCTACGCCTTTTGTGCATCTGAACACTATCTCCTAGAGACTCTCAACATAGAGTTATCACAATAATACATTACTGCTAATAATGAATGCAACCCATGCCATTTTGAATAAGACAGACTGCTGGGTTTGCTCTCATTTACCGCAACATGCAGAAAAGGGGTTGGACTGGTATATTCATCATTTTCCTTTAACTAATGCATGTTATGCTTCTCTACAGGCACTATTCTTTGGCCGATTGAATGATAGCATCTCGGGAACTTTGATGGGACGAATTTGAACGAGTTTGAAAGGCGAGTTCTAACGCCTCTTGGATGCTCACTCTTCACAAATAGGAGCAAGCTTAATGTTGCTTCTATTAGGCCTTCTGATAGACTGTCCCGACCTTTTCAATCTCGGATTTCCTTCAAGATGGCTCCTATAGGCAATCGGGATGCCACACCACCTTCCTATACTGTTAACCATAGCCCCAACTCAGTTTCTTTCTACATAGAGAGGAATGGTACTCAGTCAATGGGTGATTTCAAGGGTTGCACTGGTGTTGCAAACTTGATCAGTGAGGACAGAATTTTGTTTGTAGGCAAACCTGTCTACTTCATTTGCGGTAATGAAGCTTGTCCATGGCTACCTAGGGATTGGCAGGGAACTTGTTATTTGGGAATTCTGCTGGCAGGGGTATTTATAGCTAGTACCACAGAAATCTCTAGGGCTCGTCCAAGGCGGGACAAGAGCGGTGATACTCCTCCACAAATTCTGGGTGATGTAGCGAAATCCTTTGTACCATTTTTGGGGCAAATTATGAATTCTGAGGATTCAGTAGACTAGCGAGAGTACTGGCGAAAACCATCAACCGAACCACTGACATACTCTATAACATGACTCTAGAGCAAAAGGCAATCAGATTAATGGCGCTACAAAACCGGATGGTATTAGACATCATCTCGGCTGAGCGTGGTGGAGTATGCAAATTAGTGTGGTCCGCTTGCTGTGTTTTCGTACCAGATTCCTCCCCAACCATCTTTAAAGCAATACAAAATCTGCACATCCTGAGTTCAGAAGTGCATGTTCCCGAGGGAAATTGGGATCTTAATGCTTGGTTCTGGGACTTCTTACGACCTTGGGGATGGAAGCTTCTCTCGGTCTCATTGATAATTCTGGGTATTCTGTTGTTTTGCTGTTGCTTTATACAATGTCTTCCTGCCATATGTTAAATGTTAGGGGGATGTTGTGCACCGACTATGGGAACGTTAGGACCAAAGGTACACGCACCGGAAAGAATGACCAACGAATTTGTGATGAAGGAAATTTCTGCTGCAGATCTTAATGGCGATTGATGTATCTAATCAGTGTGATTCAGGTTGTATGGACATTGACACGTGGAGTTACTCGTAAAGCGACTAGTTTTTAGTTTAGCACTTGGCTTAGGCCAAAAGGAGGGTTTGTTAAATGGAAATCATATTGTGCCTCCTTTTGATTTATATTGGCCTAAGCCTAGTCGCTCTGCGAAGAAAACGGCGTTGCAGAGTTCCAATTTTGGATCGACTTCGTCACCATTTTAGAAACATCCGCCATTTTGATTTCTGTTTGTATGATTCTCTTTTCTAGAATGTTGGAGATGAAGAGAAGTAGGTTAGCAAGAACTGAGCCAGTGTGAGAGTAAATAGCAGGGGTCGGAAGAGGAATGAAGGTGGCGGCAAATGCAGCGACTGACACTCGCTTCATTGGTCGAATGATGGAGAATGTGACTGGCAGTGTGGGCAGAGGCATCACCAGGGGATCAGGGAGCTTGAGATGGGAGGAGAGGAGGGAGTGGTCAGACCAGGAGAGGGTGATAGTTAGAGGGTTGGAGAGAGAAATGTCTGCTGAGATGAGCACATCCAAGGTTGGTCCAGCAGTGCGGGTCAGGCCTGAGGGAAGAATTGTGAGGAAAGAGAGTCACAAAGGTTGCAGAAAAGTACAGTGGCTACATCCTGAGAGTCTAGGTGAATATTAAAGTCACCAAGGAAGAGAGGCTTGTGGGAGGACAGGAGAGAGGATGAGAGACCAGCCCATTCAGAGAGGAAAAGGGGGGATGTATAGGGGGATATAGATAGTGGTGAGAGAGATGGAGAGGGTAGTAGAGACAACCACCCTACCAATGAGGCATTCAAAAGAATAGTAAGATTGAGTGAGATTGATTGTAGCAGGGACCCATTCAGGGAAGACAAGGAGCAGTCCACCTCCAGACTACTTAGTCCTGGCCTTGGAGAGGCTCTTGTATCCCTCAGGGAGGAGAATGTCAAAAGCAGTGACAGAGCTGGCATTGCACCACGTCTCAGTGAGAGCAAGGGCGTCGTGGTTAAAGTCTTCAAGGATGTGACATATGTCAGAGGAGTGCTTAAGAGCAGAAATATAATTGAGGGTAGCTAAGTGACAGCTGGTTGTCACCTTTGAAAGTCTTCCAAGGTGGAATTGAGGGATGTGGTACACCCATTGATGGGGGTGGAGATGCCAGAGGGGCGGCTGCTAGAGGAGTGTCAGGAGATGGGAGGAAGTTAATGAGAGCTGCCTATTCAGAGATTGGGCTGAGAGCTCTGGGCCATGATCTTGTCATTTTGGTAGACATTAATGATCCACCTGGAAGATGAGAACTATGCCAAGAGAACTTTCCATCTGGTTCCATCGTTAATGGGCAAGGAGGCAAAAGGGGATAATATATAGACCAGATGAGGAGTCCATAGGTCAGGAGAACGGACAGTGAATAGTATGTCAGTGATAGTCTGTCTGTAGCAAACAACGACATAGGTATTGACAATGGGGAAGCCTGGATTAGAGGCCAGGAGAGTGTTTGTAATCTTTTTCCTTCCATACTTCAAGAGAGAAGTAGGATAGGTGATAGAGTAACATTTAGAGTAGATAGGGGAGACAGACAGAACCAGGAGTACAGTGGGTTGGGAGGGTCAGGAAGAGGGACTGCACTGTGCAAGATGAATTCCCCAGGCAGCCTAGCAGCCAATACAGGGAAGATGAAACACAAGTACAGTAAGTCTGGAGTTAAAGGAGAAAGGGCATAAGATACAGCAATAGTAGTATCACAACATGAATGAGATAGGGGGGTGGGATGAAGGGCCTAACATATAACACTGTCACATGAAATGCTGAAGAGGGGCTAGGTTTGAATACAGTTACAGGTATTATTACATGCCTGAATTCAAGATTTTAAAAATGCATCAGAGGTGCTATGTTTGAATAGTCACAGCTATAACATGAAATGCAGCAGAGGGGCTAGGTCTGAATACAAAATGTCCAAATTCGACATTTTAAAAATGCAGCAGAAAGGGTAGGTTTGAATACAGTCAGAGGTATAACAAAATGCCCACATTTCAAGTTAGGCAGGCTCAAATTCACATCATAGCACAGCAAGCAGGGACCTTCGAAGACAACATGCACCTGGTCATTATATACTCCAAACTAGGGTGCTTAAAGTAACATTCTGTACTCTTTCGAAATTACGAAAGTATGACCTGGCCATAGTGTTTTAATCGCAATGCTGCATGTCAATGCCTCAGTCGAGCAGGTCTTCGAACAGGCAGTAAGGCCTCAAGTGGTATGTTACAATATTAAATATTAGGCAGTTTCTGGCTTCCCCGATGGGCGATACTTCCACCCAGTCAGAGGAAGAGACCTTATCAAGGTCATCAACTCACTCTGACGATGAGCAAAATTAGAAGAAGTAGAGATTTCATTAACAGATGAAAGTGAAGATAAATGTGAAGATGAATTTGATCCTTCATGGCAGGAATTAGGATTCCCTGTCAGATACCAACCAGAACAGGAGTGTTTTGCTTGTGGGAAACTGGGTCACCTCACTAAACATTGTACTTCTAATAGACTGGAAAGTAATATTTTCCCCTCAAAACAGAAATTAGAAGAAAACGGAAAATCAAACACTGAGTTTTTCTATGCCAACATTTTGTGTACACATCCCAGTGAAAGTACCATCTCTTTACAATCTAAAATAATTATTGATGTTGAGAAATTTAATGTTATACTTTGTGCCGGAATGAAGAATAATTATAGAGTCCTTGTAGTGTAAGGAAATACAATCTGGGCTCCGTTAGAGGGATCAGAGGTTCTCTGTTACAAGCTAATCTTCGTCCACCATTTCGGGTAAAAGTCTAGGTAAACAGATTATAGGTTGTGTTCATGGACAGATAGAAGGAGACCCCTTGACTAAAATCAATATTACAATTCTGGGAAAACGCATGTCGGTATTATTGTCAGTGATAACTAATCTTGCTACCCCAATGACCTTAGGTAGTGAAATTCCCCATTTTGATGAATGGGTTTTTCGAGTGCCACAAATAAAACTGAAATCAATAAAAAATTGTGACCAACAACCTGTGAAAATATATTCCTCATATTGTACCCATAATTTGCAGGTGCCAGAAGAGAGATTTTCAGAGGAACCAGTTTGGAACTGGAAGGCATGTGAATCCCTATAAATGTGAGGGAGGCTAACAGTGGAGAAGAGATAAAGGAACATGGACCGATTGGTCAGGTCATTAGGGGATGGGTATGTGATGAATCCTGTGGGGTCCTCACAAAGACCCTACCTAAAGTCTCCTCCCAGGAGGCCAGTGAAAGGCAGCCACTTTCTGATCCTGAACTTGGGGTGGTTTTCTGCGTGAGGATCACCTGGGAGGAGAAAGGGCCCAGGGGAATAGAAAGACTCCAATAGGTGAGACACAATATTTGTCTTCCTCTAGGGAAGCCATTGCCTCAATGCCAAAGTATGTAGTGGCTTGTTGTCAGAACAATCATTGTGCTCCCCAAGTTGCACATCTTAATATAGATGAAAACATGCAAAAGCCTTGGGCATTGGGAGAAATGAAAACCCCTCTAAAACCATAGAGAATTAGAAAGCTAGATGTTCCCCTAACTCCCAAAGGTACAGTGAAAAGGAGTCTGCGAATAATAACTTAAACTATAAAAAAAAACATTATTTCTCTGTAAAATCGAGTCTTGTGGTTGATCCTTATGATATTCCTGTAGAGAATATTTTTAGGAACAGAAATGAGCTTGAGATAAAAACTCAAGCTTTAAAAACAGATATTTGCATTAGGAACTTCATGCCCGATATTTCCTGAAGTACTTTGATGAAGAAGAGGGCTGAAGAGGAGCACAACTGCAAAGTGCACATTGTTAATGGGAATTACCCACACCTAAGGGAGACTGGGAGGTGTAAAAGGCCCCTCAGGTGCAGGCCATTAGTGAGAAGAAGGAACAGAGTGGCAGTCGTAGGTGGAGGAGTTGTGAACTCTCCACATTGCAGCAGATACTGGAGGAGGAAGAAGATGACACCGAGGTTCTGAGAGGGTCTTTGCCTCCAGAAGCCTTCATTGTAGAGGTCACGCAGTGGGGAGCGTGAGTGAGGGAAGCTTGCCCCCTGGAGACCTGCTTTGCAGATAGCTTTCCTTTCAACAAGGCTATCTCTGGTGGCAGGAAAGAACCAGTGAGCGTCCAGAGCAAAGGAAGCTCCGTATGCAAGTGGCACGGGTGGTGGTATACTCAAACTATCAGATTGCTGGATTGCCGTTAAAGAGAAGGAATTTGAGCAGCAAGGGAAAAGGACGCACAAGCCTTAACCTGGGAGTTCAACTAGGGGTTTCAATACTGGTGTGCTCCTTGACTGCTCGCGGGCTCAATGCAGGTGTTTTCAGATTGGAAACCAATCGTGTATGAGTGAACATAAGACTAAAAGCATTTTGAATACCGAACTTGCAGAAAACCTCATTATATAAGAACAGATTTCTGTGACTTTAAGAATTTGAATCATTTAAAAACCAGCAATACGACAGAGCAGTACTTCTAGAGCTTAATGCAAACAGCCATTACCCAGGCCAAAAGAATACCCAAGTCAAACGAAAATAAAACCAAGGCGATTTAAAACCATCAAACATTGCAAAAGTCAGAAGGGGGTAGACAAAAGTCCCAGAGGTTGTAAAGTTTATTGCACATGTTTGAAGAAGTCCATAACAAAAGTTGATATAAACTTACATTACCAAAGTCAAGGAAGAAACAGAATAAAACCATATCATTGTCAGTGTTTGGTTAATAAAGAAGTGTGGAAACAAAAGTGACAGGAAGGCTGCTTTTCGGGTAAAGGCTGCTCAGAATGAGATGAGCATAACTTACAGAGGTTTTTGAAATCATAAAAGTGTATTAAAGAGCACCAATGTGAATCTTGCCTTCCGTGAAGAATTGCGTAATGCATGATGTTGTAAAGTAAGAAGCGCTATGAAGTTGTTGTGAGCTGACTTTAACCACAGAGGCACTCGTTGTTTGTAAATTACTGTTTGGGCAGGGGAGTGTACCGAAACAGAGAACTTTGAGTAGTAGGCCTAGTAAGGGAGTAAACTAGGTGTGATTGCAGTAGTAGGTCTGGCAGGGGAGTACTCCAGGAGGAAGTATATCAAGTGCTGTGAAGTAGTGTTGACAAATTACTTTGACAAACTTTCATTACTTTAACAAGAACTGTATATAAAGTTGTAGAAGAAGTGCTCTATATCTTCAGAACTAATATGTTGTTGCAGTAGCATCCTGACAAAGACAATTCATTTTAATAATGATGAACTAAGGAAATATTCTTGGTTTATGCGAAGAAGATTGTTTTGAGTCTTATTATTACAATCGGAAGAGATAACTTTTGTTAAACAATTCCGAAGTGTTGGAACTTTGTGTTGTCAAATTTGAGCCACAAAGAACGGTGTTGAAACTTTTGTTACAAAACAGGATTTCCTTATATCTTTTGGAACTGTGGAACAGAACTTTATTTGAATCTGGGAAAAGGAAATTCAGCCAGACCATAAAGAGAGACTGTTATCATTGTGAATTTGACTGTTACATGTTTGTTGCCTTAGAATTGCCATGTGTTACCTTGTTGAGTTACTGTATGTATAAGTGTAAGGGACAGAGACCTTTTGTTAGAGTGTTTCCTTTAGTTTATTTTAGGCAGGGAAATCGACAGCAGGGTAGGGATAATGAGGTGTTTATCAAACAGTTTGGGTTAACAAAATTACATCTTTTGAAAAACCTTCACAAAGTTGTCCGCCTCACATTTCTGACCCCTCACACTGATCAATCCCTCTTTCATTCTGACCTTGAGGGACTAATACAGAAACATGTTCTCTCCCTGCATAAGATCGTTCTTATGGCAATTGTTCGCTCTGAGGCGGGTCTTGTTTTGTTGAATACAAGATTGCTCTGGAAAAGACTGTTGCTTTGTTCAACATTTTGTGAACCACCACCATTTTCTGTATTCACAGATTTTGAGGCTGCCGATCGGGGGCTTCAGAACAGATATCTTAAGGTCTGTGAATCTGCTTTAAATCCTTGGGATATCACGTTGGTTTAGGATATATAAGACATGCATTCACTTAAAAGAAAAATATATACCAACATGATTGGGGTGATACAGGTTCTTGCATTTTAAAATAAAACAGATTTGGTGACTTGTGGTTGGACCATAAACAGGGTAAATTCCAACATACCTACAGTCTTTTCAGTCTCCCCTAGCCAGCATGACGGATATGTGTTTCAGGTTCAACTTACTAGATGCCAAAGATAAGCTTGTGCTTTGGAACACAGACTGCGAGGTTTCCTTTACATGTAGATATTCTTTAATTGAATGTAAGCAAATAAAACATTTGGTTTTAAATTGCGTGGGTCTACACGAAAAAAGGATATTGGGCCTCATTATAAGTTTGCCTGTCTGGAAACAACGGTGCCGGTAAGCCTACCAACACTGTTGTTTCCGGACGGGCAAACTATGGGTTTGCCTACCGGATCAGCTGTGCCCAACTGCTCTGACCCTGCCGGGCACAGCAGCCACGGTAGGCAAGCCGTCATGGAGGCACCGGCACCATTAACAAAGGTGCCAGTGCTTCCAAGGTCCCCATTTCCAGAGAGTCCCGTAGGGGAATGGGGACTTACAATTTGATGGCACCTGACTTCCCGGACTGCCGGGGTTGTAATCCACTGGTGTTACCCGGAAGTCAGGTGCTGGTAGCTCATTCCGTGTGCGGCAGCAACCCGCTGGTAGCACCAGCAGGGTTCCTGCAGGACTTGGAATGAGGCACATTGTCTTCTGTTTGCTATGTACACACTATAGATTGCATCTTAAGTGGCTTATTATGGGAAATATATTTTACTACGAATTAATTCGTATTGATTGTGGCACTATTACACTTTTTTTCAGAAAGGATAGGAATAGTTTTACGTGAGTTTCCAGTACATGGTTTTATGGTTTTTGTCTGTGCTTTTGTATGGATCTGAATTTTGCTTGTTTAAGGTTTAATTTACACACCATAAACACAATAAAAATAAAGATAAATCTCTTTTTACAGGCACCACAAACGTTCGGTACTTACACAACATGGAAGAAAGTCAGTGGTGCCACCAACCCGAGTCCACAAACATTGCAATTGCCTTAAAACACTTACAAGCCACAGCAACTGCTCTGCGAAGGAGGTCCCTTTCTGGGATGCAGGAGTTTCATCTGAGAGTGAAGAACCACAGGTGATTCCGGTCTGCAAATGCACACTAACACAATCCAAGATTCCACTTACCACTGCACCTACCGCTGAAGTTTCGCTGTTCAGCGGATCACAGTACTACCCTAATCACAACCCAGGGTTTAAAGAAAACTAGAAAGCAACCTACGTGACACAAGCGAGAGGAACCGAGCCTCTCTTTGAGATATAACGAGATGGGGTAAAAGGCCAAAAAGATAGACAACTCTGGAGGAGATGCATCCTCAGCTGCAGCTTTAACACAAAGGAAGTCCCTCATAGACCCTCCTGTGGGGAGATACGACTGGAGAGTCGAGATCATGTGACTAAAAGACTCCAGGGAAATCTTTCCACTGCCCACACTTTCTGGCAGCCCTACACCAGATAGCAGTTGCAGAAAGTAGTCTCTAATTTGAACAACCTGTCCACTAAGAGGACGTGCAGCAGGCAGAAAGCCAAAGACTCCAGATTCACACCTCACACCTGAAGGGAATTGGGAGGGTGGGTTGCCATACTCCCCACTAGTAGCCTGATGCAGACAGACTCATGGGAGGTGGGCCATTGAAAGACTATTGTCTTCCTTAACAGCACTCGGTCCTGAGGTGGGATAAATACGACCCTCCATCAGCAGGTGGCAGGAGAGGCTGAGGTGGGGCCTAATACTTAATTGTTGTGCAGAGGGAAAGAATCAGCAAAGGAGCCACAAGGCTGTCTGAGCCCAGACCAAACCCTGATACAAGGGGAAGAGCAGAGGAGCATAGGGAGTGGCCAGGCTGAGTAAAGCTCAGAGAGTCTTTCTACAGGAAAGTCCATCAACTGTGTTACCCTTGGGATGGACTTTTAGGATCATTTTTGGACATTTTCGTTCGGACCACTGTGGACCTTTCTGTAGTTAGACTGGGAGAGCAGTTGATCAGGACATCTGAAGAAAGAGGTATTTCTTTAGGTTGGACAGCCTTTGAATCCTATTACTTTAGAATAGGGGGTCTAGGAGTGAGGCCAGGACTGCTTAAGAAATATAACACTAATACAAGGGAAAGAGAGAAACCCTATAATCGCGTATTTTGGTTATCCTGACCTTCACCTTCTCATTTACAAGTTTGTGTTATTAAAATAGGTACTATTGTTCCCAACCCTGCCCTGACCACTTTATTGCTAATGAAGGCACTGCCGTATTTTGAATTTTCAGAGTCTTGTGTTTCACTAGTTGGCCTGCCACAGCACACACAATGTTTGCACCACTCTCCTTAGAGGGGAGAAGGAGGGTCACACGCCATTTTTTACCACACTCCTGAAAGGGGGGATGGGTGGGTGCACATGAAATGTTGCCACACTTACAGCGGGAAGGCAGAGCACACAGATTTGCTTCTATACTTCTGAAGGGAAGGGAAGGGGGTACACACACAGTGTTTGCTATACTCCCACAGGGAAGAGGGTGCACAAATACCTTCTGATGCACTGCTGCAGGGGAAAGGGCTAGACACAATTGTTTTCATACTCCTGCACAGAAGGTGCAAACGCACATGTTTTGCCCTACAACCCCAGAAGGAAAGGGATTCACAGACAATGTATGCCCCACTTCTGCAAGGAAGGGGCAAACGTGCAAGTGTTGCTGCCCTTCCACAGGAAAGGAGTGCACACCTAATGTTTGCCACACTTCCAAGGGGGGGTTGTGCACACACAATTTTCGTTGCTCTCCTGGAGGGAAGACGGCACAATTTGTACATCTTAATTCTTTCGGAGTGAGGACGTTTTTGATGAGATCAGTTATTTCACATAGTGATGCAAGCTGCAAATCCTCTTTACCAAATCTAAACCAACATTTGAATTCACAGGCACAGCAGTATAACATCACTTGACCATCTGTTCTCGTTTCTCATAGCCACTAGGCAATATCTTCTAGGTTGCCGATGGTCAATGTTGTCACCCTCCTTTCTAATCGTGTCCCCAAGGTTGGAGTGGGAGAAGGGAGGAGTCACGCAGCCATACAGGTGCCCCGACCACCAGATTAGTTTAAACCCAGCTTATGATGTTGATTGTGTTTTCCATTCTCATTCCAGGACCATGCAACAACAGCCTTGTCACTCCCTTGTCACTGGCAATGTGCGCTCAGGTCCAGGGCTTGGGAAGGGGAAAGAGTCATCATTCTCTACTAAGAACAGAGATGTGGCACCCTACTAATGGGTGGCAGATAGTGCACTTCTTTTCAGACTTCTGCAGTTGTCTGCATTCCACAGCCACAACAGGATTCAGATATATTTTATTTAATTTTAAAACATTTTATCAGTTGACCAAATCAACCTTTTAATAGATATACACATAATATTAAATAGTAACAGTGATTTCATGAAATGGTTTAGTCTCAAAACGTGTTCACATTATAAATAAAAACAGATAAACAGTTGGAAAGTTAAAAGACATAAATACATACATATTGCAAAGCAGACAGATGCATTCAGACAGAAGTATTATATCCACTGCTTATTCCAAATGTTCTCTGTCCCTGTGTGTCTTTTAGACAGGTGATCATCACAGTGGTAAGCCCTATCCCAACTATGAGCTATTTACATTAATTCAAGTGATTTAAAAAAAAAGGTACAATGGCAAGTTTCATGGAATTTTGTCGACAATTAAAAAGCATTTCCTATAAACATTGTGTTGTGACATTGTGATATTCTCTAAACAAACAAAAAGTGTTGGAAGTACAACTTCATTTTGTCTAGCAAGGGCAAGCAAGCAATTGACAAATGGTTTCTGGTTGGTCTGATGTTTGACAAATTCTACAGACATTTCTTTCTTTGTCAATAATACTCTGCCTTTCTAAGACATCATTGGTGGGCCATAGGTTGAGTCTAAACCTCAGGAATTGTTCTCTCTATTTGGGGTTCGGGAATTTGAGAAGATACGATTCCAATGTTAAATTTCTTAGGCAGCAGTATATGTTCTCGCAAGAGGTACTGTTTCATAGATTGGTCCCTCGTAATGATCCAGTAAGATTGCCACAATTTTACCGTGGTCCTGTTTGGGTCGGTTTTCAGTAATTCCGCTGATATGCCAGCTGTCAGCATGGTGTTCTGCACTTTTAGTTTCCACAGTTGCATTATTTTATGGGGTGACGTGATTATGTAATTAGCGAGAATATTCATCAGTGAGCCCTCCTTCGATGGGATGAGGCACTTCCTGTAAAAGGAACATTGCTTCCACATTTAGATGGCATTCATGCATAGGAGACTAATTAATGCCCCAGGACTCACTTTGATAGACTTTGAGGGAGTTGGAGTACGTCTTTCCAAAAATAACCCTCAATTCGTGTCCAAAAGATCTCCGGGTGCCATGTCCTTGATTCTGTGCCGTAAATGATGGTAGGGATGACCTTCTGTTTTTAGAAGGTCATTACAGGGGTCAGTGACAATCTTCGATACCTCACCTGCAATATTTGAGCTTGTGCAGCCGCTGTTCTGATTTTCTTTTTCAGATCTAAAAGGTAAGGGCAATCTGATGCATGATTGTTTGTGTTCAATCTAAAGTTTATATATTCATCAATGACCTGCAATGTCTCGTCCTGCAACATCCATTCAGAAACAACTCTCTTCCTGTAATGCTTGGCCGAACTTCTCAGTATGTTAGATTTTGACTAGTTCACACTGAGTAAATTGGCTTCAAGATATTTACCTAATTGAAATCGGAGTGAATGCGTGCCGCTGGGGGTTTTAGCCAACAGAACAAGATCATTGAAATAAAACAACCAGGGGACCAGATATTTGCCACGCTTGGGTGAATCAGAGATGACTTTATAAAAGGAGTGTCTCATGTCTGCAATAAAAAAGTTGATAAGAGCTGAAGCCAAAATGCAGCCTTGTTTTAGCCCCCTGAAGGTGAATATGGGGCCAATATTTTCCCATCAAGAGACAACCGCACTTGAATGGACATATCTGAGTGGAATGAATACATCCAATATTGTATATATGCTTGGCATGCTGCTTTAAATAGTTTGTCTCTAAGTAACTCTCTAGATATTGAGTCAAATGCTGTCCGGAAGTCTATAAAGGCTAAATAAACTGGTTGTCTCATCTGGAATTCATGCAATTTAATGGCATGCAATGTTTGTAAGTTTACAGTGGTTCCAAAGCCTGGTACAAAACCTGCCTGATAAGGATCCGGTAGGTCTGTCGAGGCTATCCTTTGATTGAAGCAACAGCTCCGCAAATAACTTGCCTGGAACATCTAGTAGTGCCACCGGCCTGTAATTAGCAGAGAGTTGTCGATCCCCTTTTTTTATAAATGGGTACTATAATAGATTTGCGCCATGTTGGTGGAATTTGGCAACTCTGTATGACCCGACTGAATATTATAAATAGGATGTTAGCCCAAGCCTCTGGGTGTGCTTTCAACATGGCATTGGAGAGGCTATCTGGACCTAAGGCTCTAGATGTGCTGAGCTTAACTATCTGGTAGGGTATGTCTTCTACAGTGAAGTCAATGTCTTGCAGTCTATAAGTATTACTCTCCCCGGTCAGGTCGGGCAATGGGGCTGCTGCATGTAGTGTTCTGTAAAAATCTTCCCAAACCTCTTCAGGAACTGCATTTATCTGAACAAACATCTGCATATTATTAGTAGCCTTGTTTAACAAACCCCATATTAGGGCAAAGCATTTTGATGCCATAGCCTGAAGCATATGCTGAGCATCATTTTGTGTCATTTCCACCTTTCTGCCTCTGATCCAGTTCTTATATCTGGTCTTTAATGTTTTCAACTCTTCTATGCTAATTGGTAATGGTAGGTTGCCCAGCAGACATCTCGAAGCTCGACAATTCGCTCTTGTATCAGCAAGTTCTTGATCATGTACATGATGATGGATAGTGTTAGTTATAGAACCGAGGGTCGTACTCAACTTGAATATTTGTAGTGCAGCAACATATAATCCTTGCGAGTGTATTACTTCTGGATACAGAGTATTAGAGGGTTACTTTAGTTGCATGTGTAGGTCTTGCAGTATGTTCGGGTTCTACCTGAAACGGTTTCTTTCATTAGATATAGTTAAATCTCCACCACCATCTGATATAGTAGCGCAGGGCGAAACGGTCCAAAACCAGGACTGGGACAGAAACTCATAATCACTGTGGAGCTGGTGTATCACCTGTAGTTTATTTATGATTGCAAACAAGTTCCGGTCAACATAGATGTAGTCAATTAGACATGTTTGACTGCCTCTGTGCCAGGTGTTCGGCGGTGTGTCGCCTGGAACAGACCCATTTAGTATCATTAGCTGCCTCTCTACCATAAGTTAACACCATTGCTTTGCCAGTTTAGTCAACTGGCAAGACAATTTTTGAATGCAGACGATGTAACGATCTCCCACTAAGATTGAGTGGGTGACCGACACAGCGCCAGCAATCAGATTTAATAGAAGCTTGACGTCCTGAAAGAAGTTGTCAACTTGATTCCAATACATATTCACTAATGCAATCGTATGTGTAAGTGAATTGATTTTAACTAGCTGCAGGTACATATTAGGGGAGGCCCACCGGGAGATGCGTAAACCTGAGGCATATCTTACTGGAACCAGTAAATCAGCCATCAGTCTTCCTCTCACTGGGATCTTTGTTAATACCAAGGTAATAGCATGCATGTCCCATACTGGGGGAGTTGTAAACCAAACTTCTTGCAACGCTACAATATCATAAATGTATTGGGTTAGTGATAATCTGAGTTAAATGCTTATGGCCTCTCGTATTCCATGAGGCTAGAGTAGATTTCCCTTGGTTCTGTTTCATGGATTGTTAATTATAATGACAAGATGGCAAGCTAGATGGAGCCAGTTCTATGATTCACAGGGCGTTAAATGCTCTCGGCAAACAGGCTACTCTTAGACTTGTCTTTACAGTTTGCGGGTCTGAGTTGATAATGTTGCCGTTAGGCCAGGACGGGGCATCTTGATGGTTAATTACTGGCTGATGGGTCATGTGAAATCCCAGATTTTAAATGTCCTCCCGATCCTGCCAGATCAAATTCATAATGATGCCAGACTGCATCCGAAGTTTAAAAATGTACGTGTCACTGTTATTTATGAATTCAATCTGTTCAATATCACTTGAACAAAGATCTTGTAACAGTGGAATGTGCCGCAGTATGTTCAATACACTAGTCCTATTAAGGTCATATGTAGGAAAGGGCCGGCCACTACATTGCAACATTAGAGGATGGCGAGTGCGGCTAGAGCAGCGTGTCTTAATGGCTCTCGGAGCAACATGATAGTTTATCTTCTGAGGTTTCAGTTTTATTCATCACTTGCTGTTCTAGCATAAGAATGATTACTGGCCAATGGATTTATGTTCAGATTTGTATTGAGCTGGTTATCTGGGGCAATTATACTTGAATCTGGGTGAGCAAGAAATAGCGCAGTGGATTTGGATATCTGCTCACGTTTTTCTTCAAGTGTATAAGATTTCTCTTGCTGAGTTGTTGCTTTAAGAGGATATGACTGAGAGCCTGTTACTGCTGAATTGCAGTTTGATTGCAATGTCAGCTGTGAGGCTTCAGTGTTTTGGTTAGAAACTACAGTCCTCAACAGGCTATCTAAGGGTGTGTACGTGAGATTCTGAACGTGTTGCAAACAATTAGCAGTCTGTCTGCTTTTTCTGTAATCCGCCTCTAGTAGGTGCGTAATTGAAATATTTCCTTGAGACCACCGCACTTGCTACTTGTGCATTGTTTTTTGTCGTCATCAAGGAACGAAGGAAATGACGCAGGCTAGATCCTTTACATGCAGCAGATTGTTTTGAACATTTTTAGTTTTTCTAATAGGCTGCGATTCTGCCGATGATTTCTTACATTTCCTGAAAATCGTGTAGTGTGATTGGTCGGAGGGTGCACAATTAGATGATGCACTTTGAGTGTTTGTGTCTACAAAAACTCAAGCGGGCACCCTTCCCAATTGTGTGCTCACGTCCCTCCCTTCTGTTTTTCCTATTCTTTTTCACATTATTCTTGCAGCTCGGGGTTTTGAAAGCGGGACAATATCCTGTTGGTTAGGGAGTTTTGGACATGAGGCGGCCTCTTGAGTCGCTGTTTGGGATCCGATTTCAAGTTCACGGTCACAGTTAGAGAGTCTATCTTCATTTACTTCTACATGTATCGTTGTGCAAGCATCATGTGTACTAGCAGATATATTATTTGCATGTGCCTACTGTGAGGGCAAGTCTTAGTTGGGGCATCCCATTGCTGCGCCTCCCCCGCCAAACAATCCATTTTGTCCATCACAATCATACACCCCGCCCCCCTTTACCAGACCCCCAGGGACAAATTGCCCAGAATAAAAAGACCAAAAAAGTTTTCAAGATGGAAATCACAATGCCACAGCAAGCTTTATTTACATAAAGTCAAGGAGTTATTTTACAGGCGATCTGTTTATCCACCACACCGCAGGTTCTTCTACGCCGGTTGTGGCTTCTTAAGTACGCCCCCCACACCCTCACCGTCCGTGTCTGGAGGACCCTTCTGGTTGAGCCCGGCCCACCCTACCGGTTTTCTCTCTACCCATGGCCATTTCTTGTTTACAATTCCGAACATCTTCCCCAGACACTTTTGTCCTTACTCATGGTACATATTTCCCAGACACTTTTTTCAGTGTTCTTAATCACAGTACAAGTTTCTTCTACTCTGTGCTCCTGTTCCCTTTTTTGTACTTACTCTTCCTTTGTTCCGTTCCTGCTCCCATGTTCTACCTGCCCAACATTCTAATTCTAGCGCTGAGTGATCCCTGCGTCCCTTCGATCTACCATTTCCTGTCTTGGTGTGCTACATTTCTCCTTCATTCCATTCCTCCGCTGTTCCCCCCCCCCCTTAGCTATCTTCAATGATCTTACCCAGTCTGATTCCCCGAACTAGCCTTCTTCTCCCTCCCGGCCCCTACCCCCGGAGTCTCCTCCTCCCCCCTTAAGTTCTCTTGCCTTTCGCCCGCCACCCCCTTGCCTCCATGTTCTGTTCCCTGTATTCCATTACGCCGCCCCCCCTGGCCTCCATGTTCAGTCCTCTCTATTCCCCAAGTTGCCCAGTCTCTTCTCCCCCGCCTTGCACTTACTCCCCGCAAACCACTTCGTCCATTCTCCCCTGACCCCCTTTTGTCACCCCCCCGAGCCCTTCCCCATCCCCACTTACTCTTCCCTAGGTATTTTCCTTCACTTAGCCCTTCCCCTACTTGTTTTCATTCCCAACCTTACAGTGCCACCTTCTTCTTATTTCCCCTGACTTCCCTTCTTGCCCTTTCCGTTTTCTTCATTCTCTGCCTCCCCATCCCCCCCACATTTGGGGTTGGAATGACTTCCAAGTCCCCTATCCCCTCCCCCTTTTCCCAGGGCCTCCCCTGAGTCTATTACTCCTGGGCACTGTAGATTCTGAGCTATTGGCTGAGCAGCTCCCTACGGGTCTGCCAGTGCTTTCTAGTGCATCGACCTGTGACACTGCCAAGACTCTCTGCTGGTTGCTGGCGGCAGAGAGTTCCCCCCAGAGAACAGGTCGGAGCTCCCCGCGGGGACCCAGAATAACCCCCATAGCCCCATTCATCCTGCTCCAACACTCTCATTCGCATGCTCCCTCGCCCTTGGGGGGGTGGAGACAACCCCCCCCTATGTCCGAGTTCCCCACGCCTCCCTCCCCCGTTGCTTGTCCCCTTGTACCGCATAACCTTTCCATAACCCTTGCCCCTTTGTTTCATCACGCAAACCCTGAACTTGTCAATGCCTCCCTCCACTCCATGGCCATTAGAGGAGTCCCATCTGACAAATGGGTCCTATTGCCCCCAAAATATCCCGGTACTTTCAGTGTGATCAGTGGGTGATGGATCCATCCCATTGCTTTGCTTTTTAAATATCCCCCATCCTAGAGTTCGCCTTCCTTCTTGCGATTTCTTTTCCCCCATTGCACAATGCCCCTCTCCACCCTTGCCTAGCGATTATTTCAGACCAAATCACCTCTGTGCCCTGAAACACCCTCCCCACCCGCGTGAGGATGCTCCTCATGGTCGCTGTCATGTCCTTTCTTCCCCTTGCCACCAAGTCGTTGCCCCCATGTGTAGCACTAAGATGTCTGGAGGGTGGTGATTTTGGGCTGCCTGTTCCAAAATACCCCATAATTGGTCCCACCGCAAACTGGCCTATGTGATCCAGCAAATTTGAGTATGCTGGAAGCCCATGTTTCCATCCCTATTCGCCATCCTCGCTCTCTGCTGCTCTAGCCACAAACTAATGTCCCACAACCCATACCCAGGTGACATCTGTGGAGAGAAGAATGCGAGTTACCCCTTTGAGTGAAGGTTTGATGTCTCACCCCCCTTTCGTTGTACCCATGGAAGTCCCCCACTCCTTTCCTCGTCTCCTCCTACCTGATGTAAAGCTTAAATTTTTCAGACTCCCATCCCCCTATTCTTTTTATGATATCATCCCCCAGACCCTCTCTGTGCGCTGTTGTCGCTGCTCCTCTCCAGAATGAAATTGCGGAATAAAGTGCTGAGTCAATGCCTGCTTTGTCCAGGGTTGCGGCTAATACCATTCGAAATTGAAACTGTGTGAGGGGCGTTCCGTACTCGTGCATGAACAGGTAGGCGAACCTTCTTCCCCTCACCCCCAAGAATGCTGACATGGTCACCACTGGGCAGAAAACGTCCTGGCCCTATATTCCCAAAACCACCACCCTGCCTTTTGCCCACTGATCAGTTTTGGATATTCTGATGTTGACGTGTATTGTCACATCCTTGACCAGTAACGCCCTGTTTTTGTGATCGCTCTTAGCCCTGGCCACCAGCTTGCTGATCCGTAATGCCCTGAAGAAGGCCAAAGTAAAGCATGCTTTGAACATTGTGTGTTCATACCAGGAGTAGCAGACCGCTCCTGTTGTGGACATGATCTTTTTTAGAAGGTCAAAGTGAATGGGTCTCCTGTCGTCCCTGGCCTGAGGTGCCCCCTTTCCTTGTCCCAACCTTTGGTTGTGCCACTTCTCCCCGCCAGTTGGCTGTGGAATGCTTTAACGCTGAGGTGTGCTACCACCCATGATCTTGTTTTCTCTGCTCACCTGGCCCATAGTACAAAATAGTCCATCTTCCTCTCCCAGCTGTCCATCACATGTCTTTGGTGATCTCCAGGAATGTGGTGAAATTGGTGTTGTGTCTGACTCTTGTGCGTCCGGCCAAGACCCTCGATGCTAGCTGTCTCATGCTTTCTCCAAACTCACTAATCACCATAGTTGATCACTTAAGGATGTCATGGTAGCCTGAGCTTCTGGGTGAGCCCTTCGAAAGTGCGCCATCTGCGAACGAGAAAGTGCGTCAGCTGCTACGTTATTACTCCCTGGGATGTGACGCGCTTTTACTGCAGTATTCATAGCTAAGCATTTGCGTACCATGTGGTGTGATAGACATAACGTGCCCGGGCACCGCGCCGAGTGGGTATTGACCACCTGTATTATTGCCATGTTGTCGGACCAGACCACAAGGCGCTATTTTGCCAATTCGTTGGACCATACATGCAAAGCCAATATAATGGGAAACAGCTCCAAGACATTGATGTTTTTGCTCATCCCATTCCTGATCCATGTCTTTGGCCAGTTTCCCCTGCACCATTCACTCCCCAAAATTGGCCCAAATCCCACCTGGCCTGTGCCATCGGTGAACATTTGTAGTGTGAGCATGCACCCCAGGGGGTCTGCCACAAGCAAACCCCATTGAAGTCTTCCAGGAATACGAGCAATACCATCAGGTCCTCCTTTGACCCTGAGCTCAGCCATACCTTGTGTCACCCTTTCAACGACCCCGCTGTAGCCGCTGCCAAGCACCTCACAAATACCCTCCCTGCCGGGATGACCCCACCCGCAAAGTTGAGCTTGCCCACTAATGATTGAATAGTTTTCACTATTGTTCTGCCGCCTGACAATACTGCATTGATGTCTGACATGCATTCTACGAGCTTCTCCTTTGGCAGGTGGCAAATCCCCAGTATTGTGTCGATTTCAATGCCTAGGTATGTCAACCTTGTGCACGGACCTTGCATTTTCTCCCCCTCTAGGAGCACCCCCAGCTTCTCTGTCAATTTGGTGAACTTGTGAAGCAATGTGTTGCACACCTCGGTCTCTTGTTTTCCCACAAATAAAAAATCATCCAAGTAATGAGTTTTGCTACCCCTACTCTCCATCTCATTCAAAACCCACTCTAAAAAAAGCTAAACGCCTCGAAGTATGCTCATGATATGCTGCACCCCATTTGCATGCATTTATAGCTCCCCAGGTGCACGGGAAGTAGCTTGAAATCTGCCTCAATAACCACTGTTGCCAATAATGCCCATTTTCCCACTTTTCTGGCGAGGCTGACCAACTGATAGAATGATGCGTAGGACACAGAGCAGTCTACCTCTTCTAACCAATCATTCACCGACTCCCCTTTGGGATGCAACAGGTTGTGGATGAGGCAGAATTTTCCCTTCTCCTTCTTGGAGACTACCCCTAGTGGTGATATTATTAAGTCCTTCAAAAGTGATGTCTGGAAAGGGCCAGCCACCCTGCCTAATGCCACCTCCTTATAAATAATTTCCTTCACCACCTCGGGCCATTCCTTTGCCGATTTCAAGTTTTCAGCTGTCCTTGCTCCCTGAGGGCCTCGGTACGGAACGCAGAACCCCATTGTGAAACACCCCGCCAGGAGGTCCCTCACATGTAACAGGGGGTACCTTGCTAGCCAGGGTAGCAATGTGTCCACCCAAAGTGGTGACGGACCCTTTTCGCAAAGTTTCTTTGACCCCCCCTGCCATCATCCCCCCACACCCTGGTGTACGTTCATTACCATACTGTCTTGGCACGTGCGACATGACCGGCATGGGGCCCCTTAACTGGTCTCCTCTGGTAGCCCCAGACATACTGCCACCTTGAAGAAAAATAGATTGTTTATTTAGTTAACACAATGTATATCGGCACGTTTCAACGGTAATGAAACCACAACAGCACTCTCTCCTGCTTGCAGTGAAAACTCCTCTATATCCGCTGCTCATTCCCCATTTCCCCCGCTGCAGCTCCTTGCAGGGTGACCAAATGCCCCACATGTGGCGCAACTGTGCTGAAATCTGCAGTTTTGTCCCCAACTGCATTCACCCTCATTGTAGAACCTGCATATGAACTGGGCTCTCCCGTTGGGATAGTTCTCAACTCCCCCTCTTCCCCCTCGAGGTGGCCCCTGCGGTGGCCTGGTGCCCATTACATTCATAATCGGTCTCTCGTTTGTCCCCCTCTTATTGCTGAGGGATCAACCCACCACTCCAATTGTTCCCCTCTCCCTTGCCTTCTCTCCCACCCCCTTGTTTATGTTCTGGAGATTGCCTAGCGGGAAGTCCCCCCGAGTGACTGAGAGAACCCCCCTCCTCCCAACTGCAATGTACCATGTACGAGCCCTCCCGCTGGGATGATCCTTCTGTCAGTTTCTCTATTGTACCCCTGGTTGACTCTAGTAAGTCTTCAACTGAGTTGTGGTCCCATCTCAATTCTGGATCGTGCTCCGTCCTTAGGCGGAATCGGTGATCCCTCAGAAACCACTCTGTGCCCCTTAAGTGGTTGTGTTCCTCTATCACACACAAGCAATAGTTCAACAATGCAGGCCTTTAACCAGGTTCTTTTTGCAAAATGGTCTGCGCCATAATTTTGAAGGCCGCCAACCCGTTTTCAAGAGTTTCGTCAGGCCTCACCCTCTGTCTCCCTTCCTCCATTTGCCTGCATTGTGTCCTGGCCCTATGTTTCATGCTCGAGTAGTGACAAGTTATCTATTAATTTTCTCAATCATATTTTTTTCTTCACCCACTCAGGGATAAGTCAGGTTAAGTAATCGTCCCCTGTAATGACAGGGAGTTTACTGACCCTTCTTACTCCGCTTGATTCCTTGTCAGTGTTACCCTGCCCCTCCCCAGAGTGTCCAAGCGCCGGGCTTCAGGCCGTTTCCTTTTGTCTTGCCCCAAGTCCTTTATCCAACCATACCCTTGCCTGCCCCTGCCCCGTGGCTAAACTCTTTACTAGCCCCCTGTAGCCTCTGCATAGCCTTTTCCTCCTGTATGTCGAAATAGAAAGTATACCGTGCCTCCTATTGTAATAAATATATTTAATATTGGCCTACGCCAAGCTGCTCGAAAGTCGCTTGTGAAAGAAATCTGTGTTGCAAGGTCCTGACCTTAAATCCATGTGGGCCGCCATTTTAGGTTGAGCCGCCATTTTAGGATTCGTTGTGTAAATGTCACCCTGTGAGCTAAAATGGTGGACGATATTATTCCAGAATACAACATGGCCGTCTTGACCGCTGTACATAGCTAATATGTAATTTGCCTGCAGACCACTTGTTGAAGTCATGAACTGAGACCTTGTCCTTCACTGACCTATGCGTAGAAGGATTACTCGTACAATGAAAACTAATCCACGAGCATATGTTGAGACAATTTAATCAAATACTGAACTAAGAACATCTGTTTAACTGCATTGTATTAATGTTTAAGAAAGCCTGCATTGAAAACTTTAGAATACACAGTTATTGCATACGCTTGTTGATACATGTATTAAAGGCAAACCAGTTACATGCGGTTATTCGAGACTTGGCACAAACCCTAAATCGGTGATGTATTAAAAGGAATATTAACCCGAAGTGGGGCTGGACATCGCACCCACTAAATATATAAAAAGCGAATGCATTCTAATGTACAGCGTCTCACTGAACACACTGAACCACGCTGGAGTTCGTTGTGTTGTACTGAGGGCCGATAGCTATCTGATTTTGCTCTGTTTTTGTAACTGGATTCAGTATAAAATAAAGTACTTTGTATGTTCCTTTGTAACCCGTGTTTGGTGTATTTCCTTTTGGGGTACTCAGCTTTGATGTTCTTTTTCTGTTTTCACAGTTGGCGCCCGAATAGGGACCCTCAAGATTGATGCCGGATTGTTGAAGGTTGACGCACGGTATCGGACTGGGATCGGACGGTGTGACACAAGGGGCCCCCTGAATAAGACGTGACACCTCAACAGCGCTGCACGATCCGATCCTTGGACGATAAGCGTGTGGTCCAAGACGGCATCTTGACGAGGGTCCACTGATCGAGGCGGGCAGATTTGCCAAAATCACCATACACGAGGTAAGATTAGTTAGGTAAGATTCTTAGAAGTACCGGTCGGTCATCCTTAGGTTTGGTCAGGTGAGTCATGACCCGATTCTTAATTTAACCCTGACAATTTGAATTTTGGTGCATTGTATCTGCAGACACAATTATTGACCAGGTAACACCAAGAATTTGAGATATGCCTGGGAAATTGTCTACCTGCTTGAGGGCATTATTCGGTAGTGATAGGCGATCTTTGGAATTTAGCCATACCACACCACAGGAGGGGTCGCCGGCATGTACTATGTATTGTAAGTATGGCATTGGAAGTATAGTATTTAATGATATTTGGCACAGACAAACCAGACATGCCTCCAAACTTCAGTGGCCAATCAATGGTAGTTTTGAGATCCCTCGCATTCAATATTTTGAGTCAGTCTTGTTAAAGAAAAAGGCTAGACCTGCAGCATTTAATGTTTTGCAGAATTGGAAAAAAGAAACGTTGCAACAACTTAAAGGTAGAGAGAAACATGCACGTTGTCATAAAAAGAACCCTGAAAAGGCATTGTTATATGATCAAAACAAACAGTCTGAGGCGACTGAAAATATGGATAGGGTTTCTCACTTGGAATTCAGAAAATCTATCCTTCTAAAGATCTTCATATTTCTGATGAGTTTATTGACAAAATATTAAATGAATGAAAGCCTGGTGCCTCTGCGCCCCTCTGTATGTTCCTCTTCCCACTGCTGTACCTCTTCCTGCTGTTATTCCTGCTCTTCCTGCTCAACCTGTTGTTCCTATTCCTCCGGTTTTTGTCCCTCCACCTGCTCTTCTGCCTCTTTTTATCGCACTAGTTATAGTACCTCCATCGAATTTGCCTGCTCCCTCTCTTCCAAGTGGTCCTGAGCCACTTATAATCGATCAAGGTACAGGAACAAAAGTTGTCACTCACAATACTGTACCGCCGGAGAAGAAACATGAGTTAATTGCATTGTGTAGCATCAAGTCATCCTTTCATCACGGGACTCCACGCGAGCCTCTCGTGATGAAAGGGTGAATGGAATGCAATGACGGCATGCGGAACGGAGCTTCAAACAGAAGTCCGTTACTGCCTCAGCTGGTGGGGCCTGTCCGCATACACTAACAGTTGATAAATAAATATCATTAATCATACCCAGCTGTCTCCTTGCTTACCTCGACCACTTCAAGTGGCGACGAGGATCAAGTCAGGCCCCACCGCCCCAATTCACGCCAGCGCTGCTGCCAACTGCATAAATTGCTATTCCCCACGGAGCTTCAAACATATTTATACGAGCGTGGAGCAGGCCTCGCAGCCGCATCTGAGGCTGTGGCTGGGCCGCTCCGCTCCAACGATCAGCTGCTCACAAGAGCGTGTAGCTGGCCGTGCAGCTGTATCTCAAGCTGTGGCCGCTCCGCTCCAACTGTTCCTGCCACTGCATTCTCCAGCGCCGGAGCGTTTATTCTCAAGTGAGTGCTGTGCTGCTTCTGTCTGTGTCCCCTACGCTTGTTGCTTGTTGTTTTCTTTCCGTGTGGAGACTCCATGGATACGCCCATTTCCTGCATCTAATTTACCGTATGACATGGTGTATAAGTGCAGTATTATACACAGTATTATACAGACAGAGGAGCAAGCAGAAAGTACAATATCATATTTGCACTGTGTTAAATCAAAGGAATTTTATATAATATTAGGGCAGTACAACATACTAGGTTGGACATATTTTGGTGCCCTGTGATATATGGAATATAATATTGTGGAAAAATAAGAGGAAAAGTCTTACTCTCAATTTCAATCATCATCTACACTTATTAGCAGATCTCCACTTCCGCCATGTCTTTCAACAGTGTGCCACCACCGATGTTTTTTTTGTCAGATGTTGGTGAACCAGTCATTCCATGGAAAAGGTGGATAAAATCATTCGAACATTATGCCGGTGTTGTATGTGGTCAAAATTGTAGCGTAGAAAGAAGGAAATCTCTGTTGATGCACTGTCTGGGCCCAGCAGGGCAGGAGAAATTTGAAGATTTGCCAGATCTGCTTTCTGATGAAGATATTGACCTCAATGAGTATGAACGTTCAGTGAAGAAGATGGGAAAACACTATGAAAAAAAATTGAGTACCATTTTGGAACGGTACAAGTTTGGCAAAAGGACTCAAGGAGAAAGTGAAAGTGTAGAACAATATATTACAAATTTAAGGAAATTAGCTAAAACATGCAATTTCAATACCCAATTAGATGAGAGATTGAGAGATCAATTCATGTTGGAATGTAGGAGTAGTAAAGTAAGAGAGAGATTATGGGCTGAAGATAATCCCAATCTAGACACAGTTTTGCGTGTAGCCAAGGAAGTAGAGCACACTGAGAAATGTGTCAAGGAATTAGAGAGCAGAATGCAACTTACTGAAATTAAACATGAAACTTCGAGAGATAAAGTCAATATGCCCACTACATCCAAGAATAATGAGTGTATAGCTCATGTGACAGAAAATGTCAATAGAAGATACAAGTCTGAAAGGTATAGCAGATTACCTTACAATGATGATAAAAGAAAAAAATCAAGCCCTAGGGTCAACAATGGTGATGTAAAAAGGAAGAGTCCACGCAGACGAGGAGATGACTCTAGAAGGAAGAATACCGGGAGATGTTTCAGATGTGATAGCACAGACCATTGGGCGGACAACCCAGAATGTCCTGCTCTGAAGATCATATGTGGAAAATGTAAGGGTAAAGGACATTATGCCAGATGTTGCAGGATGCAGAACATCTCTACTAATTGGATAGGAGATGATGGGTGTAGTGATGAAGATGGAGAAGAATGTGTGTTTGTTATAACAGATGAAGAAAATGAGCAAGAAATGGAAAGCTCCAGAGCCACAGTGTGTATTGATGGAACCGACATGCAAATGATGATTGATTCAGGGGCCAAGTATACCTTATTACCACAGAGTCTGTGGGACAAGAAGAAACACAAATACTTGCATGAACCAGATATAAAACCCAGAGCATATGGAGGAGTTAAGATAGATGTCATTGGATGGTTCTGGGGAGCACTCACATTCAAGGAAAGGAAGGCAAATGGAAAAATATACATAACCAAAGGGGGGAGAACACCTTTATTGAGCTGGACTCACCAGAGCAAACTCAAGGTAAAATTAGATGCTGCATCTGATGAGTCAGTATACTCAGTTGAAAGTGGTTTTGGGAGAATCCAAAAAATCAAAGAGACCACTAGTAATGTTGACATGATAAAGGAAGTTTTCAGGAAAGAGATTGGATGCCTGTGTGGATTTGTCCATAAGATCAATATGAAGCCAGGACATACTCCGGTGGCGCAGAAGTTGCGCAACATTCCACTTGCTATGAGAGAAGAGGTAAGAAAGGAGATCAAATTATTGGAGGATCAGAAGATTATTGAAAGAATAGACGCCAGTGAGTGGGTTTCACCTTTAGTAGTGTTAAGAAAAAAATCTGGAAAACTGAGAATATGTGTGGACATGAGAGAATTAAATAAAAGTGTAATTCCAGACAGACATCCACTCCCTAATATACAAGAGATCGTGTCCACCATTGGGCCTTCGAAATATTTTTCTACCCTTGATCTAACATCAGCTTATCATCAAGTTAAGTTGCATAAAGAATCTAAAAAGATGACAGCATTCATGACACCAGATGGATTATACCAATACAGAAGAATGCCTTTTGGGCTGGTGTCAGCTGCTTCAGTATTCCAAAGAATTATGCACAAAATGTTTGAAGATGATGAAGGAATCATTTGTTTCCAAGATGACATCTTAGTACATGCCAATGATCAAAAAGTACATGATGAAAGGTTACGATGTGTTTATAAAAAATTATATGAGGCAGGAATGACTCTCAGTAGAGACAAATGTAACATCAATCGCAGTGAGATTGAGTATCTGGGACATACCATTTCTGCTGGAGGCATAAGACCGAAGAAACAACTAGCTGATGCCATAGTGAACATGCCGAGACCCAAAACAAAGGAAGAAGTACGTACATTCATTGGGATGGCAGAGTACTATTCGAAATTTATAAAGGGTTTTGCTTTGCATACAGTTCCACTCCGTGAATTGTTAAAAAAGAAGACATTTGAATGGGATGTAGAATGTGAAGAAGAATTTGAAAATATCAAGTCGGAATTGAACAAGGCACCATCGTTAAAGAATTTCAAGAGTGGTAATAAGACTATAATTACTACAGATGCTAGCAACTTGGGTTTAGGCGCTGTCGTCACCCAGGAAGTTGATGGGAAAGAAGTCTTAATTGCTTTTGCATCAAGGTTGTTAAAAGGTGCAGAAAAGTCATACGCTGCGATAGAGAAGGAAATTTTGGCAATCAAGTGGGCAACAGAGAAATTCAGGAATTTTATCTGGGGAGTGGAGGTAGAAATTCGCACTGACCATAAACCGTTAATACATGTTATTATGAATAAAGGATTGGATAATGTGTCAAACAGAATCAAGAGATGGGTCATACTTTTACAAGAATATAACTGTAATGTACGATACGTGCCAGGAGTGAAAAATCGTGCTGCTGACTGTCTATCACGTCTCACTAACAACTCTGAGACAGACAATGAAAGTGAAGTTAATTCAGAGGTCATCTTGAATATTGAAACGCTGTCCATATCAAAAACAGAATGGGAAGAGGCAGAGAATCAAGATGAAGATATGGGTCGTTTGAGACAAATTATTCAAAGCAGTGAGAACCTTAGGAAGAATAAGTTTGAAGAATGTAATCTCATGGAATATTGGAGAGTTGCAGATGAACTCAATGTGATGAATAACAGAGTTATGAGAGGAGATCGAATAATTTCACCTGTGAATCTACGACAAAAGATCGTTGAATTGGGTCATGAAGGACATCAAGGAATAGTGAAGACCAAACAGAGAATACGTGATGATTATTGGTGGCCAGGATGCGATTTGCAGATCGAGAGAACCATCAGAGAATGTATCCTTTGTAATGAGAGTGACAGAGTGTGTGTGGGTGCAAAATACCCAATGGTGATAACGAGTATTCCAGGAAAAGTCTGGGATGAAGTAGGCATGGATATACTAGGGCCTATTTATTGTGAGGGTAAGCAGAAATTTTGTTTAGTGGTCATTGATCTGTTGACCAGATGGGTAGAAGTTTCAATTAAACCTAACATGAATGCAAGGATGATTATAGATTTCATGTCAGAAATATGTGCTAGAGAAGGTTTCCCGAGAAGCATATTAACGGACAATGGTGTCCAATTTAGATCGAAAGAAATGGAAAAGTTCTGTACTGAGAATTCTATTGTGCATAAAAGGAGTGCAATATACCACCCGCAAACGAATGGAGTAGTTGAGAGATTCAACAAAATACTCAAGGACGCCATTCGTTGGGCCTGGGCAAATAATCTTAACTGGGAAGAAGCGGTAAAAGGAAAAATAATTGCTCATCGCTTCACGCCTCATAGTACTACTGGTTTATCACCTTTTGAGTTGAGTAGAGGACGTAGAGCAAACACCAAATTGACTCCATCCTGGTTGGGGAGGGAGACTGTTGTTAGGAAAGACTTTGGAGAGGTAGTGGAGAACATTAGGAACAGACAGATAAGGAACAAAATAGCTCATGACAGTCATGTGAAAAAGGATAAAGGTAATGAAAGCCCTAAAGTAGGAAGTCTGGTGAGAATTAAACTACCTCCAGTGATGAGAGATGGACCTTGCAAATGGTCCAAGCCAGTGAGTGTGATTGAAGTGTACAAACATGCAGTGAGAGTACAAGATGGAAGAGTCTGGAATATGGAGAGGGTATGTGTGATGAAACCATGCAAAAATGTGATAACGAATGAGCTGATACACGGAGGACAAGCAAGTTGTAGTGGGAATGAGAATGTGGAAGAGAATGATAGGCAGGTGAGATTTATGTCGGATTGCATTAGGGAACGTGTAGGAAATACATCTAATAGGAATGCAATGTCGAAATTCTCCTTGCCAAGAATAAAATCAGATCTTTCGCGAGTGTCAAGAACAGGAAGAATAATCCGCAGACCGGATCATTTGGAAGACTTTATTTAAGGATACAGAAGAACTTTCATCAGACTGTTTTAAGTGACGTGGTTAAGGAAGGGAGATGTGTAGCATCAAGTCATCCTTTCATCACGGGACTCCACGCGAGCCTCTCGTGATGAAAGGGTGAATGGAATGCAATGACGGCATGCGGAACGGAGCTTCAAACAGAAGTCCGTTACTGCCTCAGCTGGTGGGGCCTGTCCGCATACACTAACAGTTGATAAATAAATATCATTAATCATACCCAGCTGTCTCCTTGCTTACCTCGACCACTTCACATGGGCTAAGCATTGTATGGAGAAGGATGATCAAGCTAGCGGTTTTTCCACACTTTGCAATACGGATAATTTTCCTGAGAAAAATGTTTTTATTGAAGGTTTAGGGATTCAGTTGTGTATAATGTGGGGAAGATTAAATAATGCGGATATTCCGCAAGGGTTAAGGGATCTAAATACGCTAGCGCTTTCTAGAGACACTGTGGAGAAGGTAAATGAGCATGTCGAGAGGTTATTTGGGTATAGAAAGGAGTTAGAAAAAGTTACAGAATGAGGATGATGAAGAGGAGAATATGTATGTACAGAAACGGTTCCTTCCGTGTCGTAAACCGATATCGGCGGAAATGCGAATTTGTAAGAAAGACGCGATTAGATGGATTTCAGACATAACGATAACTCCTGTTGATGTATATGACACATATAGTCAATATACGTTGGAAATGCAGAGGAAAGTGATACAGGTAATGGTAGAATACTTGAAGGATGATTGTGTAAAAAGGAATATTAGTTGTCCCATAGAGTTATTGAGCATTTATAAGAGAGCTTTTTCACTTGACACTTCTTCGTCTGCTTTAGCGCTCGACTTGGCTCTGTTGCTTAGTAAGCGTTCGGAGTCACCTATTTCTCAGTTGCCTATGAGAGAGGTTCCTCTGACATTTGTCCCGAAGGTTGCGGTTGCGGCCGATGCTGTAAATAATAGTCGCTGTGAACATTCCTGCACATTATGTATCACAGTTTGTTCACATCCCGTTCTCAAGACAGGAAGTGAATACTATTAGGCAATCTATCCCCGATATTAGGAAAAATTGACAGGGTTCTATAAAGAGATGTAATCCGTTATTACAGTCCTCAGTGTTCACCTTATGTGACATTGATTTGTTGTTTCCTGTACTCCTGCCCGTAGATTTATGGAAACAAGTTAGAACTATTGATGATGTACCCGGGTTGGGAGATACATGGGCGAACATAACCAGACTCGATGGGGAAAGGCCAGTTGACGAATGACCGCAACAGGTGATATTAGCTCAGCCTGATAGAATCATTGCTAAATTAAAAACCATAATTCCCGAAAAGAGAATTATTTGGGACAAGCTTACAGCCTGTGTCCAAGGAAAGTCTGAAGGTGCTACCGAGTTCTTTAATCGGTTCGGACAGGTATTTTCGGATTTCAGTGGACAAGACTTAGGCACAGAGTCTGGGAAAAGATTATTTGTGGACAAATGTGTACGTGGATTACTGCCTGACATCCAGTCACAGATTATGTCTTCTGAGAGCGCTTGGCAGGCGAAATCACAATCAGAAGTTCTGCACATGGCTCAGTACTATGAGAACTGTGTCAATAATGAAAAAGATAGGATTGAAAAACGGAAAGGCGATTTAAAAACTAAAGTGCTACTGCAGAAAATTGTTAGGGTCCCCAGAGGGGGTAGTTCTCAGGTTAGAGGTCAGTATGTCATGCAGGGGAATGTGCCCTTGGGTCCTGTGAATATTAACCAGTGTGCTTATTGTCGTCGAGAGGGTCATTGGCGAGCACAATGCCCCATTCTTCAACAAAGGTCGAATAATACATTTGGTAATATGGGTAGGCGATCCAGAGGTCACCCGGGCGTAGGTAGCCCTGGTAGAGATCAGTTTACACAGGACCCTCAGCAACCTTTTTCACAGGACAATCAGACCCCGAGTGTGGACACTAGGAATATATTTGATCATCCTTCCACTGCATATTTATCTGAAGAGCTTCCTTTTGATGATATTCTGTTTCGTTTGGATTGTCCGAAGCAGGGTTTGGAACATACACCTATTCCCGTCAATCAGAAAGGTCCCTACGTTGAAATGGTGGTGGGAAATAGTAAACATCCATTTTTGATAGACACTGGAGCACAGAAGTGTTCCATTGATCATTTGCGGGTTCCAAACATTCCACTGTCAGAGCAAACCAATATTTCTGTAGGGTTTTCCGGGACACCAGTTGTTTGTCCGGTTTCTATGCCCGTACCTATTTCTTTGGGTCCCTTTACGGACCAGTGTCCATTTCTTTTGACTTCGGATTGCGGAGAGAACTTGCTGGGGTTGAATTTGTTAAAAGAATTAAATGCAGTGATTTACTGTTCTTCTGATGGAGTGTGCTTGATTTCACCACAGCAATTTTCTGCCTCGCAATTTTTGGCTAGTTATTTGCCTCCAGAATTCATTGATGTACAAGAGAGCTTGTGGGCTGTCAACGACAATGATGTCGGTGTTTTACAGATTGAGCCTGTTAAGATAGTTTTGAAACATGGAACTGAGCTGCCACGCATTACCCAGTACAAGATTTCGGTTGAGGGCGAGCAAGCTTTGAAATGTATTGTTTCCGATTTTGTGCATCGCGGTGTGATTGAAGAAATTTCAGGAAGTTGGTGTACTAGTCCGATTTTACTCGTGTACAAGAAAGGCGATAATGTAATTCCATTCCGTTTTATAATTGATTTATGTGCCATTAATAAAGTTGTGGCACCACAATTTCCAACTGTGTCTGATGTAACGACAATCCTAACCATGATTCCAGCTACAGCTACTTACTTTAGTGTTGTGGACTTAAATAATGCGTTCTTTAGTATTCTTATATACAAGGATAGTAGATATTTGTTCGCGATCATCTTAGGGGGACGCTCGTTTAAACTTACTCATGCACCTCAGGGGGTCACAGAGAGTTCTAGTATTTACAGTAGGGCTTTGAAAGAACAACTTGATACCCTTGAATTGCCCTCTACCGGTACTTTGCTTCAGTATGTTGACGATTTGCTTTTAGCTGCTGACTCTGAGAGTGCCTGTAAGGAGGGCACTGTGTTATTACTTATTCATTTAGCTAAGCATGGTCACAAAGCTTTGCTTAAAAAAATTCAATATTGTTGTTACGAGGTCACCTATTTAGGCTCCTGTCAAAGGAGGGAAGAAGATTGACACCTGAAAGAATAAAACACATTTCTGGCATGTCTGTCCCAAATACACAGAAGGAAGTTAGGGCCTTGATAGGTATGGCTTCTTACTGTGGGTTATGGATCCCGAATTTCTCACTAGTGATCAAACCGATGGTGGCTTTGACAAAGAAGGGCATTTCTTCGCCATTGCCATGGAATGCGGTACACCAGCAGTCCTTTGACTTGCTTAAGACTGCATTATGCTCTGCACCAGTTTTGGGCACACCAAACTATGAAAAGGCCTTTGTATTGTTTGTGCATGAATGTGATGGATGTGCTTTGGCTGTATTAACGCAGGAACATGGAGGGAAGAATAGGCCGTGCGGTTACTATTCTTCCGCCCTTGATCCTGTAGCATGCGTTTTGCCAAGATGTTTGCGCGCTGTCGCTGCTGCTGCCGCGTCTAAAACAAATCCGGTTGAACTCCTACCTTTTCCGAAAGATTCTACTTGCGGCGATGAAGAGTCACATGATTGTTTGTATACGACCGAACAAGAAACAAAGTGTAGAAATGATTTGAAAGATACTCCTTTGGATAATCCGCAAGGAGAGTTTTTTTGTGTTGGCTCCTGCTTTAAACTTCCGGATGGTACATCCACAGCCGCTTATGCAATCACTACATTGAGCACGGTTGTGGAAACTAAGAGAATAACGCATAATTCTGCGCAGGCCGGAGAGATTATAGCATTGACCCGAGCTTGTGAACTTTCCGAAGTGCTTGCAGTAAATATATATACTGATAGTCAGTATGCCTTTGGGGTGGTTCACAACTTTGGGAGACTTTGGTCAGAAAGAGGGTTCCTAACTTCGCATGGCACCAAGATTCAACATGGCTCCCTAAGAGAGCAACTACTCTCAGCGCTTGCGCTCCCTACTCAGTTAGCCGTTATGAAATGTGCAGCACATCGAAAGATTGTAGATGATATTGGAAAAGGGAATGCTTTCGCTGATCAGATAGCTAGACAAACTGCCACAGATCCATTCACAGAGATGTATGTTTCAAGGGGGACTGAAGATGCCTTTGTAATGGATGAGGGTGTTGGGTCTGTACGGGATATCCAAGCTGATGCCACAATGGAAGAGTCTAAGAGGTGGGCTGAAGGCTTGGGATAACTTGATGATGATGGGTTTTGGGTAAACATGGTCGAAGGAAAATGGCTGTACCTGACGCCTATGTCATGGTGATGGTTGTCATGGCACACAGCCCTACACATGTTTGTGCCCAGCAGGTTACGAAAATGTTAGAAAGTTTGGGCAAATGACAAGATTTCGAAAATAAAATTGCCCAGCGCTACGTCCAGAACTGCATGATTTGCCTACAACACAATGTGGGAAATGGGACATCAACTCCAAGGGGAAGTTTTGGCCCACCTTCTGTCCCCTTCAAAGTTATTCACTTTGATTTCATTGAAATGGAACAATGCAACAATTTAAAGTATGTCCTTGTGGTCATTTGTGCCTTTAGTAAATGGGTTGAGGCTTTCCCTGTTAAAGATGCTACAGCCATGACCACTGCGAAACCATGTTAAAGTTAAAGGAGTACTTCCTCCGGTTCGGTTTGCTTAGAGTTATCTGGTCGGACAATGGTCCACATTTTGTCGCTGCTGTAATTCTACAGATATGTACAGCGTTACGAATCGACAAACGTTTCCATTCGGCCAGACATCCTCAGAGCGCCGGACTGGTAGAAAGACACAACGGTATCATCAAGAACAAGCTCGCTAAAACATGTGCCGCACCAAACTAAAATGGCCGGACACCTTACTGATCGTGTTACTAGCCATGCGTACAACCCCTCAAACTAAGACTGGGCTCTCTCCATTTGAGGTGGTAATGGGGAGACCTGCCAATATCTGGAATCTTCCAAAATGTCGAACTTTAAAGAATGTTGAAAATGTACTACTTTCAGATTATTGTAGCCAATTGACTAAAAACCTGTATTTGATTTATCACCAGGTACGAGAAGCTTTACCTGTACGATACGAGGGCCCGGGTCACGGCATACGGCCTGGGAGTTGGGTGCTCGTCAAATCATTTGAGTGTACCTCCTGCCTTGTGCCTCGCTGGCATGGGCCATTCCAGGTCCTGTTGGTTACCCAGACAGCGGTGCGGGTAGCTGGACGAAAGAACTGGATCCACGCGTCACATCAAGAAACTTCCTCGCCCTGTGCCACACGCTACAGAAGAAACAGAACCCCTTGCTGATACTGCAACCAATGATCCCAAAGCAGTAAGCAGCACAGAGTGTGTCGGAGAATATCTCTGAGCCCAGGAGGCTTGGGGAAGCTGCCATTTTGTCTCCACACTCTCCACAAATTTTGCACCCGGAAACGGCTGTTTCAGATTCAGCCTCTTCACTTGCCTCCGACACGTTGCTTCCAGTGAGGACATATTGTTTCTGGATCAATCAGTACCAGGAAAAGTAGGATATAATTTGCGACCACGAAGATAGACTTACGGCACGGTTCAGCTGTGCATTCGGAGAAGGAAAAGAGTCATCGAGGGCTTGCTTTTGCCAAAATTTTAGAAAAAAGGGATTCTGTTGGATAGGGTTGTGGAAGGACTAAGAAATCGCGCGACCGGAGGGTCGCCAGCAACGAACATTGGGGTTTCCATCCGAAGACTACAATGCCTGCTACCGCCACCGCTCGTATTGGACTTATAAATAGGGGGGTGACCAAATGGGACAATGGACAAAATGCCTGGGCCCCGAAAACGTATTGCTGTATTCTTATAATGATATTTGGGTTTTTAATAGTCGCTGCCTTAGGATTATGGTACCTCGAGGAAACTCACTCTTTAGAACTTTTGTTGCCTACTGAAAGTGCACCCATTGTTCCTACTCCCTTTGTACATTTGCGCACTTTATCCCCTCGGGATTCCCAGCACAGACAAAGGTACCACAATAACACTACTACTTATCATGAATGCTACACATGCCATTTTTAATAAATCCAATTGCTGGGTGTGCTCACATTTACCACAACACGGGGATAAGGGGCTAGGTTGGTATATTCATCCTTTACCGTTTGCAACTGCCTGCTAAGCTTCTCTTAGAGCACTGTTCTTTGGCCGATGGAATGATAGCATCTCAGGGAACTTTGATGACACCAATTTGAATAGTTTTGAGAAACGTGTTTTGACTCCCCTGGGATACTCGCTTTTTGCAAATAGGATTAAACCGAATGTTGCTTCTATTAGGCCTTCTGACAAACTGTCTCGTCCTTTTCAATCTTTAATTTCCTTTAAAATGGCTCCGATAGGCAATAAGGATGCCATGCCTCCTTCTTACACTGTTAACCATAGCCCCGATTCAGTTTCTTTTTGCATACAGAGGAATGGAAATCAGTCAATGGGAACATTTTTAGGTTGTGCCAATGTTGCAAATTTGACTGGGGAGAACCGACCTTTGTATGTAGGTGAACCTACTTTGTCTGTGGTAATGTAGCATTCCTGTGGTTGCCCAGGGATTGGGAGGGAACCTGTTATTTAGGGATCCTGTTACCTGGGGTGTTTATAGCTGGTACAAAAGAAGTTTCGAAGGCTCGTCCACGGCGGGATGGGAATGGCGACACCCCCGCACAAGTCTTGGGAGATATAGCAAAATCAGTTGTGCCATTTTGGGGGCAGATAGCGAATTCAGAAGATATCAGAAAACTAGCAAGAGTACTGGAGAGAACCATCAACCGGACCACGGACATACTCTATAATATGACGTTAGAACAAAAGGCGATAAGATTAGTAGCACTTCAAAATCGAATGGCATTCTGGCTGAGTGTGGTGGAGTATGCAAATTAGTGGGGTCCGCTTGCTGTGTTTTCATACCAGATTCCTCCCCAACTATCTTCAAGGCAATACAGAATCTGCACGTCCTTAGTTCCGAAGTGCATGTTCCCAAGGGAAACTGGGATCTGAGCGCTTGGTTCTGGGACTTCTTGCGGTCTTGGGGTTGGAAGGTGCTTTCGGTCTTATTGATTATTTTGGGAATACTGTTGTTCCTTTGTTGTTGTATTCAGTGTCTGCCTGGTATGTGTTCGATACTAGGGGGATGTTGCGCACAAGCGATAGGTTCGATAGGACATAAAATGTATGCCCCAGATAAGACTTCCAAAGAATACGTATTGAAGGATATTTTAGCAAAAGACCTAATGGCAATAGATATTTCTGATAGTGATTTAGGGCGCATGGACAATAATTCATGGAGTTATTTGCAAGGAGATCCAAAGTAGTTTTTAGCACTTGGCATAGGCCAAAAGGAGGGTTTGTCAAAATAGAAAGTACACTGTGCCTCCTATTGTAATAAATATATTTAATATTGGCCTACGCCAAGCTGCTCGAAAGTCGCTTGCGAAAGAAATCTGTGTTGCAAGGTCCTGACCTTAAATCCATGTAGGCCGCCATTTTAGGTCAAGCCGCCATTTTAGGATTTGTTGTGTAAAAGTCACCATGTGAGCTAAAATGGTGGACAATGTCATTCCAGAAAACAACATGGCCGTCTTGACCTCTGTACATAGCTAATATGTAATTTGCCTGCAGGCCACTTGTTGAGGTCATGAACTGAGACCTTGTCCTTCACTGACCTATGTGTACTCGTACAATGAAAACTAATCCACGAGCATATGTTGAGACAATGTAATCAAATACTGAACGAAGAACATCTGTTTAACTACATTGTATTAATGTTTAAGAAAGTCTGCATGGAAAACTTTAGAATACACAGTTATTGCATACGCTTGTTGATACATGTATTAAAGGCAAACCAGTTACATGTGGTTATTCGAGACTTGGCACGAACCCTAGATTGGTGATGTATTAAAAGGAATATTAACCCGAAGTGGGGCTGGACATCGCACCCACTAAATGTATAAAAAGCGAATGCATTCTAATGTACAGCGTCTCTCACTGAACACACTGAACCATGCTGGAGTTCGTTGTGTTGTACTGAGGGCTGAGGGCTGATAGCTATCTGATTTTGTTCTGTTTTTGTAACTAGATTCAGTATAAAATAAAGTAGTTTGCATGTTCCTTTGTGACCCGTGTTCGGTGTATTTCCTTTTGGGGTACTCAGCCTCGATATTATTTTTCTGTTTTCACATGTAGTAACAACATAACTTTGGCAACCCTTTGTATTAACTCTGACTCACCCGCCTTATTAGTGGTCTTTATGGCTGGCCCCCCCCACCCTCTCTGTTCAATATTATGTCTTTGGTCGATGGTGGATTGAGAGTTTGAGTTGCAGGTGGAGCCGGGGTTATTTGTGTCGCTGCTTTCCCTGAGGCCACTGGAGCAGGTGCCCCCATGCGTGCATTTAGTGCTGCCAACTCCTCTTCTAAGTCCTTTTTCTTCTTCTTCTGGTGTGAGCCCCCACTCTTTTTTGTCATTCTTTTGCGTGCTATGTACTGTTCCTGCACCCCACCCTGATGCCTGCAATTCTCCACCAGTGAAGTGTGCCTCAATTCGTCGTGTCAATTCCTTTGAGTCATTTGTGACTGTCCACCTCTGACCCAACATTTTTGCTGCCATTGCCTAAAGTTGGGCCCCCAATTCTGGTCATAGCTGCTTGCCACCCAATGACCTCTGCTAGGGCTGCATATTCATCCCATGACTGTGCGTCCCTGAATCGCCCTGTCGACGACGATCCTGTGACTTCCTCTTCCGCTAGCCCTTCCTCTACTACCTCGGCCTCTACAATCTCCAGACCTGGGCTTCTTGACCTTGCCTGTTGCGACATGGTGACCTTGTGAAAACAAAAGGTGTCAACTACTGTGATGTTGTGCCCTTCCAATCCCTTTAGCTAGTCGTATACATAAATTATGGCCCCCAACTCTACCTTTTGCTAATTGACGGTCAACCTTGGACGCCTCGCTGCCCGGTTCGCCTGGCTTGATAACGCTTGATCCTGATACCTGTGAAAAAGTGATGTGTGTGAAATTTGATACTCCTGACATGCGATTGTACATACGTCCGCCTTTTTCCTGTGCACTAATGAACCAAGTTTCCCTTACAGCAATGTCTTGCTTATGCAATCCTACAATCCCTGCGCTGATTGCCAATTGTGTCCTCCGTTGCATTTAGCCTGCAACAATGTATGTCCAACCCTTTGGACCGACCACCTTTAGTTCATAACCTTCTTTTGCTGCTGGCCCCCAACCACACGCTGACTAATTGCATGCCCCAGAGTCGCGCATGTTTCCAAACTACATTTGTGCGTGCTACATGGCCCGACCATATGTCTTTGATCGTCCCGCTAATTTATTAGAACCCAACCTCCACAGAAGGATGCATTCCGCACCGAAGCACACATGTTCGCAACTTCCTTAGCGCAAGAAATGTGCCTAACCTATAATTATTTTGATTTGCCAACCACAAATTGCACCACAAGCGATTCTTATCCCCGGTCAACACAACGCATTTAAATTCCTAACTTGGAAACAACAACCACATTGCATTTTCGTCACAGAGCATCTGGTTTGCCAGCCATAATGAGCCCCACCCAATGCAAATCTTATCGCCGATCAACGCAACGCATTTAAAACCCATATATGGAACATACCACCACCATGCGGTTTCCTCCCCTTGAACAACAAGCATATGCCTGCATTGCACTATGAAGGGTCCAGCACATAAACAGTTTGTCATAAAATGACTTTCTGTGCTGCAGTTGTATCATGCCAGACTCGTCATGCTTCTAAGTATGCAGGAAATCTCATGCACACGTCTCTAAACACTTTCCAATCAAGTTGCCGATGTGCAAGAAATTAAGCTGATAATAAGTAGCTGCACGGAATTTAGCAAACATACCAATCAACGCATACCAGCATCAGCCCATGCAACCCCCGAAATTGTGCATTGAAAGCGAGTAAACAATAAATTTTACAATCTGACATGCACCAACTGGGTGCCCTCTATATGACCCATGAAGAACAAACTGTGCAATTAGGATTTCGGACTGGCCGCCTATCCCTGCACTGCCTCGCGGCCTCCCCTCTTTGGAGCCGACATAGTGCATTTGTGTTTGCAACTAACTGTCATGCTCCAAGTGCTTCCACAACCTTCACATAAATCGCGCCTCTCTCTCGGTCCCGCTCCCCCCCTGCATTAGGGTCGAAATGGAATCTGCCTCCCCAGGGGTGTTGCTAGGTCTGGAAAAGACCCGGGGCTACACTAATGTCGGAACTGTTGGGACTGGGGGCTAGCTAGCCTTTTGGCTGTTGCTCCTGAGATTCTATCCGGGGCTACAACCAAAAGACCCAGGGCTATAGCCCCCTTAGCCCCCCCCCCCACTAGCAACGCCTCTGTGCCTCCCCCATGTCCTACGAAGGAGTTTGTTCCTCTTGGGTTGCATATTGGGCAATGAATATCTGTGGGAAGTGGTGGGGTCGGAGGTTGGGGGGGTTGGTTGTTTTGCTGGGAGGCGTATGTTTGAGTCGTGTGCATCTTCTGTGGCCGTGCACACATTTAAATACTTTCCATTGTGTAAAGCTGCTTATGGGTCTAATGTGTGGATCGAGATGCGGGCTTTGGTTGAGGTCCTCCGTCAAGCAGTGATGCCTCGGCACGGGTGTTTTAATGGGCTTCCTAGGGTGTGTCAGTTAGAGGGTGGCAGCGTAATTGTTGCTGTGTACCCATACGTGTGGACAAGCATGAAGCATTTAACCTCCGAATTGAAACACATTCCCTGCACCACGGTATCATCCCTTTAAAGAACAAACATGATGCCTTTAACTCACCTTATGACACATTCCCCTCCGCGCACCACGGTTCAACTTATCCATTTGTACAGCCAGCGCCAAAGTTATTGAACCCTTGAAAACCCCTTCCAGAAACAAACTGACGCGTTCTAATTCAACCAACACATATGCTGCATCGCGGGTTCCGCCCATTGAGAACAAAGCCTGTGCCAACTGAGAGGTGATAAATGGAACATTTGAAATGGAACCCCCACCCCTCCCAGTCGCCACTGTAAGTGTCTTGTCCACCACAGTATTTAGCTTTCGATCTAAACCCCCAAATTATTTGTGTGGCCACATTTAGCAATCAGCTAGTAAACGCGTGGCATCCATTTGTACGACACAAAATCATTTCACTGAGCGACCCATTCTGCATGTGGAACCCCCCAGGAAACGGTTCACTCGGTAATGTGTGGCGACCCAAGCGTAGCCCAACGGACACCCACACCAGCCTCAAGGCTCACAACCCTTGTGTGCCTATCCGACATGACCTGTTGCTAGATTTTGACCTCTTGCCCCTGCACGGTTTAGGCCTCTTTGCTGTGCACCCCCTCGTTGTTCCAACCTAAAACCTCTAGGCTGAGTAGTGTGGGCTCCCATTGCTCTTGTTACCTGACCCCTATATATGGAATAAAATAGCAGACACGTTTCGTTTGTGGAAAAATTACAGCCGTAGGCTTTTTATTTTCATACAGAAAATACACAATAAAACATATCACAACAATGTGCTTTTGGGCACTTCTTGTCCAGCTTTGTATATGCCCAAGGCTTCTCCTCACCAAGTCTTTGTTACCCTTAGGCATCTGTTGCTGGACACATGCCGCCACACCCGAGTGGGCGTTGCCTTGGCCACTCAGGTCCTCTCCAAAAGCACCTCTATCTGCATCCCCGCTCTTCCAGTGCCCTAAAAATGATGTCAGAGAAAATCCCCATCCCCTTAGTTGACAGGTGCACCCAGTCTTGATGGAACATCTCTGGGTTGTTTTGAGAGGGACTGTGCTTTATGAAGTGGAGCCCTGTGCTCCTGCAGTATTTCTCCACCGCTTTGTTTAGCTTCCTTCTCACTGTCTCGATGGCCTGCCTCCGATGTGCCCCATACCAGATTCTCTGTGCTATTACTTCCGACATACAAATTTCGGTTCTCCACCAACTGTGTGCTATGATATGCAGGGGCTCGCAAATGCATCTATGTAATTCTCCCCTATTTGTGCTGACCAGATCGTTTCCCCCAAGATGTATAACCTGGTATTCGGGGGGGTCCTTGAAGCCAATCAAATCCAACAACCTGCCGTGAATGTCCTCCCAGTGTATCCCCGGGAGGCCCCACCAGGACGTGATTGTTTTCTTGAAGTGGAGTCCTTGCTTCACTCCCTCCATCCACCTGCCTGCCCGTATCACGAAGGAGTGCCCCAGTATCCATGCCGACTTGTAGGGGCCCGTCTCTGTGGAAAAGGGGGGGGGAGAGGTTCATATCAGTCCCTCTCTTATGTATTTCTTAAAACATTGTGACCTCCACCCCCCAATCCTTTTGAAACCCTTTGCTCCCAGTCCTCCTGATCATGCAGAAGTAGCTGCTCCTATTCTAAATGAGTGTGTCCCAAATTCGGCTGGATCCCACCCTGCTTTGGCTACTGCTTGCGTCAATACCACCTGGAACTGGTACTTGCTGAGTGCGCTGCCATCCCTATGCATTAACAATTGCCCGCCAACCTCCGATCGGATGTCCAGAAATGCCTGGGTGATGCATCTAGGACAGTGGTCCTTCTCTCTGATGCAGTTGAGGTCTATAGCTCTCCCCTTTCCTGTCTGGTCAGTCTTGGATTTTCTCAACATTATGGACATGCCCTTGCTTCCCATGCTAACATCGCTTTTTGCCAGGCCATCTCCCGCTATCGTGTTACGGGCCACTAATTCCCCTAACCTGAAGGCCCCATAGGATGCCAACGCGAATGCTGTCCTGAACAGTGCTGTTTCATATATGCAAATACATGTACTTTGTAATACTTTCAACAGAATCACTAGTTTCCCAAAATTCAGTGGCCTCCTGCTGTCCGGTTTCTTTCCTTCTAGCTTTGCCCAACCCTTCATTGCATACTTTAGCCGTGGGCTGTCTGTTGAATCTGGTACACAGGCTACCTTTGCGGTGTATGCAACTGCGGCTAAGTGTGCAGCCGCCCAGCTTTTCTTTTTTCCTTTGGCAAATGCCCCTTCCAAACATTCACACATTTTCTCAGTTGAAATTTTACCCACATCTTGCACTCCTGTTTCCACCAATACATTTTTTACATGCTTTTCGTACTGCTTACCCGTTTTGTACGTTAGGGCGTTGCTGGCCATCTTGTCTATGACCCGTTCCGTGTCCTGCGGTTTTCCAATTCCTTTTGAGTTAACCTTGTAGTCAACCGTTCTTTCCTTTCCAGCACTTTTAATGGGACCCATGCCTTCTTTGGCATGGGCGTTTTCTCCCTTTCGGCGTCCGGCCTCAGCTTCCTGAACCTTTCCCACTGAAAACAAGACAAGGCATCAGCTACCACATTTGCTTCTCCGGCGATGTGCCTCGCCCTTACGCATACATTGATTTTTAGGCATTCTAATGTGACGGCTCTCATTAATTCCAATACTACTGGGCATAATTCACTCCCCTTATTCAACACGTGCACCACTGCCATTTTATCCGACCAAAGTCATCTCCTTGTTATTCAGCTCCTCTCCCCATGCACACAATGCTACCCAGATTGGAAAACGTTCCAGCAGCGTGATGTTCATAGTCCATTCTGCCTCCTGCCATGCCTTTGGCCATTTCTCCGTCCACCACTCTTTCCCTAGTATTGCGCCAAAACCACCTGCCACATCCATGAACAACACTCTTTTCCCCTCCTCGTTTATGGGTGAGCACCAGATGACCAACCCATTAAATGACCTCAGGAATTCTCCCCAAACCTCTATGTCTCTCTTAATTCCTCCTCCTATCCTGACTCTGTGGTGCCCCATCTTGGCCCCTCCTGTCCTTAGCTCAATGCTTCTTTGAAAAACGTTCCCTTGTGGTATGACCCTTCCAGCAAAGTTTAGCTTTCCAGCTAAAGCTTGCAATTCTCTCACAGTGACCTTGTTCCTCCCTTTTAGGTCATTTATTGTTCCAAGCAGGTCTGCTACTTTATCCTCTGGTATCCCGCATACCCCCTGCCTTGAGTCAATTTCTATCCCCAGAAATTGGATTGTCTGCGTTGGGCCCATCGTTTTT